>NC_056430.1:12642601-13003226 GCF_018296145.1 Oncorhynchus tshawytscha | reverse complement strand
CAAACAGATGAAACCGTTTGACTCTGTTCCATTGATTCCATTCCAGTCATTACAATGAGCCCGTCCTTCAATAGCTCCTCCCACCAGCCTCCTCTGGTCTACACCTGTTGTTTACAAAGCATGTGACAAATAAAATGTGATTTGATTTGATCAGCTGGGGTGAAACAATACAGCCAAACAGAGATATGCTCACTTTGTCAATTAGTGACTTATGAATCACTGCCAATAATAAACAGAATAACATTACTGTTGTTTAACACTACTGTTTATTAGCTGATACAAAGATAAATTACCTTGCAAGGTCTCTCAATGTGCTTTGTTTTCATTGAATTACACTCTGACTTTACAAGTCAATCTTGACACTTCATTAGAATTCATTGTCTCACAAGTGATTCTCACTTTAATAATATGTATTACAGACTATTGCCTGTCTTTGGGGAGAGGGCTGATGAATGTAGATCCACATGATGCACCTCTCTGTTCCACCTGGAACTTCTCCTCAATCTGGATATCAACCTGACGCCCCATTCTCAAATGTCTAATTTACAATTAAAATAATGCCCTATGCCATCAAGACATTTAATGATAACATCTGTAAATGTCCTTAGATTAAATGAGATCCGAACAAGAGTCATCCGGACCTTAAGTAGACATGCCTTTGCACTTATAGCAGCATCATTACAACACACTGACATTCTGATGCTTTCACATTTACCCATCAACTTTCATCTTGCCCCCAGTGGAGGTGAGGGTAAATCAATGACATTAATACAGTATATGTATTTTTGTAAATGAGACCAAAATCGTGCATATGTTTGCATAAATGTATAAATATACATCAGTAATGTAAACTTAGACTCTGACCGATTTGTATAATGTGTAATTGTGCTAGTGCTTATTCACAGTAGAAACTTTATCGTTGTGTGGCCCAGCCACATTATGATGTGGACCAGGGATGATAAGTAATATGACCTCAATACCCCAAATCATTATTGGACCGTCCTTTCAATATGCAACGTGTCGAGCTCAAGGCGAACCATGCCAGAGAGAGTAGACAGAAGACTTTTTTGATATCCAGGTTTGAGAACAGATGACATCATCTCGACAGCAAGTTTATGATTGTCATAATTTCTCAATCTAGCCACAAAGTACTTTATGGATGACTTAACTTAATTTTGCATCCACTGTCAAATTGCAGCAACATGTAGTCTACTGAGTACTGGCGCTGCTTCAACTGACAAACACTTGTGAATTAAAAGGGTCAGGTCAGCAAGTTGAGAGTTTTTGTATCCTTCTTGTCCTCTGTTGCTCAGTTGGTACAGAATTATGCTTGCTTCACCAGGACTGTGAGTTTGAATCCCGGGACCACCCATATCGTTTATTTTTTTTATTTCACCTTTATTTAACCAGGTAGGCTAGTAGAGAACAAGTTCTCATTTACAACTGCGACCTGGCCAAGATAAAGCAAAGCAAAGCGTGCAATGGGTGGGTGCTGCTATGGTGACCAGTGAGCTGAGATAAGGCAGGGCTTTACCTAGCAAAGACTTATAGATGACCTGGAGCCAGTGGATTTGGCAATGAATATGAAGCGAGGGCCAGCCAACGAGAACATACAGGTCGCAATGGTGGGTTGTATATGGGGCTTTGGCGACAAAATGGATGGCACTGTGATAGCCTCCAACACTCTACTCAGCAAATTGGATGCAGGCTATTTTGTAAGTGACATCGCCAAAGTCAAGGATCGGTAGGATAGTCAGTTTTACGAGGGTATGTTTGGCAGCATGAGTGAAGGATGCTTTGTTGCGAAATAGGAGTCCGATGTTAGATTTAATTTTTGATTGGAGATGATGAATGTGAGTCTGGAAGGAGAGTTTACAGTCGAACCAGACACCTAGGTATTTGTAGTTGTCCACATATTCTAAATCAGAACGGTCCAGAGTAGCGATAATGGACAGGCAGGCAGGAGTGGGCAGCGATCGGTTGATGAGCATGCATTTGGTTTTACTTGCATTTAAGAGCAGTTGGAGAGCAGAGTTGTATGGCATTGAAGCTCGTCTGGAGGTTAGTTAACACAGTGTCCAAAGAAAGGCCAGAAGTATAGAGAATTGTGTTTTTCTGCGTAGAGGTGGATCAGAGAATCACCAGCAGCAAGAGTAACATCATTGATGTATACAGAGAAAATAGTAGGCCCGAGGATTGAACCCTGTGGCACCCCCATAGAGACTGCCAGAGGTCCGGACAACAGGCCCTCCGATTTGACACACTGAACTCTGTCTGAGAAGTAGTTGGTGAACCAGGCGAGGCAGTCATTTGAGAAACCAAGGCTGTTGAGTCTGCCGATAAGAAAGTGGTGGTTGACAGTGTTGAAAACATTGTCTAGATCGAGGAATACAGCTGCAACGACCAGCTGCATCGACTATGTGAAATGTATGCATGCATGACTAAGTCGCTTTGAATAGAAGTGTCTACTAAATGGCATATGTTATTCTGTACACAAATCTGAATCTGTGTGCTGGTGGCCCTCTAACCCTGGCCTCTACTGGAGAGAAAAAGATAGTGGCAGGTGAATTTCAGTTATCTAGTTACATGAAAGAATCTTATTAAAACATTTTTCTGAATATTTAAATCAATTTGAAGAATATGGATGATAATTAACATATGTCATAATAGATGGACGATGATTGGTTACCCTCTTCCAGTGTATCATCACTGTTTTAAATATTTGAATCAGATTGTTATTCCCCACTAAATTCATAATAATGATGGGGATTTTGATAAATAAAACAAAACAGGAAGTAGAACACCTCTTTCAGGCAGATTAACTGTAATAAGAGAAAAACAAGGTCTTTGGTTTTACTTCTCCTCATGGGTCCAGGTCTCTGTCCTTGTTTCTACTCTGTCTGTATTACCTTATTCCAAAACTGTAAACCCTTTCACAACTGATACCCTGCTGGCTGTCGCCAAGCAAAGCCTGCATTCGGAATTGTTTCACCAGAAAAAAAATATGTTTTTAGTATTCTAGCAGAGCAATGTAAAGTCTGCAGTTCTGTGCTCTAGTTTCGTGTGGATTTAATTTAGAATGCATAGCGTTTTGGCTGTATTTAAATATGTAGAGGTTACACTCTCTAGCCTACTTAGTACATATAGTACTGTGAGGCAACAACATACAGTAGTTACATTAAAACCACTTTTAGAAAGAAAAACATCCACTAACAATGGTGTTTTTATTTTGTTATTGTTATTTTTATACCATTTAGCTGAGTCCAGAATTGTAAATGGTGAAGTATAGATCCAATGCACTGTGAGTATTTCATTCCATTTGAGTAAAATTATAAAATTGTGTCACCTTTAAGATCTGAAACAATTAGTTTTCTATCTAGTAAGTGGTGGTTATCTTAATTTGCAGCCAGGTAGCACAATGAGTGCTGTGGGTAAACTCATTTTAGTGAACTGGCCCAGTTCTGTTTCCAATGCTTCTCTTCAATTGTTATCAGCTGGTGTTAACACTAAGACGGGATGGAAGTTTCCCTTTGTTACTGTCAGGCTAAGTGGAGCAGCAAATGGCTGAGTCTGAAGAACAGAAAAACAAAGGCTGCATAATGAGAGAACAAAACAGATTGCTACCACTCAGAAGGCGCAAACACTAACCAAGTGGATCTGTGACAGAGACAAAGAGCTGTCTCTACACTTCACATCATGTGATGTAGCTAATATGATGGATTTAAATGACACCTTTTTTTAATTAGAAGCTCACAAACAAAACTCTTGTCACTTTGACACATCATTCAGATGTCACAGCACTGATGTATTGCAACTATAAAAGTGTCAACATCAAATTGAGAACAGAATATAGAAGATTGAGGTTTTGAAACGTTGTTGCTGTCACGTCCTGGCCACAGAGAAGGTTTTATTCTCTATTTTGGTTAGGCCAGGGTGTGACTAGGGTGGGCATTCTAGTTTCTTTATTTCTATGTTTTCTATTTCTTTGTGTTTGGCCGGGTGTGGTTCTCAGAGGCAGCTGTCTATCGTTGTCTCTGATTGAGAATCATACTTAGGCAGCTTTTTCCCACCTGTGTTTTGTGGGTAAGTTGTTTTTTGTTTCGTGTCTGCACCAGACAGAACTGTTTCGGTTTGTTCCAGTTCGTTATTCTGTCTCAGTAAATTATCATGAACATGTACCGCGCTTTGGTCCACTCCTTCATCAGACGAGCGTTGCAGTTGCCATAGCTCCAGTATAGTATACAAGTATTAACGTGAAATTAGAGAGAATAAATATTTTGAGATTGAGTGTCAACAATTTCGATTATTCATTGTGCAATTGTCTGGCCAATTTAAAACCCCTGTCCCAAGAGGCTGATAATACAGTCTCAAACCGTGCATTAGACCTTTCATAATATTTCCATCTCTCAAATTTGACCATTACAGTTTTGGCTCTCCATTGCAGTGAGGAAATGGCTGTTTCAATAATGCCCATCCCCTCATCGCCCAAAACAGATTGACATCATCCTATGGCCCAATCACAATCATGTATATATTTTCAACAACTAGTCCAGTCTCTCTCCTCGGTTTTGGCTGCAGTAAAAAAATAAAAATTGTAAAACTGTCTCAATCTTCGTGAACTGGACTGAATCTGTGTAATGACTTCTCTCCAGAAATCTGTTATGTTGAAGGATAGGGCCTTAGAGGTCCTGGTCAGGAAAAACAAATGGTCTTAAATGTGACTATTAAAATGAGAGAAACATGAGTTGATGGCTCATCAGGTCTTCAGAGTCTACCGTTTGAGGCCAGCAGAATCTATCATGTTTGTAATCCTTGTCCGAGCCAGAATGGACCATAACGGCATCCCTTTTCTGTATCATGAAGCAGCTTGATGTACAAGCACACCCTCTGGACAGGACGCTAGTCTGTCACAGGGCATGCCATGTTGGAGGCCAATATAATGTCTGGTAGGGAGAACTCAGATGTATCCATTAACTGTGCCTTGCTGTGGGATACAGGCATTAATAATCTTAGCTATTCGTCACATTATACTCTTCCTGTAGTGGCTGTGTTATCCCGCTTGTTTCCCCTAATGGAAACTGTTCCAGGTATTGATTTGTTTGTCTAAAACACTTGCTGTTTTGCAAACTCAGTCTGACACCAGTCTAGTTGACGTGATCGCTTGATGTCGTCGTCTGGAATGAATGAGATGAGACACTCCCTGTTGCCGTGTTTCACTCAGTACATTTCTGTAGGCAGATGGGGTGGGTCCAATTGGATATTCACATCATTCAAAGAATGGGGAAGAATATATTTGAACATATTCAAGCCATAATTTTTATAATCTTTATTTAACTAGGCAAGTCAGTTAAGAACAAATTCTTATTTACAATGACAGCCTAGAAACAGTGGGTTAATTGCCTTGTTCAGAGGCAGAACAACAGATTTTTACCTTGTCAGCTCTGGGATTTGATCTAGCGACCTTTCAGTTCCCGGCCCAAACCCCTGGGCTACCTGCCACATAATCAATCAATCATGTAGGTCTGAAGATGTAATTGGGTGTAAAGACAGTAGGTATAAGTTACACCCTCCTCCCCTCTAAGTTTTAAAGGCCATAGCTGTTTATATAGTATGAATGCGTGTAGTTTGTAATTGAACCGAACGCTGGCCTCAGTTTTTACAATAACCCAGATTGCTGATGACAGCAGATTCCTCTTTGTTAACGGCATCCCCATGGAGAGGGCTAGGCCCAGGAAGACATGCTAAACATACTAATTGGCTGTCCACAACAAAGGCTTTAAGTATTTTTAAGGTTGTCTCTTTGAATGTATAACTTCATTACCCACGACTAGAGTAGGGGCCCTTGTGCATTTTGTGGCCTCTGACTTGGTTGAGGTGTTATGAATGTAAAACTTCAAGTGACTTCCAATTATCTGCATGGAAATAGGCTTGGTTTGGCCCTATGCTGGATAATAATATTGTTTGGAAAGATCAGGAGACATCAAAATAAGACTTATCCAACTTTAAATATTGAGCTTTTTCTATAATAAAAGGTCATTTGATCATTAACATTTACCTGTGATATCAATGTTCCTTTATTGATGGATCATTAATTCATAAGCTCTGGTATTTTAATGTTATGTGACAGTTATTTGGTTTAAGCTGCTGCCAAATTGGGAGCTAATGGCATCTTAATTCCTTATATGACAGACTCGGTCACTAATGAACACTCCAATATGAAGGGTGCATTCATAAAGTGCCAGAGAGCGCTCAGAGTGCGCTCTGGGCCGTTCCTAAATTCAGAGTGTTGTCATATTGTCCATTTGTAAATTCAGAGCGTTTCACGTGGAGCGTTTCGAGCACACACTGAACGCTCTAGCTGAGGAATAGGGTTGATCTGAGGGTTCTGACCTCACAACGGCAGTTAAAGCACCCAAGCTAACTGGCTAAGGTTAGCTAGCTTGCTGTCTACTTCCAGACATAAATGAGAGAACACCTCACTCTGACCATTTTACTTGCCCTAGCAGTGCTGGTTAGGATGTTTTCATGTTATCCAGAGCATTGGTGACTAACTGTGCTGCTGGCAATAATTGAATTACGCTTTTTTGCCGATGTTTACTGACACTGGCCATATTCAACGGATGTTGAGCGTTAGTAAATTCATTATTATTTGACCATGCTGGTCATTTATGAACATTTGAACATCTTGGCCATGTTCTGTTATAATCTCCACCCGGCACAGCCAGAAGAGGACTGGCCACCCCTCATAGCCTGGTTCCTCTCTAGGTTTCTTCCTAGGTTTTGGCCTTTCTAGGGAGTTTTTCCTAGCCACTGTGCTTCTACACCTGCATTGATTGCTGTTTGGGGTTTTAGGCTGGGTTTCTGTACAGTCCTTTAATATATCAGCTGATGTAAGAAGGGCTATATAAATACATTTGATTTGATCAGTTAATAATGTCAATCGTTGCCTCTGATTGAGAACCACACTTTGGTAGCCTGTTTTCCCACTATTGTTTGTGGGTGGTTGTTTTCTGTTTAGTGTATGTCACCTTACAGAACTGTTTCGTTTCTTCTATTTCACTTTGTTATTTTGTTTTGTGCGTTCAGTCAATAAATTATGACGGACACTTACCACGCTGCATCTTGGTCCGATCCTTCTACTCTTCCTCAGACGAAGACAAGATTCGTTACAAGAATAGCCTGATGGGTGACAATATTAGCCTACCACTTGGGGCGGCAGCGTAGCCTTGTGGTTAGAGCGTTGGACTAGTAACCGGAAGGTTGCAAGTTCAAACCCCCGAGCTGACAAGGTACACATCTGTCGTTCTGCCCCTGAACAGGCAGTTAACCCACTGTTCCCAGGCCATCATTGAAAATAAGAATGTGTTCTTAACTGACTTGCCTGGTTAAATAAAAGGTTAAAAAATAAAATAAATAATGATGCCCAGCTTAAGAAACATAGTCGCACACCTCATGTTGCCTAACCCATAGGCCTATATGTTTTGATAAGGTTTGTATCACAACTAAAGTGGCCAAATAACTTCTTAAAATGTAGCACATTGATCTGCTTTACAAGGGGTTTAGAGCCTAACTGGCATACATAAGCAGTGCATGAGTTTCAAGTTTGGGGAAGATCATTTTCACCATAAAAATATTCTAAATAAAACCATTACATTCATAATCGGTGTTCTCTCAGTAATGGAACATTTGTGCTTATTGCATATTGCCATGTGCTCATTGCTGTACTTATAATGTGAAGAAATAACCAAATAGTTGATCAACTCTTGAAGCTACAGTAAATGTTCTGATCTGTTGTGTCAGCCACGTTGTGTAAAAATACATTTTTTGATGCTAGTGGTTGTATTCATTTGGGATAAATTGCATCCCACAACTGTCCCAGACTATGTTTGGAATATTGATTTATTGCACAGAATAGGTCAACTTTTGTACTATGGGGGATAGTAGATTGACATAGGATAGTGCTTTTGCTGTTCGTTAGGCCTAGTCATCTTGTTGGCTGACTAAGAGTAAATATGGACAGTTCTTCCAACATTTTCTTCATATAATGCTTCTTTAGACCTGTCTAAAATAAATAATGGATTTATTGTGAAGGTGTAGGCTATATTACATTAGATGTATTAAACGTAGATGTTCCAAAGGTCTGCATCAGTGGCTTGTAGGCTATTTGTGGAAGCCAGGAGATGCTAAATGTGTTTGTTAATTAAATGGCCAATTACTGTGAGACCGACAGTTATTTGCTTGACAAACACTGGCTGATGAAAATCTGTGACCACCACAGCTCTAGTAATCATCATAAAAAAATTATACAAGATTCACTGAGGCTAGCTATGCTAGCTAGCTATAACATTAGGCAACAGTACATTTTGGGTATAGAAAACAAAGTTAGCTAGCTCAACTTGGATAGCTTAGCTTGTAGTGATACTAGTAAGCCTTGTTAAGGCCGAATTGATCACAAAATGATACTGTACTGAACAACACTGCCTTGTGTGATAAGACAGCTTATATTGCTAGCTAGATACCAACAGCAAAACAACTTACTCGTTTGTAATTTGCCTTCCTGGTCTAGGTTTCCGCCAACAGTTGATCATGGAGGTTCTGAAGAACGATGGTCACAGAAACATGATCCATGGGGTCTGCAGTGACCCTCTAGGTAAGAACTGTCCATGATAGAATTTTATCACAAATATTCCTCTTCTGCCAGCATGGCTGGACAGCACCCTAATAGGCACCCTGGTCATCCTGATTGTCTCTGTTCTGACAGACTCACTACATTTAACACATATGCATCTTTTGGAAATTATGTCTGAGTGTTGGAGTGTGCCCCTGGCTATCCGTAAATAAATACAAAACAAGAAAATGGTACTGGATGTGGGATACTGTTGAGAGTGAAATATTTCCAGCAGCGTTGCAGTTCTTGACTCAAACCAGTCTGCCTGGCCAGGGTTGTAGGTCTTGAGACCACAGAGTGTCTCAAGATCAGATATTGAGTGTCTCGGTCTTGTTTCGAACACATTTGTATTTGGTCTCGGACAGTGAGGACTTCTAATTTCTTCCGGAGACCAGCTGGTGCACAGTAAAAAACTCAAAATTATCAGTTTCCATTCAGTCAGCACATAAAACTACTTAGCTAGGCCAAATATATACACTCCTTTCTTGAAACATTAATATCTTAACAGCCTTTATAGACATGTTTGTTCAGTGGTGAACCTATAGGCCTTCAGTGTGTGACAGGTTCATGATTCTGAAAGAACAGCAACCATAATACCAGCGCACTAATGTAGAAGAGTGTACTTTTTGTAAAACACAAAGTGCCAGTGCTCTAGTGGATGCTATATGCAGGTATAAGCTATGTAGACACTTTTTTTCAGTGGGCATTACAGATACTCACTTCTTAATCCCTACTGATGTAGTGTAGTGGCAGTATACAATTTACCAATTATGTAGTACAATACAGAAATCATATACAAAGTAGCCTACACAATTGCAAATCACATGAAATGTATTCACATGCCCACAAAGCCTAGTTTCAGAGCAATATCGTCTGCAGGCAGCAAGAGTTTTGGCATGGAGCAGCTCACAGAAGAATGACATTGGTAGCTGGTAGGGAAGAAAATAAGTTTCAACTTATATTTACCAGTAAATTGTTACGGTTTCCTTCTGGTAAAGGGAGGATGACCAAAATGCAGCGTGGTTATCTTTATACGTATGCGTGGACCCCAAAACAGTCCTATTTTGTGCAACAAACACAGTGACAGGAACAATCACCCACAAAACACTCAAAGAATATGGCTGCCTAAATATGGTTCCCAATCAGAGACAACGATAAACACCTGCCTCTGATTGAGAACCACTCCAGGCAACCATAGACTTTTCTAGACAACTCCACTAACCACAATCCCATAACCTACACAAAAAAACTAGACAAAACCAACACATAATTCACCCATGTCACACCCTGGCCTGACCAAAATAATAAAGAAAACACATTGGGTGGGCCCTGACAGGCCCACCCAATCAGATTGATGTGGTTTAAGCATTGATGTGGACTTATTATAGCAGTACATTTTTGTAATTGTTCTAATTAAAAAAGTGATTTTTGAGAGTGAAATCTGATAAATCTATGGTAAAACTAATCGGAAAACATAGGATTTTTCAAACAGGGTGGCTTTCCTTCGTTGGGCGGGACATTTGTGAACTTTTCGGCAAAATTTGAATATACCAATTTCTCCAAGCACCACTACACCGCTGCATAGGGCCAATGGAAAGACAGCAGTCACACACAGCATGGTGTTAAAGGATAAAGCAGTCCATAAACTCGGACAAAATAAGCCAGTAGGACCCAATCTTAAGAATACAAAAACACAACCATTAAGCATTTCCCAATAGAAATGTACAACTATTACTTCCCATTGCAAAACATTTTTTTGCGTTTAACACACAAAGTAACCGTTGACCTAAAATTGAGTATGGAACTGACAGCGTTTTAACTACTTTGCAGGAATGAAACAAACAGACAATCATAATAGCTGTCAAAAACATATCAAACGTTTAAGAGGTTTTAAAAATAGGTTATATTTCACTCAATGTTCCATGACGTACACTAAGGCATTATTGGCAGAATAGATGGATGCAGTTCAATCATGATTCATATAATTCAACAATACATTTCTTGGTTGTCCAAAACATATTGCTATTAGGTTGTAAATCACAGCTGACCTGGTACAATGTTTGCTGTCTGCATTCGGGATGCACTGTTTCAGTTTCAATGACTCAATATTCTAGACAAAAACAGACGCATGTAACTAAGGCTGGGAATGTCAATACAATCAAACTGCAAGGACAATAATCAAAAGTCAGTCATAACATGGCTAATGGGCTAGCATATCTATTTTTGTTGCAACTAAAACCATGGATTCTAATATATATTGTATTTCAGTGGCTATACACAGCTAGAGATGCAGCTGTCATTTGGTTGGCTAGCAAAGACCTGAACGACTGTTATCCAGTTAGCATATCTCTATCTACTCCGATTTCAGAGCGCTCTCATCTGAGTGTGCCAGAGTACAGAACGACTGATGAATTTACAAATGCGCAACACCCGCTGAATATGACCGTTGTCAGTGAAAGTAGACAAAAAAGTAAGTTAGTCAAGAATGCTCTAGATACCATGTAAACAGCCTAACCAGTTCTGCTATGATGAGTAAAATGGTCAGAGTGAGGTGTTCTCTCATTTGTGTCTGGAAGTAGCTAAGCTAGCAACTTGAGCCAAATTTAGCCAGTTAGCTTGGGTGCTTGGTTGGGACACGCAAGCATTGGCAGGCAAGCTGCAGAAGGATGAGCAGCCTACAATTCCCCATCGTTTTTCAGTGCTATTTTGACGGTCAGCTAGCAGAAAAGGTTTGAGAGGGTTTATCTAATGTTCCTTCGTTAGATTTTCTCTCATCTTGCTCTGGCTAGCATTAGTTGTTCATTGTAGTATCTGGGATCTACATCTGTTTATATTAGTTACTGTGCTGTTACTAAGCAGTAATGCATTACAGCAGTGTTACGTTACTACACCTAATAGGAAATGCACATGCGCACTGGGGTGCCGGGAACTGTAGAGCACGAGGGGTTTTGACTAAACGAAAACTAACTGTACTCCCCTCTCCTGCCTGGTCATTTCTCCACAACACAAATATTACATTCATGTTTGTTGTTGTTGATGTGCATGAATGAGGGAGAGAGAGCCTACCTTTTCATGGTTCCTAAATGTAAGAGGACTCCGGTGATGTTTACATATTTGCATAAATCAATTCAGGTGCATTTTGTGGCTTTTGGCGAATGCTTCTTAAGATCTAAAGTCACGCTGCTGCAACTGCCTGTAAAAACACAGTCCAGTTCAAAGTGAGTGATGGCAGGTCAGTGTGGCAAATGGCTTGTTTGTTTAAAGGCCTACTTCAGCTCGGATTGGCTATTGCGTCACGGTCTGTGTAGACTCCGGTCCTGGACAAGACAGGTGTTGTTTTTATTTGGTTTTATTTACTGCAGTGTCTAGTAATTGTCCAAACGCACGGCTGCTTTCCTATTCTACATTGCTATAGAATTTTCACAAATTTCTTAGTATACGCAATTCCCAAACATTCTAAGAATTTCTTCAAACGTGAAACTGACCATATTGAAGGGGTCGCTTGTAAAAATATAAAAATAAAAAATGTAATCAAATAAAAATAACAACCTCTAATTCTTCCTGGGGGTGTATATGAACAGATTTCATGTTTGCTAAAATGCCCGTCAGTACCACTTTAGTTAATATTTTCAAAGAGATGGCTAACAACAACAAGTATACTGCCATAAAAAACACAGTTCCACTCACCAGATGATGATAATTTGAAACGTACTGTAACTTCTTATTGAAAGTTTTTTTGTTGAAAAGGGAATTACCAACAACATCCTCTTTGATATCACCTGCTGCAGCCTCTGCAAACTAGCCAACAACAAAAGCTAGCAAGCTAGACCATGGGAAAACTACTTCACAGTGACATGTTTAAAAAAAAAAAAAGGTCATTTAGCAGATGCTCTTATCCAAAGCACCTTACAGGAGTTAAGGCATACATTTTTATACCAGTCCCCGGTGAGAATCAAACCCACAATCCTTGCATATTCAAGCACAATGCTCTACCAACTGAGCTACAAGAGACCTGTTGGCCAGTAAGAAGGCAGAAGTTTCCATGTGTTTTTGTAAAAAACAGTCCCGCCCATTAAGTGAAAATGTGATTGGTTGATTCTGCTATCACTCCAAAATGTTGTCCTAATACAGTTGAATAGCAGATGCCTTTATCTAGCTTTTGATGGCCTAGTCAATGGCTGACTTAGCTAGCTAGATTTATCTCCCCAGAGACCAGCAAATAAAAATCCCAACTGGATATTTTTTTCTTGTCTGTGTTAACTGTGGCCTCCTGAGTGGCGCTGCAGTCTAAGGCACTGCATCTCAGTGCTAGAGGTGCCACTACAGACCCTGGTTCCATCGTGGGCTGTATCACATCTGGCTGTAACTGGGACTCCGGTAGGGCGGTGCACAATTGGCACAGAATGGTTAGATTCTGGCCGGGGCAGGCTGTCATTGTAAAACAAGAATTTGTTCTTAATTGACTTGCCGAGCTAAATAAAGCTTAATAAATATAATAACCCTTTATTGTCCAACACAAACTAAAGAGACAAATCAGAATATCTTTGAAAATAATAATGCAATTCTATATTATAATCATTTTTAAAAATCCTTAGCCCTTCTCTGAAGGCATAGAAGGCCCGTTGTTCCCCGCTGTGTTTGGGTTAGTAATATTTTGTAGAGTTGCTCTATTTTCCCTCAGCATGCATTCTTTCACTATTTTGAATGTGTAAAGAACCTATATGCTGTTCTGATTTATGAACACAGAAATACTGGATGTCATATTATGGTGGGGATTTGATCAAATTGCAATCATGGTCTTGACTCGGACTCGATTTTTTCCGGTCTTGGTCTTGACTCGATCTCGCATTAGGTTGTCTCGAACACAACACTGGTAGGGAGATTGGACAAACACCCCAAATAGTGTCTAGCGGTAAAGTTTCCCTATAAGGAAACTGTAATACACACACACACACCAAAAAAATACTACTAAATAATAATGTGTGCGCACGTGGATCTATCAGTTACACATACATGTCAGTACATACACACAAAAATAAGGTCACAAGAGGGAGCTTTATCTGTTTTTGAAACCAAATATGATGCTATGATTTAATATGATTTACTTATGCTATATGAGATGGAAGGGAGTTCCATAAAATCATAGTTCTATATAATACTGCACATTTTCTTGAATTTGTTCTGGACCTAGAGACTGTGAAGAGACCCCTGGTGGCCTGTCCGTTAAGGGTAAGTATGTCTATCAGAGCTACAGTGCCTTGCGAAAGTATTCGGCCCCCTTGAACTTTGCGACCTTTTGCCACATTTCAGGCTTCAAACATAAAGATATAAAAGTGTATTTTTTTGTGAAGAATCAACAACAAGTGGGACACAATCATGAAGTGGAACGACATTTATTGGATATTTCAAACTTTTTTAACAAATCAAAAACTGAAAAATTGGGCGTGCAAAATTATTCAGCCCCTTTACTTTCAGTGCAGCAAACTCTCTCCAGAAGTTCAGTGAGGATCTCTGAATGATCCAATGTTGACCTAAATGACTAATGATGATAAATACAATCCACCTGTGTGTAATCAAGTCTCCGTATAAATGCACCTGCACTGTGATAGTCTCAGAGGTCTGTTAAAAGCGCAGAGAGCATCATGAAGAACAAGGAACACACCAGGCAGGTCCAAGATACTGTTGTGAAGAAGTTTAAAGCCGGATTTGGATACAAAAAGATTTCCCAAGCTTTATACATCCCAAGGAGCACTGTGCAAGCGATAATATTGAAATGGAAGGAGTATCAGACCACTGCAAATCTACCAAGACCTGGCCGTCCCTCTAAACTTTCAGCTCATACAAGGAGAAGACTGATCAGAGATGCAGCCAAGAGGCCCATGATCACTCTGGATGAACTGCAGAGATCTACAGCTGAGGTGGGAGACTCTGTCCATAGGACAACAATCAGTCATATATTGCACAAATCTGGCCTTTATGGAAGAGTGGCAAGAAGAAAGCCATTTCTTAAAGATATCCATAAAAAGTGTCATTTAAAGTTTGCCACAAGCCACCTGGGAGACACACCAAACATGTGGAAGAAGGTGCTCTGGTCAGATGAAACCAAAATTGAACTTTTTGGCAACAATGCAAAACGTTATGTTTGGCGTAAAAGCAACACAGCTCATCACCCTGAACACAACATCCCCACTGTCAAACATGGTGGTGGCAGCATCATGGTTTGGGCCTGCTTTTCTTCAGCAGGGACAGGGAAGATGGTTAAAATTGATGGGAAGATGGATGGAGCCAAATACAGGACCATTCTGGAAGAAAACCTGATGGAGTCTGCAAAAGACCTGAGACTGGGACGGAGATTTGTCTTCCAACAAGACAATGATCCAAAACATAAAGCAAAATCTACAATGGAATGGTTCAAAAATAAACATATCCAGGTGTTAGAATGGCCAAGTCAAAGTCCAGACCTGAATCCAATCGAGAATCTGTGGAAAGAACTGAAAACTGCTGTTCACAAATGCTCTCCATCCAACCTCACTGAGTTCGAGCTGTTTTGCAAGGAGGAATGGGGGAAAATTCAGTCTCTCGATGTGCAAAACTGATAGAGACATACCCCAAGCGACTTACAGCTGTAATCGCAGCAAAAGGTGGCGCTACAAAGTATTAACTTAAGGGGGCTGAATAATTTTGCACGCCCAATTTTTCAGTTTTTGATTTGTTAAAAAAGTTTGAAATATCCAATAAATGTCGTTCCACTTCATGATTGTGTCCCACTTGTTGTTGATTCTTCACAAAAAATACAGTTTTATATCTTTGTTTGAAGCCTGAAATGTGGCAAAAGGTCGCAAAGTTCAAGGGGGCCGAATACTTTCGCAAGGCACTGTATATGTAAGTTGATTATGCAGACAATTTGTAATTTTCAACGCATTAATATCTCTCACAAAACAAGACTTGATGCAGTCAATCTCTCCTCTACTTTGACTCGAGAGAGACCGACATGCATACTGTTGATGTTAGCTCTCTGTGTACAACCATTCACAAAAAACACCTTGTTTCCCTATTTTTCCTTGGAACAAACTGGAACAAACTGGAAAGAGGCGTCTTCAATGACACTACCCCTGTTGCTCTCCTTCTGTTGTTTAATGAATAAAGGACTAAATTATTAATGATCCCCAGGACCATTAATTATTCAAATGTGCCTGTGGTTGAAAGCAGTGCTCTAGGTAAAAGGGGGTGATGTATCGTCTGAGAAAAATACCTCTTTCTTAATTGTGGTGATTAGCATTGGTCACCTAATGATGTACCTCCCCTACCTGTTTGTGATGTCAGAGAACCTGATGTACTTAACAGGGTAGAATACATAGCTGCATATGTGTTTTGGAGAAATGGTGTGGGAGGAGAAAATGTCTCACCACACTGAATTATGTCCATGCAGTGGCTTGTACAGTATATATGAATAACAGTTTAATAATATAACAGTTGGAATCCTTAGCTGCTGCATACATTTTTTTTACTTTTATTAAATTCATTATATATACCCATTTATTCTTGAAGAATATAACGTGTCAATTCCTCATGAGCTTAATTCCACTGTCTTAAGCCATCAAACGTCAAAATAAGCTTGTTTTACACCGTTTGTATACCAAATCAATGTAAACAAACATTATATAGCCTCAAAACATGGTTAACACTATAATTTTGATATCATGAATGGTCAGTCCTTGCATCCATAGCTCTGTCTGTATAGGAATTTGAGAGTGGCTAAATTTCACCAACTGTCTGGTAGGAATGTGTGAAACATTGCTTCAGTTGTATATGAGAACTTCTAAGTTCAGCCCAACCAGTCAGTGTCTTCTTCCTGGATTCTATGAAGTAAACAAAAACCACTCCGTGATATTGTTGCCACTCAGAACATTAAAACATTTTCTATTAAGATTTTTTGACATGTCCTTTTTATGATCCCCAAATGTAAACAGAGTCTGAATTAGTTATCCTAAATACTGTTGGTCCCACAGTTTGTTGGCCGGAGGCTAGGGTCAATATTTTCTGTTTATTTGATTTTTGTCACCTAAATGCATTAGAGCACCAGGCTGCATCAGGCTCTAGCGGCTTTGACAGGTAATTAGATTGGGGTGCCACCAAGGCAACAATGCATATTGACTCTCTTATGACACATCAGGCACCACTGCCCAAGCAGAAATAACCTAAATCTTTCATTCTCAGAGGGCAAAAAAACAACACAAGACACACCACAGGAACAATACTCAAAAACACTAAAGCACCAACACCACCAAAACTAAAGCACAAACACCACAACAACACCACCAAAACTAAGGCACCAACACCACAACAACAACACCAAAACTAAGGCACCAACACCACAACAACACCACCAAAACTAAGGCACCAACACCACAACAACACCACCAATACTAAGGCACCAACACCACAACAACACCACCAAAACTAAGGCACCAACACCACAACAACACCACCAAAACTAAGGCACCAACACCACAACAACACCACCAACAATAAAGTACCAACTCAATGTCAACAAACTAAGACCAAGGAGATGATTGTGGACTACAGGAAAAGGAGGACCGAGCACAACCCCATTCTAATCGACAGGGCTGTAGTGGAGCAGGTTGAGAGTTTCAAGTTCCTTGGTGTCCACATCAACAACAAACTAGAATGGTCCAAACACATTAAGACAGTCGTGAAGAGGGCACGACAAAGCCTATTCCCCCTCAGGAAACTAAAAAGATTTGGCATGGGTCCTGAGATCCTCAAAAGGTTCTATAGCTGCAACATCGAGAGCATCCTGACTGGATGCATCACTGCCTGGTATGGCAATTGCTCGGCATCTGACCGCAAGGCACTACAGAGGATAGTGCGTATGGCCCAGTACATCACTGGCGCTAAGCTGCCTGCCATCCAGGACCTCTACAGCAGGCAGTTTCAGAGGAAGGCCCTAAAAATTCAAAGGGTCAAAGACCCCAGCCAACCCAGTCATAGACTGTTCTCTCTACTACCGCATGGCAAGTGGTACCGGAAACAAAGAACTTTATTTTGAAACTCGTCAGTCTACTTCCGGCGCCGACAGAGATGGCCGCCTCGCTTCGCGTTCCTAGGAACTATGCAGTTTTTTGTTTTTTTACGTGTTATTTCTTACATTGGTACCCCAGGTCATCTTAGGTTTCATTACATACAGTCGAGAAGAACTACTGATTATAAGAGCAGCGTCAACTCACCATCAGTACGACCAAGAATATGACTTTCGCGAAGCGGATCCTGTGTTCTGCCTTTCACCCAGGACAACGGAATGGATCCCAGCCGGCGACCAAAAAAACGACTTCGTAAAAGAGGGAAACGTAGTGGTCTTCTGGTCAGACTCCGGAGACGGACACATCGTGCACCACTCCCCAGTATACTTCTCGCCAATGTCCAGTCTCTTGACAACAAGGTTGATAAAATCCGAGCAAGGGTAGCATTCCAGAGGGACATCAGAGACTGTAACGTTCTTTGCTTCACGGAAACATGGCTCACTGGAGAGACGCTATCAGAGTCGGTGCAGCCAGCTGGTTTCTCCACGCATCGCGCCGACAGAAACAAACATCTTTCTCGTAAGAAGAGGGGTGGGGGCGTATGCCTTATGGCTAAAGAGATGTGGTGTGGTCACAAAAGCATACAGGAACTCAAGTCCTGCTGTTCACCTGATTTAGAATTCCTCACAATCAAATGTCGACCGCATTATCTACCAAGGGAATTCTCTTCGATTTTAATCACAGCCGTATATATTCCCCCCCAAGCAGACACATCGATGGCTCTGAACAAACTTTATTTGACTCTTTGCAAACTGGAATCCATACATCCTGAGGCTGCATTCATTGTAGCTGGGGATTTTAACAAGGCTAATCTGAAAACAAGACTCCCTAAATTGTATCAGTATATCGATTGCGCAACCAGGGCTGGCAAAACCTTGGATCACTGCTATTCTAACTTCTGCGACGCATATAAGGCCCTGCCCCGCCCTCCTTTCGGAAAAGCTGACCATGACTCCATTTTGTTGATCCCTGCCTACAGACAGAAACTAAAACAAGAAGCTCCCATGCTGAGGTCTGTTCAACGCTGGTCCGACCAATCTGATTCCACACTCCAAGACTGCTTCCATCACGTGGACTGGGATATGTTTCGTATTGAGTCAGACAACAACATTGATGAATACGCTGATTCGGTGTGCGAGTTCATTAGAACGTGCTTTGAAGATGTCGTTCCCATAGCAACGATTAAAACATTCCCAAACCAGAAACCGTGGATTGATGGCAGCATTCGCGTGAAACTGAAAGCGCGAACCACTGCTTTTAATCAGGGCAAGGTGACCGGAAACATGACCGAATACAAACAGTGTAGCTATTCCCTCCGCAAGGCAATCAAACAAGCTAAGCGTCAGTATAGAGACAAAGTAGAATCTCAATTCAACGGCTCAGACACAAGAGGTATGTGGCAGGGTCTACAGTCAATCACGGATTACAAAAAGAAAACCAGCCCCGTCATGGACCAGGATGTCTTGCTCCCAGGCAGACGAAATAACTTTTTTGCCCGCTTTGAGGACAATACAGTGCCACTGACACGGCCTGCAACCAAAACATGCGGCCTCTCCTTCACTGCAGCGGAGGTGAGTAAAACATTTAAACGTGTTAACCCCCGCAAGGCTGCAGGCCCAGACGGCATCCCCAGCCGCGCCCTCAGAGCATGCGCAGGCCAGCTGGCTGGTGTGTTTACGGACATATTCAACCAATCCCTATCCCAGTCTGCTGTTCCCACATGCTTCAAGAGGGCCACCTTTGTTCCTGTTCCCAAGAAAGCTAAGGTAACTGAGCTAAACGACTACCGCCCCGTAGCACTCACTTCCGTCATCTACAGATGCACAATCGAGAGCATCCTGGCGGGCTGTATCACCGCCTGGTACGGTAACTGCTCCGCCCACAACCGTAAGGTGCATCAAAGCTGGGCTGTGCTTTGAGAGACTAGTCAAGGACCATATCACCTCCACGCTACCTGACACCCTAGACCCACTCCAATTTGCTTACCGCCCAAATAGGTCCACAGACGATGCAATCTCAACCACACTGCACACTGCCCTAAGCCATCTGGATAAGAGGAATACCTATGTGAGAATGCTGTTCATCGACTACAGCTCGGCATTTAACACCATAGTACCCTCCAAGCTCGTCATCAAGCTCGAGACCCTGGGTCTCGACCCCGCCCTGTGCAACTGGGTACTGGACTTCCTGATGGGCCGCCCCCAGTTGGTGAGGGTAGGCAACAACATCTCCACCCCGCTGATCCTCAACACTGGGGCCCCACAAGGGTGCGTTCTGAGCCCTCTCCTGTACTCCCTGTTCACCCACGACTGCGTGGCCACACGCACGCCTCCAACTCAATCATCAAGTTTGCGAACGACACAACAGTGGTAGGCTTGATTACCAACAACGACGAGACGGCCTACAGGGAGGAGGTGAGGGCCCTCGGAGTGTGGTGTCAGGAAAATAACCTCACACTCAACGTCAACAAAACTAAGGAGATGATTGTGGACTTCAGGAAACAGCAGAGGGAAGACCCCCCTATCCACATCGATGGAACAGTAGTGGAGAGGGTAGCAAGTTTTAAGTTCCTCGGCATACACATCACAGACAAACTGAATTGGTCCACCCACACAGACAGCATCGTGAAGAAGGCGCAGCAGCGCCTCTTCAACCTCGAGGCTGAAGAAATTCAGCTTGTCACCAAAAGCACTCACAAACTTCTACAGATGCACAATCGAGAGCATCCTGGGGGGCTGTATCACCGCCTGGTACGGTAACTGCTCCGCCCACAACCGTAAGGCTCTCCAGAGGGTAGTGAGGTCTGCACAACGCATCACCGGGGCAAACTACCTGCCCTCCAGGACACCTACACCACCCGATGTTACAGGAAGGCCATAAAGATCATCAAGGACAACAACCACCCGAGCCACTGCCTGTTCACCCCGCTATCATCCAGAAGGCGAGGTCAGTACAGGTGCATCAAAGCTGGGACCGAGAGACTGAAAAACAGCTTCTATCTCAAGGCCATCAGACTGTTAAACAGCCACCACTAACATTGAGTGGCTGCTGCCAACACACTGACTTAACTTCACCACTTTAATAATGGGAATTGATTTGAAATGATGTAAAATATATCACTAGCAACTTTAAACAATGCTACCTAATATAATGTTTACATACCTTACATTATTCATCTCATATGTATACGTATATACTGTCCTCTATATCATCTACTGCATCTTTATGTAATACATGTATCACTAGCCACTTTAACTATGCCACTTAGTTTACATACTCATCTCATATGTATATACTGTACTCGACACCATCTACTGTATCTTGCCTATGCCGCTCTGTACCATCACTCATTCATATATCTTTATGTACATATTCTTTATCCACTTACACTTGTGTGTATAAGACAGTAGTTTTGGAATTGTTAGTTAGATTAATTGTTGGTTATTACTGCATTGTCGGAACTAGAAGCACAAGCATTTCGCTACACTCGCATTAACATCTGCTAACCATGTGTATGTGACAAATAAAATTTGATTTGATTTGATTTGCTCTATTCTTGTTCCATGTGAGAAATTGCCAAGAAATTGAAGATCTCGTACAACGCTGTGTACTACTCCCTTCACGGAACGGCGCTAATTTGCTCTAACCAGAATATAAAGAGGAGTGTCTAGTTTGTGTCTAGAGTCTAGTTTGAGAAAGTGTCTAGTGTCTAGTTTGAGTGTCTAGTTTGAGAAACAGACACCTCAACTGGCAGCTTCATTCAATAGGACCCGCAAAACACCTCAATGTCAACAGTAAAGAGGCGACTCCGGGATGCTGGCCTTCCAGATACTAAACTAGTCTAAATATACTATATTATTATGGTTGGAGATTATAATATGGCTTTAAATACCTTAATGGACTAAAATGGAAATCACACTACAAACTATCACCCTCATGCACATCACAAATATCATGGATATATTGGAACTAGTTGATATATCACCTGACCTAGCGAGATTTACAAGGCGGAGGCTCAACCAAGCTATTCTTCTTGACTACTTTCCTTTGACATTCTCACTGGCACCAAAAGTAAAAAAAAAAAAACTTGATAGGGCACCAATATCCTGTGGCGGACTGCAATAGCATCGAATAGTCCCCGCGATATGCAACTGTTCAGGGAAGTCAGGAACCAATACACGCAGTCAGTCAGGAAAGCTAAGGCCAGCTTCTTCAGGCAGAAGTTTGCATCCTGTAGCTCCAACTCCAAAAAGTTCTGGGACACTGTGAAGTCCATGGAGAACAAGAGCACCTCCTCCCAGCTGCCCACTGCACTGAGGCTAGGTAACACGGTCACCACCGGTAAATCCATGATTATCGAAAACTTCAACAAGCATTTCTCAACAGCTGACCATGCCTTCCGCCTGGCTACTCCAACCTGGGCCAACAGCTCCGCCCCCCCCCGCAGCTACTCGCCCAAGCCTCTCCAGGTTCTCCTTTACCCTAATCCAGATAGCAGATGTTCTGAAAGAGCTGCAAAACCTGGACCCATACAAATCAGCTGGGCTTGACAATCTGGACCCTCTATTTCTGAAACTATCCGCCGCCATTGTCGCAACCCCTATTACCAGCCTGTTCAACCTCTCTTTCATTTCATCTGCGATCCCCAAGGATTGGAAAGCTGCCTCAGTCATCCCCCTCTTCAAAGGGGGAGACACCCTGGACCCAAACTGTTACAGACCTATATCCATCCTGCCCTGCCTATCTAAGGTCTTCGAAAGCCAAGTCAAGAAAAAGGTCACTGACCATCTCGAATCCCACCGTACCTTCTCCGCTGTGCAATCTGGTTTCCGAGCCGGTCACGGGTGCACCTCAGCCACGCTCAAGGTACTAAACGATATCATAACCGCCATCGATAAAAGACAGTACTGTGCAGCCGTCTTCATCGACCTTGCCAAGGCTTTCGACTCTGTCAATCACCATATTCTTATCGGCAGACTCAGTAGCCTCGGTTTTTCGGATGACTGCCTTGCCTGGTTCACCAATTACTTTGCAGACAGAGTTCAGTGTGTCAAATCGGAGGGCATGCTGTCCGGTCCTCTGGCAGTCTCTATGGGGGTGCCACAGGGTTCAAGCATCGGGCCGACTCTTTTCTCTGTATATATCAATGATGTTGCTCTTGCTGCGGGCGATTCCCTGATCCACCTCTACGCAGACCACACCATTCTATATACTTCTGGCCCGTCCTTGGACACTGTGCTATCTAACCTCCAAACGAGCTTCAATGCCATACAACACTCCTTCCGTGGCCTCCAACTGCTCTTAAACGCTAGTAAAACCAAATGCATGCTTTTCAACCGTTCGCTGCCTGCACCCGCACGCCTGACCAGCATCACCACCCTGGATGGTTCCAACCTTGAATATGTGGACATCTATAAGTACCTAGGTGTCTGGCTAGACTGTAAACTCTCCTTCCAGACTCATATCAAACATCTCCAATCGAAAATCAAATCAAGAGTCGGCTTTCTATTCCGCAACAAAGCCTCCTTCACTCACACCGCCAAACTTACCCTAGTAAAACTGACTATCCTACCGATCCTCGACTTCGGCGATGTCATCTACAAAATTGCTTCCAACACTCTACTCAGTAAACTGGATGCAGTTTATCACAGTGCCATCCGTTTTGTCACTAAAGCACCTTATACCACCCACCACTGCGACTTGTATGCTCTAGTAGGCTGGCCCTCGCTACATATTCGTCGCCAGACCCACTGGCTCCAGGTCATTGACAAGTCCATGCTAGGTAAAGCTCCGCCTTATCTCAGTTCACTGGTCACGATGGCAACACCCATCTGTAGCACGCGCTCCAGCAGGTGTATCTCACTGATCATCCCTAAAGCCAACACCTCATTTGGCCGCCTTTCGTTCCAGTTCTCTGCTGCCTGTGACTGGAACGAATTGCAAAAATCGCTGAAGTTGGAGACTTTTATCTCCCTCACCAACTTCAAACATCTGCTATCTGAGCAGCTAACCGATCGCTGCAGCTGTACATAGTCTATCGGTAAATAGCCCACCCATTTTTACCTACCTCATCCCCATACTGTTTTTATTTATTTACTTTTCTGCTATTTTGCACACCAATATCTCTACCTGTACATGACCATCTGATCATTTATCACTCCAGTGTTAATCTGCAAAATTGTAATCATTCGCCTACCTCCTCATGCCTTTTGCACACAATGTATATAGACTCTCTTTTTTTTCTACTGTGTTATTGACTTGTTAATTGTTTACTCCATGTGTAACTCTGTGTTGTCTGTTCACACTGCTACGCTTTATCTTGGCCAGGTCGCAGTTGCAAATGAGAACTTGTTCTCAACTAGCCTACCTGGTTAAATAAAGGTGTTCTCAACTAGCCTACCTGGTTAAATAAAGGTGTTCTCAACTAGCCTAGCTGGTTAAATAAAGGTGTTCTCAACTAGCCTACCTGGTTAAATAAAGGTGTTCTCAACTAGCCTACCTGGTTAAATAAAGGTGTTCTCAACTAGCCTACCTGGTTAAATAAAGGTGTTCTCAACTAGCCTACCTGGTTAAATAAAGGTGAAATAAAAAATAGTTGGAATACACATTACTCTTACAGAATTTCCACATGGGCGAGGATATTGGACATTTGACAACTTGTTTTTATCTGAGACAGAATCATTTATAACTGACTTTTTACTTCGTAACACAGCTACAGCAGATCCCCTTGTTGTGTGGGACACTTTCAAATGTGGCTTTAGAGGCCATGCAATTCAATAGTCATCTTTGAAACAAAAACAATGTAGGTCAAAAGAGCTCATATTAACAATGAAAAAATAGGAACAAACATTACAGGTAGATATCAACATTTGTACCATAGACGCACAGAATAAGTTAGAGGAAAAACAAAAATTACTGGAGTAACTTAAAAAATATATTGCGTGTAGTATAAATCAAAATGTTATTGGTCACATATACCGAATACAACAGGTGTAGATCTTACAGTGAAATGCTTACTTACGAGCCCCTAACCAACAATGCAGTTTTAAAAAATACGGATAAGAATAAGAAATAAAAGTAACAAGTAATTAAGAGCAGCAGTAACAAGGCTAGGTCTGAGGACCCATAGCAAACTTTTTCAGTCTCCTGAGGGAGAATAGGTTTTGTCGTGCCCTTTTCAAGACTGTCTTGGTATGCTTGGAACATGTTAGTTTGTTGGTGATGTGGACATGAAAGAACTTGAACCTCTCAATCTGTTCCACTGCAGCCCCGTCAATGAGAATGGGGACGTGCTCTGTCCTCTTTTTCCTGCAGTCCACAATCCTCTCCTTTGTCTTGATCACGTTGAGGGAGAGGTTGTTGTCCTGGCTCCACACGACCAGGTCTCTGACCTCCTCCTTATAGGCTGTCTCGTCGCTGTTGGTGATCAGGCCTACCACTGTTGTGTCATCGGCATATTTAATGATGGTGTTGGAGTCATGCCTAGCTGTGCAGTCATGATTGAACAGGGAGTACTTTTAGATTAACTAACTTCTTAGTAATGACTCGGGACGTCGGTTTTGATACGAAAGCTTCTTTTAGTAAGAATACTTGTTTACGTTACATTTAACAACAATTGTTTTGGTACAGAGCAATGCAGGTAAGATGCTGTCGGAAAGTCAGCCACAATCACCCGCACCTGCACATAATTGGCGCGTTATCACTCATTCCTCTCGCAAGGCATTCTGGGACTTGCAGTAAAAAAGCGTAATTCAACACAACCCAATACAATTACATATGCAAATAAATCTAAAGAAATATCTTTAGATATAGCTCAAAGAATAAACTCAAACACATTAAAGTTACAACAAGTACAGGAGTGGACTGAGCACGCACCCCAGAGGGGCCCCTGAGTTGAGGATCAGTGTGGTGGATGTGTTGTTACCTACCCTTACCACCTGGAGGTGGCCTGTCAGGAAGTCCAGGATCCAGTTGCAAAGGGAGGTGTTAGGTCCAGGGTCCTTAGCTTATTGATGAGCTTTGAAGGCACTATGGTGTTGAACGCTGAGCTGTAGCCAATGAATAGCATTTTCACATAGATGTTCACTGCCCATTCGCACATAGGGCAGGTTGGAGTGCAATAGAGATTGCATCATCTGTGGATCTGTTGGGGCGGTATGCAAATTGGAGTGGGTGTAGAGTTTCTGCGATAATGGTGTTGATGTGAGCCATGATCATCCATCCTTTGCTTTCAAAGCACTTCATGGCTACAGACGTGAGTGCTACAGGTCGGTAGTCATTTAGGAAGGTTACCTTAGTGTTCTTGGGCACAGGCACTATGGTGGTTTGATAAAAACATGTTGGTATTACATACTCGGACAGGGAGAGGTTGAAAATGTCAGTGAAGACACATGCCAGTTGGTCAGCGCATACTCGCAGTACACGTCCTGGTAATCCGTCTGGCCCAGCGGCCTTGTGAATGTTGACCTGTTTAAAGGTCTTACATCGGCTGCAGAGTGAACTGGATGGAATATGGGGGAGAATGCACCAAATATTTTTTTAATCCTCAACATAGAAATCCTACCAAAAATAACTTATAGAAACTTGTCACAAATGACAGTCATCCACGATTCACCAAACAATATTTTCAAAGAGGAAGCAAAGGTTTTCCCATTTTAAGAATTTTTTATTTATTTAAGTGTAAAATAAATTTACATAATTAAAGCCTTTATGTCCAGGAAAACTCCAGTGCTGGATGGCATACCAGTTGATGTACAGTATATCAAACCTTTTTCGATGTACAGTGCCTTCAAAAAGCATTCAGACCCCATTACTTTTTCCATATTTTGTTACGCTACTCTAAAATAGATTATATTGTTTTTTTACTCTCGTTAATCTACACATAATGCCCCATAATGACAAAGCAAAAACTGTTTTTTCGCATTTTTTGCAAAGTCTCTCTCTCTCACTCTATTAAAAATAAATCATCTGGAATTTCACATTTACATAAGTATTCAGACCCTTTACTCAGTACTTTGTTGAAGCACCTTTGGCAGCAATTACAGCATCGAGTCTTCTTGGGTATGACACTACAAGCTTGGCGCACCTGTATTTTGGGAGTTTATCTGATTCCTCTCTGCATAAACTCTTAAGCTCTGTCAGTTGGATGGGGAGCGTTGGTGCACAGCTATTTTCAGGTCTATCCAGAGATGTTCGATCGGGTTTAAGTCCGGGCTCTTGCTGGGCCACTCAAGGACATTCAGACACTTGTCCCGAAGCCACTCCTGTATTGGCTGTGTGCTTAGGGTCGTTGTCCTGTTCGAAGGTGAACCTTCACGCCAGTCTGAGGTCCAGAGCACTCTGGAGCAGGTTTTCATCAATGACCTCTCTGTACTTTGCTCCGTTCATCTTTGCCTCAAACCTGATTATTCTCCCACTCTCTTCTGCTTAAAAACATCCCCACTGCATGATGCTGCCACCACCATGCTTCACCGTAGGGATGGTGCCAAGTTTACTCCAGACTCGACGCTTTGCATTCAGGCCATAGAGTTCAATCTTGGTTTCATCAGCTCAGATAATCTTGTTTCTCATGGTCTGAGTCCTTTAGGTTCCTTTTGGCAAACTCCAAGCGGCTGTCATGTGCCTTTTACTGACCAAGGGACTTCTTCACAGATTGCTCAGTTTGGCTGGGCGGCCAGCTCTAGGAACAGTGTTGGTGGTTCCAAACTTCTTCCATTTAAGAATGATGGAGGCCACCGTCTTCTTGTGGATCTTCAACGATGCACACATTTTTTGGTACCCTTCCCCAGATCTGTGCCTCGACACAATCTTGTCTCAGAGCTCTACGGACAATTTGTTCGACCTCATGGCTTGGTTTTTCCTCTTGGTTTTCCCACTGCACTGTCAACAGTGGGACCTTATAAGGACAGATGTGTGCCTTTCCAAATCATGTCTAGTCAATTGAATTTGTCAGAAGTGGACTCCAATCAAGTTGTAGAAACATCAAGGATAATAAATAGAAACAGGATGCACCTGAGCTCAATTTCGAGTCTCATAGCAAAAGGTTCAGAATACTTAAGTAAATAATAATTGTAATAATAAACCTGTTTTTGCTTTGGCATTATGAGGTATTGTGTGTAGATTGTTGAGGATTTTTTTTATTTAATCAATTTCAGAATAAGGCTGTAACATAACAACATTTTGAAAAAGTCAAAGGGTCTGAAAACTTTCCAAAGCCACTGTGCTCAGGGGTCCGTTATTACAATGTTTTAACCACTCCTATAACAATAGTAAACTATCAGATACTCAGCAAGAAGGTCTGATTTCACTATTGCTGAAACAGGACCCAGGTGGTAAATATAAACATCCAGTCCACCTAACAAACTGGAGGCCTCTTACACTTCAGTGTTGTAATGCAACATTCTTTGCAAAATGCATATCTCATGGAATTAAACATGTTTTTTCCAGATATTCTTCATTCTAATCAGACAGGTTTTTTACATGGACAATACATTGGAGATAATATAAGACAAGTACTGGAAACAATATGAAAAACTGGGAAACAAGGCCTGGTATTCATAACTGATTTTGAAAAGGCCTTTGATAAAGTATTTATATACTGTATAAATGCCTGGGCTATTTTAATTTATATGGGGGATTGGAAATTATGCAGATGTCATGACTGTCCTGACCAGGTCAGGTTACAGGAGACCACAACCCTACAGATTATCTCTCAACCCCACCAGGGAGGAGAGATATATGGGTCTGAAGATGTGGGTTTTTATAACCCCTCACACCCCTGGTAAATCTCAGGCCACAGACAAATTCCTTTGTCCTGTTACTATGGAGAACCAGCCTCAGAACATTAAACATGAAATAAAGGAACTTTGGTTTCCGTCAGCCACTATGGTGGTCATGACGATAGATGGAATTTGAAAATGTATGTCATTTTTGTTTTGATATTAAGGTTAAGGCTTAAGGTTAATAGATTACGGTGTTAAGGTTAATAGATTACGTTATTACGAAAACATTGTAACGTGAAGAGTTTTCCTAGTATATGTTTGATGTTTATACATTGTACGTTGTTTGGAAAATGTCCAAATCAAAGGGAATGTTTTGGTAAAGATGAAATGTTAAGTTAGCTGTCTAAAATTGGATTTGAGTGAAATCTAGACCTTGCCCTCATTAACTTGGTACGCCCAGAGAATTGTCCTAAATGCGGTTACGCCCACTTCTGACCCAAGGGTATAAAACCTGTGAGTAAAGAATTCACAGACAAGACTATGTGAC
Organism: Oncorhynchus tshawytscha; assembly: GCF_018296145.1. NCBI lineage: Eukaryota > Metazoa > Chordata > Actinopteri > Salmoniformes > Salmonidae > Oncorhynchus > Oncorhynchus tshawytscha. Next base: position 12,974,189 of record NC_056430.1, on the reverse strand, counting down.
CCAAGTTGCAGCCAAGGCCTAAAAAGTCAACGAACCCAGAATGCAAGACAAGTTTGAAGACAAAGCAATCCTTTTCTACCCAAGCTACGGATGAGTAGCTGTGTCTAATTGGGTGAATTCAAGCCGGACCCCTTAGCATCCAATCCCAGCGAACCGTGGTATCTAAAGGGTTTCATTCCTATGCTGTGAGCTCTGAGCTACAGAGCTGTCTGTCCTCAGAAGACCCCTTCCAGAGCAAAAGGTGAGGGAACAGACTCCTAAGCCAAAAGGACACTGACATCGAGAGGACGATCAGAGAGGTGCGCCGGAGTAGTGCGTCATCGAGCAGCCTGAACGGTCCCCTGAACAGTCCACGCAGAGAATCCTCGGAGATCATCCCCACGTAATTACATCATTATATTCTGACCCATAAGAGCGGCAGTTTGGGGCAAGGCTAAGGTTAGAATAGCATAGCTGACAAATTCACCCAAATGTAAATTTCTCTCATGTACTTTCTTTTTTCTCTCTCTCTCTTTGAAATCCCCATTTTGAGTAACACGCGCCATAGTGTGTTGGCCCGTTATACTAAGTTCTAATCAATAGCCTATAATGTTTGTTTATGTGTATCTTTATCATCATTTTAGCTTTTCAGTAAATAAATATTAAACTAAGGTTGGTGTGGTACGAACACATTGGTGAGACCCGGGTCCGTGCAGATTCACGGGCTATACGACGTTCAGAACGAGATTGCTAGAGGTAACTGGTTAATTATCGGCTGTTGTAAAATCGATATTCTGATATACTTTGAGTTAATTTGGGAAATAGAAACTCAATAAAAACTAGTTTTCCCATGTTGCCCCAGGTTAATGAGTTAATAATTGCTTGATTCAGTTAATCACGCAATTAGAAACTTTAATCATTCGATGAACAACAGTCGTCACATTAACTAATACAACGTCACAACACAGACAATTACATTGATAGAACCCACAATCTATGTGCAATATTAAAGCTGATCTACCCACCCCCCCAAACCAAAAATCACCAACACAACAACTCCACCAATACTAAAGCACCAACACTAAACACCAACACAACAACACCAGCAACACTAAACCAACATCACAACAACATTACCAGCAACACTAAACCAGCAACACAACAACACCACCAACACTAAAGCACCATCACAAAAACATCACCAGCAACACTAAACCAACAATACAACAACACCACCAACACCAACACACCAACATGACAACACCAGCAACACTAAAGCAACAACACCAGCAACACTAAAGCACCTTGGAAGCCGTCAGGGAGGGATTTGGGAGGCTTGGATTTATCATGCTGTTTATGTGCGATTTGACATGACCCCCTTTGAGTTGAAATACACATCCTTTGATTGCTTCAGCCTCTGTGACATGCACTTTCAATCTGTCTCTTTCAGACCAATTCCCCAAGTAGGGTTTAGTCATCTATATTTTCTAAACTATTTGTGGATGTACAAGGCAAGATTGTGCCAAGCTCAGAAAATGGTCTGAATTACCTTTTTTTTTACCCTCCCCCTGCCTTGGGAAATAGACAGATGTGGTATCTTTGGGCCTCCTCCAGCAAACAAGTAAACACAGGTATGTGAATGGTGTGCGTTCATGTAATGTCATAACATATTTTTGGATTAATCAATATCCTGAACAAAGTTAGAATCAAATCTGATACTGTGTAATGTATTTTTTCAGTCAAAAAAACATGCTGTATGAATCATCTAAATCTTATCATAGATAACTGATGTGAAATTAACTATTTTATTTTCTACATTTTTTATTCAAGGTAGGCTATTGAAGTTAATTAAATGTACTATTAGATTTTACTGTCACAAGATTATTTACTGATGGTGAAATGTAGTGTCGCATACCCTCCTGGTGTGATTTTGGTTAAAACTCTTGACCGTGCATTTTCAGTAATTCATGTCTAAATTTAAATTTGCTAGAGACTAGAGAGAGGGAGAAAGAAGAAAAGCCATCTTAAACTGCAATTAAAGAGTATAGGAAGAGCCATGAATTCAGACGAGGCATGTTTAAGGTAGATAAGGTGAAACCAACTGACGGTCTTTCCCCTATTTCAGTAGCAGCAGACATGTTATTGTTAAATAGTCTTCCCAGCCCTGATGAATGAGCCCGAGCATGACAACAGCTGGAGAAATGTGTTTGGTCACACAAGTCATTGGAAATGAAGGTTCTTTTAGCAGTGAGTTTCCTCCATGAAATGTTCCTTTCCCTTTTCAAGGAATCTCCCTCCCTAATGAAGGCTTTCCATCACAAGCACAAGTCTGTTAGGATTCACAATGTAATTCATAGGTCTCTTACCTGCATGTATAGACATTTGTCAGGCTATATTTGTATAGGCATATGATGGGCTGGCTCGCTCCTAAAAATATATCCTAGTGTCAGGACAGTTAGTTAGTGTGACATGGATGTGAGATTTCACACGTTTTTGTGGAAGTATTATCGTTGTTCTTACAGGATGTCAGTCAAATGACTGAGGACATGTTATGAAGTTTCAAGTTTTAACTTTATTTGTCCCAGAGGGCAATTGGTTTTGGTTATGGTGTATCATACAAACACATACGTATGAAACTAGGCAGACAAACTAAACTAGGCAGGCAAACTAAAGTCCCTCTGATTTCCATGGAAAAACCAGATGGGCTCTTGGCACAGGAAGGTGATCAACCAGGTAGTGAACAGAGGTCATCTTAGCTCATTGCCCCTGAGCTAAGCTGTGGTGGCTAACACAAGTATTTGGGGCTCAGGCAAGACTAGTACTCATTCAAGCATTCGTTCTGCCAGGTCATGGCTGGAAATGGACCGTGGGTGGTTGAAGGATGGTTGGAAAATATCCCAATACCAGACAGATTCCTAAAACCCTGGATAGCGCTTGAGATAAGAGGCTCCATGAACATTTCCTCCCTGACACTTCAGTGGAAAGGGGGCATCTTTGTCAAATAGGGGGAGTAACAGTTCACAACTTGCCTTGAGTGGTTGAGTACCTCGCTTAAACAGGTTGACTGACAGGTTTAAACACTGTGTCACCAACTGCTGTGGGGCAGCTCTGTTCCTGAAAACCACCAGATCCACTCACAGAGATACACTGGGGATAATCAGTTATGACAGACAGTTGAAAGTGAGTTAAAGTGTAATCTATTCATAATCAAGACGCTGGAATGAATATTGAATCTGACATGTAGCAGTGGAATCAGTCATGTCCAGAAATCACAAGGGCTATTCTAGTCAACTAACTATGATAACAAAATAGTTGCTAAGGTGCTGAGAAGCAACTGTAGAATGCATTGGGAAACCATGGAAATGTTGAGTTAATATATTTCCCAGAGAATAAATAAATCCTAATATTCCAGCTTGGGAAAGCATTCATGTGACATCATATGAACACAATGTAGGTATTACTTAGCTATAGAGAGACAAAGAGAGAGCGACAGAGAGAGAGTGACAGAGAGAGAGAGAGAGAGAGAGAGAGAGACCGAGAGAGAGAGACAGAGAGAGGGACAGAGAGAGACAGAGAGACCAAGAGAGACAGAGAGATAATGGCCTCACCATTGGCAGTTATCTTAGCCGTTACAAAGAATAATGTACTGAAATCAAGCAAAGCGAGTATGTATCCGCACATTACATTTCAAATAACTCCGCTCTGGGTACGTTCATTAAGTATTGAAAGCTATTCTTGCCTCGAACTTTGGATTTCCATAAGCTCATTAGTGATCATATTGCTCCACAGATCATCAGGGTTGGGGCAAGAAATTACTCTGCTACAAACGACCAGAGAAGGCAGCTTCAGCTAGAAATATGGTAATTAATAATGTCTTTGTGGGTAGACTGATTAAAATTCCTGCAGGATAACAATGTACCAAATGGGTTTATGCCCACCCTGCTTTTCACCCATCAGCACCATATTGAGATTTTCCACCGAGAAGATTACAGTTATCAAAATGAACATTCAAATAATGCTTAGTACATCTGACCCTGATGAGTCCCTATGGTTGGGCCAGGCCTATTACATTGCATACCTAGCTCCTAATAATCTGCTACATTCAGACACCTTCTCAGTGAATTTCAGAAATGTTTTAATTGTAAAACATTTTAAAAGTTATCATTTTTACATGAAACAATACTAAATATAATCACGTCACCAAATAATTGATTAAAACACACAATTTTTCTAAGAAGATCTACAGTATCCTCAACAGCACTCTGTGGGGTAGCACCATGGTGTAGCCGGAGGACAGCTAGCTTCCATCCTCCTCTGGGTACATTGATTTCAATACAAAACCTAGGAGACCATTGGTTTTCACCCCCTTCCATACACTTACACAGTAATTATGGCAACTTCCGGAGGACATCCTCCGGCATATCAGAGCTCTTTCAGCATGAACAGACATGTTGTCCACCCAATCAAAGGATCAGATAATTAATCTAGTACTGAAAGCATAAGCTACAGCTACTAGCTAGCACTGCAGTGTATAAAATGTGGTGAGTAGTTGACTCAAAAAGAGAAAGACAATAGTTTAACAGTTTTGAACAAATTATTTTCTTCCAAAGTGAAGGAGAATCAAGAGAGAAATAGAGAGATTGTAATTTTTCTCTTTCAGTTTCACTAACATAGCTAGCAAATGCAGCTACCAGGTTTACCCTGCTCAAACAGAGGGATGCTATGTTAGCTAGCTGGCTATGACTTTCCAACACAACACTGGAACTATTCCACGTCAAGGTATGCTTTTGGTATTACTAATTTATTGCCACTGGGCACGCCATCGAAACTGCTTACTGACTGTACACTGTAACGGTACTGCATGATTGCAGCGGGTTTACTTACGTGTTAGTTCTACTAGCTATGCTGACAACGATGTAGGCTGTGTGAAGTGGTCTGGCTTGGGAATGTTTTTTTTCGGTTGGTCATATACAGCTGATGTGTTGTGCATTGAAGTCCACAAGCGAAGGGAAGAGGTGAGAGGAGTAAAGCGCATAGATGAATACAAAATGGATACTATAAAAGTGAACTGTGTTTATGCGTGATAAGGGGTGTATTCATTCCACCAATTGTGTTGAAACATGTTTCTTAAACGGAACCAAATGGAACAAAATGGTGATAAACCGTTTAGAAACTTTTGTTTGCAACTGTTGGACTTATGATTACACCCTTTATCAGCTAGATGCAGGAAAGAGTGTGCAAGGCCGTATTGAATGTCACTGTCTGTCCATGTGTTACTGTCTGTGACCTCAAATGTGCCTCTTGACCTGGGTGCACCTACGTTGTAAACTTTCATTCATAGGGTGGCAGGTAGCCTAGTGGTTAGAGCTTTGGGCCAGTACCCGAAAGGTTTCTGGATTGAATCCCTGAGCTGACAAGGTAAAAATCTGTTGTTCTGCCCCTGAGCAAGGCAGTTAACCCACTGTTCCCCGAAGACGTGGATGTCTATTATGGCAGCCCACCGCACCAATCTGATTCAGAGGGGTTGGGTTAAATGCAGAAGACACATTTCAGTTGAAGGCATTTAGTTGTATAACTGACTAGGTATCCCTCGTTCCCTGGGTTGTAGCAACCTCATGATGGGTATAGAGATAATTAGAGTATCATGTAGTAGTCTAAACCTATCGCTGTTACATTGAACTGGGTTAATTGAAAATGATTGAGTGTCATCCAATATGCTGTAATAGAAATAAGGCCATGCTCAGGAATAAATAATTGTCCTCCCTCATCTTAAACGCCACTGAACGCCACTGTATTCAATCCAATTTTCTCCATTAAAATAACATCAAATTGATCAGAAATACAGTATAGACATATTTAATGTTTTAAATGACAATTGAAGCTGGAAACTGTAGATTGTTTATGGAATATCTACATAGGCATACAGAGGCTCATTATCATCAACCATCACTCCTGGCAGCTTCATTCAATAGTACCCGCAAAACACTAGTCTTAACGTCAACAGTGAAGAGGCAAAACTTGATTGGAGTCCACCTGTTGTAATTCAATTGATTGGACATGATTTGCAAAGGCACACATTTGTCTATATAAGGTCCCACAGTTGGCAGTGAATGTCAGAGCAAAAAACAAGCCATGAGGTCAAAGGAATTGTCCGTAGAGCTGCGAGACAGGATTGTGTCAAGGTACAAATCTGTGGAAGGGTACAAAAAAATGTCTTCAGTATTGAAGGTCCCAAGAACACAGTGGATTCCATCATTCTTAAATGGAAGAAGTTTGGAACCCCCAAGACTCTTTCTAGAGCTAGCAGCTCGGCCAAACAGAGCAGTTGGGGGAAAAGGGCCTTGGTCGGGGAGGTGACCAAGAACCTAATGGCAAGGAGGTGACCAAGAACCTAAGAACCTAACCAATCAGGCCTTTATGGTAGAGTGGCCAGACAGAAGGCACATAGTAAAAGGCACATACCAGCCAGCTTGGAGTTTGCCAAAAGGAACCTAAAGGACTCAGACCATGAGAAACAATATTATCTGGTCTGATGAAACCAAGACTAAACTTTTTGGCCTGAATGCCAAGCGTCACATCTGGAGGAAACCTGGCAGCATCCCTACAGTGAAGCATGGTGGTGGCAGCATCATTCTGTGGGGATGTTTTTCATTGGCAGGGAGACTTGTCAATATCAAGGGTAAGATGAACAGAGCAAAGTACAGAGAGATCCTTGATGAAAACCTGCTCCAGAGCGCTCAGGACCTCAAACTGGGGCGAAGGTTCACCTTCCAACAGGACACCGACCATTAGCGCGCAGCCAAGACCACGCAGGAGTGACTTCAGGACATGTCTCTGAATTCCTTGAGTGGCCCGGACTTGAACCTGATCGAACATCTCTGGAGAGACCTGAAAATAGCTGTGTGGTGATGCTCCCCATCCAATCTGACAGAGCTTGAGATGATCTGCAGAGCAGAATTGGAGAAACTCCCCAAATACAGGTGTGTCTCCCCAAATACTTGTGGTATCATACCCAAGATGACTCAACGCTCTAATTGCTGCCATAGGTGCTTCATCAAAGTACTCAGTAAAGGGTTTGAATAATTATGTAAATGTGGGAACTCCTTCAAGACTGTTGGAAAAGCATTCATGAAGCTGGTTGAGATATTACCAAGAGTGTCACGGCTGGCTGAAGGACTGGACCAAGGTGTAGCATGGTAAGCGTACATTTTCTCTTTATTCAAAAAATTACGCCGACAAAACGAAGAACAAAAAACTAACCGTGAAGCTTTGGGCTATGTGCCCTGAACAAAGACAAAGTTAACTTCCCACAAAACATGTGGGGGGAATGTATGGTTCTCAATCAGAGACAACGATAGACAGCTGCCTCTGATTGAGAACCACACCCGGCCAAACACATAGAAATAGAAAATAATAGAACATAGACTGCCCACCCAAATCACACCCTGACCAAACCAAAATAGAGACATAAAACGCTCTCTACGGTCAGGGCGTGACAAAGAGTGTGCAAAGCTGTCATCAAGTCAAATGGTGGCTATTTTGAAGAATTTCAAATATAAAATATGTTTGATTTGTTTAATAATGTTTTGGTTACTACATGATTCCAAATGTGTTATTTCATAGTATTGATGTCTTCACTGTTATTCTACAATGTAGAAAATAGTAAAAATAAAGAAAAACCCTGGAATGAGTAGGTGGGTCCAAACTTTTGACTAATTTGGTGTTTTATACAAAACAATATATATGAGGGATTGGAAATGATGCAGACAATTACATTAATGGAAGCTACAATCTATCTGCAATAATAAAGCTGATCTACACCCCCTCCAAAATTAAAAATAAATACTAAATAAATAAAGAACTTACTTTATGTCCTGAATACAAAGCGTTATGTTTGGGGTACGTCCAACAGTACCTCTTCATATTTTCAAGCACGGTGGTGGCTGCATCATGTTATGGGTATGCTTGTCATTGGCAAGGACAAGGGAGTATTTTAGGATTCAGAAAATGGAATGGAGCTAATCACAGGCAAAATCCTAGAATAGAACCTGGTTCAGTCTGCTTTCCAACAGACACTGGGAGACAAATTAATCTTTCAGCTGGACAACAACCTAAAACACAAGGCAAAATATACACTGGAGTCGCTGATCAAGACAACATTGAAAGTTCCTGGGTGGGCAAGTTACAATTTTGTGTAGATGGGTGAGATTAACCCAACGAGAGAAAGTCACAAGTGTTTCTATAAAAGGTGTCTGGGTTTAAACATCTTTTTTTGTACATAAAGTGAATAGTTTAATCAGTTGATAGTGACAGAATTAGATTACTTCCCAATCAAAGTCAGCCTCTGAATGTCAAAGAAACTAAACAATGATATCCCCATATCCATCGGAGTCACACATTTCCCAGGTATTTTACAGCTAGTTTCTAGCATAAAGCAGTGTGCACCAAAACGCTGTGATAGATCACTTTATGTAATCGGATCCCTTTAATTTTCCTCAAAATGTTAAGCTAACAAGGGGTAGGCTGTGATTTCTTTGCCATTTTCTTTAATAAAGGTAGGCCTATAGTATACCCTCTCATTCCCCCTCAATTTGAGTATTGGTTTTAACTTAACAGCCTATTTAAAAAGTGCATGGTGAGTGAAGGAATTGACAAATCTATGGACATAGCAGCCTATAGCCAAATTTGGTCATTCAAACAGGTAGGCCGACCTCATTTCTTAAATAGGAAAAAATAGGCACCAACCCAAAGCCCTCTTGTTGTTAGCAATGTCTAATTAAAATGAAGATTGTTTACATGAATTTGCATTCTTTCATCACCATTAGCTGTCCATTTCCGCAGCTGCTGCTTTAAGTTTCAGCACCAAGATGTAAGTTACTCGAATATGGCTTATTGTGAAGTCAATAACTCTGATAAATACATCATGGGCAAGAAACATTTCATTAAATCTATTATAGTAGTAGCAAGCTATCAATGTTGACCTCCAATCCTCCTTCTCATCTTTGCGCTCTCCTTCTCAAACTGAACAGAACATAGTGCATTTTTTGGAATAGGCCTAATCCAAAATAATTTTTGGAAGAAACCTTTGACTCTCCTCCTGAACTGCCACAGCCCTTCACAGTATAGCATTTGGTTAAGCAGCACACAAAACTGTGTTCGATCAGGAAGAGCAGAGCAGCGGGGCACAGGGTTGGAAAATCCATTGCACTGTGTAATGCAGCTTAGTTTTATTTGGGCACACATCAATATATAGCCTAATAAGCAACGTATTCTAAAACACTGAGAAATATTGAAATTTCAATGACAAATTACATGACCCTCCCATGGACTAGATTTAAAAAACTACTAAACCTTCCCCTTCACTGAAATAGAACATTTCAATGCATCCCTTAGTGGAAAAAAAAAATCTGAATTGGGCTGCCGGTGTAAACACAGCCCATGAGACGCTGTCTTAACCAACTTCCTTAGGCTTCAATTCACATTTTACATAGGAATGAATGGTGTCATGTGATTGATGGCTTTGTCCATTCACATATACTGTAATTGATTCAAACCAATAACTCTGAAGACATGATTATATGACTCTTTGAATATTATGTATCAGGAGCTACTATCAAATTATCCAGATCTAGTCAAATGTTCAAGTCTTTCAGATTTTAATTGGTATTTTAGGCTACTTGTATTTCACTTGTTGTTTTTTTACTTGACAATATAATTGTATTGTCAGCTAAATTGAAACTGGAAGGGAATAATGTAATTACCACCACTGTAGTCTACCCTAAATCGGCCATAGCAGATGGTAGTTTCTATGCAACGTATCTTATTTAATTCCTGTGTAGCATCCCAATTTTTGGTTCCTAGCTACACCCACACTAGACTAGTGTGAGAGAATCTCGTGAGATTGTGCTGAGAGGATAATAGGGAGGCACTTAGCCCTGTTCATACACTGCTCTTTCTCCACTCTACATTCTCATTCCTTCACAACAAAACTGCAGAGTAGGGAGGATCATATTACCACTATAGCATAGGCTCCGCTGGAGAGGTCGGCTCAAAATAATGGTACCACCAGCTCCCTGTCATAGGGTCCTTCTGGGTAATTTTGATACATTTAAAGGCGATTTCAATTAAAATCACCCTGACACTTTCTGGAGGACAGTGAGAGAGGAGGGTCTTTGTGAAGGTATCCACCAGGAAAACCAAAGAAGATGAACACTCACAACCACTGGCGTAAACTTACAGAAAACTTAGATTGTGCCTTTGCGCCAATGTTTTCTCATATATTTTTCGACTAAATGAGAAAACCATGAGATGTCTCACTGTATTTTTTCAATATGTGTTTCCGTCACGTTATCTAATACTTTACATGATTATGTGTGCTGATGGAAGGAGAACGTGAGTGGCTGTGAACTCCTCACCAGCTTCCACAGCTATGGTTGGGGGGTTTCAGAGCCGTTGATCCAAGCCTGAACCTTTAAAAATGGAGAAGATCAATCAGAGTTATCAGATTGTATGAAATCTAATCAATAGGCACCTCTTGAGGAATATAGGGCTCTCTGCACCAGTGTAAGTCATCGATTGCCTTCTCAGGTTGCCGTTTCAATTAGACCGCTCTTATCAGTGGCCTGGTCTTTCTTTAAGGAACAACACAAGTCTGGATATATCAACATCTTGTTTTGCCTTGCTGTCCAATCTAACAGCACTTCAAAAACCAGGCTAGGACCTCCCGAGATTGTACACTATCTGTAATGCTTCCACCTCTCACACAAGTTTTATATCGCTTCTGCCTCTCCCATACATTTTATATCGCTTCCACCTCTCCCACATACATTTTATATCGCTTCCACTTCTGCGACATAAGTTTTCTCCCTAATATTGCGTTGCACCCCTTTTTTCCCTCAGAACATCCTCAATTCATCGAGGCATGGACTCTACAAGGTGTCGAAAGCGCTACACGGGGATGCTGGTCCATGTTGACTCCAATGCTTCCCACAGTTGTGTTAAAGTTGGCTGGATGTCCTTTGGGTGGTGGACCATTCTTGATACACACATGAAACATTTGAGCATGAAAAACCCAGCAGCGTTGCAGTTCTTGACACAAACTGGTTTGCCTGGCACTTACTACCTTACCCCGTTCAAAGACACTTCAATCTTTTGTCTTGCCCATTCACCCTCTGAATGGCACACATACACAATTCGTGTCTCAATTGTCTCCAGGCTTAATAATCGTTCTTTAACCTGTCTTCTCCCCTTCATCTACACTGATTGACATCAATATGGGATCATAGCTTTCACCTGGACTCACCTAGTCAGGTTATGTCATGAAAGGTGTTCATAATGTTTTGTACACTCAGTGTATATTGAATTTGCGAGATGGCTCTAGCAGTCATGTGCCTTTCTGAGATTCTACATAAGATATGGTGAATAGCAGGTTGGGTAGCCGCATTGTGAATAGCAGCAGGGTGGATGGCCTTATGGAAATCCACATCTGTGACCTTCTAATGCTTTCATGGCAAAGGGATGAGTCACAAGCGGGACAGCTCAAATTCCATTATCCTGGCGGCTTTGGGCATGAGCTAAATGGAAAAGGGTGGCTTGCCCAGCCGAAATGGGATCCAAGAGTAATTTATTTGATTTGAATTACAAAGGATAAAACTGAGAACTGTAGAGGAAGAATACATTTCTGCACCCTAAGTATTAGTCTCTACCAGGGTTTCACACAGAGACCCTATGTATCTGCGGTATCATACTATAGCATCGAGGCCTGGGTTGAAGTCAAGATGGTATTGGAGGGAATGATAGCTGATGTGTGGTAGTGGATAATGTGAATATCGCAAATGTTTTTTTCCTGGTCAAGTCACAAACATCAACATTTCTTAACAGAAATGCTTACCTTCTTTCATGGAAAACACCAGACTGAGAAAATATCTCTAGTTCTACAGTACATCTCGTTCCCCTTTTACTGCCCATATCATTCTGGGGCCAAACATGCATTAGAGGAGCTATCAGCTCGGCAGGGCTTGGCCGTTTGAAACAGACCACGACTATCAGTGTTCGATAGAAACGGATGACTTACGCGGTGCAGTCAGTTCCCCAACCACTCTGCCTTATCCTTATCAGTCCTCCATGCAGTGTTGTCGAAGCGAGAACACACATACTAACAACAGGAACAACAAAAAATGTCACAGGAATCAATTTATCACTCGACCGACTTATATGGTCAAGTTTCCTTACGGATGCTCGTCTTGAAGAGTCAAGGTCAGGAGTCAAGCTACAAAGGTCAGGCTTAGCAGTGCAAGTGACCAAGTTAATTAAGTGACCAAGTTAATTATAGGTTAATAACGAGATGAATGAAAGTACTACTTTGGATGATTGACTTATCAAACTAGCCCCAGCTCACCAGTTTGTCACACCAGATACATACTGTATATACTGGTACACTAAATGTAACCGTGGATAATTTGCTCATTCTTGCACAGTGTGTTACTGAGAACAAACACCTGAAAGATGGAGAGACTCTAGCCTCCGCTATATAGCATATTTTTCCCATGTTACATCAAGGACTGAAAATAAGTCATGCATAGAAAAAATGCATTTGACAGAACAGAAACCCTTGATTAGAGAATAATTATACTTGTAATATTGGATCTGTTCAAAAGTGGATTTCGATGTTTAAAGACGTGGGAGAACATACCATCTCTACTTGGCACTATGGTTTGACACGCAATAACATCAACAATGAGCATTCTGATTGTTGCTCACATAATTCTATAGTGGGGTCAATGGTACAATGGGTCTTCCACACTAGAGCGAGAGAGGGGGAAACGTGGCTCTGGAAACTTAATCCACGGCCATTGGATCATTTTGAATGAACTATAGGGAATTTCCAACTACATCCAAATGCAGCAATGTGCAGTGCATGCAGATGCTGCTTCGTCCCTCATGGTAGCACAGGCATACAGACATGGTCAAATACAGTGGGGTGAACAAGTATTTGATACACTGCCGATTTTGCAGGTTTTCCTACTTACAAAGCATGTAGAGGTCTGTAATTTTTAGCATAGGTACACTTCAATTGTGAGAGACGGAATCTAAAACAAACATCCAGAAAATCACATTGTATGATTTTTAAGTAATTCATTTGCATTTTATTGCATGACATAAGTATTTGATACATCAGAAAGGCAGAACTTAATATTTGGTACAGAAACCTTTGTTTGCAATTACAGTGATCATACGTTTCCTGTAGTTCTTGACCAGGTTTGCACACACTGCAGCATGGATTTTGGCCCACTCCTCCATACAGACCTTCTCCAGATCCTTCAGGTTTCGGGGCTGTCGTTGGGCAATACGGACTTTCAGCTCCCTCCAAAAATGTTATATTGGGTTCAGGTCTGGAGACTGGCTAGGCCACTCCAGGACCTTGAGATGCTTCTTATGGAGCCACTCCTTAGTTGACCTGGCTGTGTGTTTTGGGTCGTTGTCATGCTGGAAGACCCAGCCACGACCCATCTTCAATGCTTCTCACCAAGCTGCTTTCCCATTGTCCTGTAGCCCATCCCAGCCTTGTGCAGGTCTACAATTTTATCCCTGATGTCTTTACACAGCTCTCTGGTCTTGGCCATTGTGGAGAGGTTGGAGTCTGTTTGATTGGGTGTGTGGACAGGTGTCTTTTATACAGGTAACGAGTTCAAACAGGTGCAGTTAATACAGGTAATGAGTGGAGAACAGGAGGGGAAAACTAACAGGTCTGTGAGAGATGGAATTCTTACTGGTTGGTAGGTGATCAAATACTTATGTCATGCAATAAAATGCAAATGAATTACTTAAAAATCATACAATGTGATTTTCTGGATTTTTGTTTTAGATTCCGTCTCTCACAGTTGAAGTGTACCTATGATAAAGATTACAGACCTCTACATGCTTTGTAAGTAGGAAAACCTGCAAAACCGGCAGTGTATCAAATACTTGTTCTCCCCACTGTATATTGGCACCCTTGCGCTTTACAATGGAGTAAACAGAATGTTAGGTTTTCTTAACCATTTTTTTTAAAAGCTGGTTGAATGGCTATTTTTACCCTGTAGGCACCTGCAGGTGCAGGTCATTTACACAGTAAACGAGAATCATTACCTGCCAACAAATGAATATGAATTTTTTTAATAATTTGGATAATTTATTTCTTGGCCCTGTCTAGTTGTAAATCAAACAAATAAATGTGTGAACACAAAAAAATAAAAAATTATTTCAACCTATTTTAGAAGAAATTGTGAACCATGCAAGGGAGCCATTTGACCACATCTGTATCACATGATTTGTTTGTCACTGTCCCCCTTCCACCAGGCTCAGCTTAAAGAAGCATCAATTGGCCTCCCTGTGTAGTTCTCATGCATTTCTCATGAACATTCACTGGAGCCCCTTTGAAAAGACTAATCTCTAAACCCACCATCACAGTTCTGTTTTCCTGCCTGTGATACAATACAGTGTGTTAGAGGGAACAATATTGCATTTCCCCCTGAGGCTATATGAGATGAATGGGCATGACAGATGAGGGGACACCATTAAAAGTAGGCTATATTACTTAAAATAACTCCAGACATCCACACACCAACCCCACCCCAATGCCATACATTCCTTATTGAAAATCTAAATTTAGAGGCCTAAAATAAACCTTAAAATAAATAAATATTCTGCAAAGTTCATCATCTGCTTGCCTAGCCTAGATCATTCTTCCCTAGTTTTAGTCACTAAGAAAGTAGATTTGTTGGTCACACCTAAAACCAAATATAACCTATGAAGCCTTCATACGCCCATTATAAGACCTACATGAACACTACACAAATCATTTATTAGCAAATGCCCCACCTTTATAAGTTATGGTTATTTTAAAATCAATGTGAGCGACTTGTTATTCCACAGGAGAAGCAGTAGTTCACCACAGGCTATCTATATAATGTAGTGGTCTCCTCCAGCCTGCTGTCCCCCAGAGAGACCTCCAGCCTGCTGTCCCCCAGAGAGACACGGATTGAAAGGGACACAGTCAGTAGAGCAGAAAGGGGACAGGGAAACAGGTAGGTGAGAACTCATTCAGACACTGCAGGGAATCCACAATAGGATGAGAAAATAGCAGGAAACAGAGAGACAGAATGAAAGATATGTTCTTAGGAAACCTATTTTCGACGAGGACTGATGATGTAAAGTCACCGACTGAAACAGAACAAAGATAGCAGAAGACAAAGATAATCATGGAGATATTTCAAGAATAAAGTATATTTTACCTGCTCTATAGCCTACATGAAATCCAACCCCTTGCTACAGTTCTCTTACATTATCAAATACATCAAAGTTTAAATGGATAATTAACCTGATCTTGTTCTCCCCTCAGCTAAATATTCCAAAAAATTATCTTTACCAGACAGAGACGTGTCAAAAACACAATTATTACAATTCTTCCCTGACTTTCTAATTATCATCATACCAAAGAAAGTCATAATCACTTACTTCCAATCACCTAACATCACCAATGGCCAGATACTGTACATAATAAGAGGTCATAGATCATTCATTATAGAGAATTGTGACTTAAAGATCTGTACCGTCAGCAATCAGGGAGAGAGAGTTAAATTGGTAAAACTTACTTGAGTGCTTTACAGGCATATACAGGCTTTGAGGGCTGCTAGGGATAGATAGCATTCCCACACCGGATCATTGACACCGATGGGGAAAAGTTGCCAGTCTAAGAAGGGACTAAAGAAAATCCTCCTCCTCAGCACATCACACTCAGATGTGATTTAGTGGGGCATGTATCTGCAAGGAGATGATAAACATGGGGGGATCCATGTCCCCTCCTAACCCCTACGGCTATTTGGAGACTAGTTCACGATGTAGGCAGCTTAAACGTGTCCTTTACCACATCCAATCTGTTAGTCAACATTTAGTTCATGTTTCTACAACTTTATCGGCTTGTATACACCGGAACAACATTAGTAAGAAAAGGTTGTGATTTATCAAGACTTCCAGGTGTGGCACACCGGTACAAAAATCAACACTTTCAATTTGTTGCTTCTAATTTCCACATGACAGTATCAAGCTCTGATTATCGTGTTTTGTTTACATTGTTGGGTTAGGCTGAAGACACAACACAGCGTGCAGTAAAACTAGTTCCCTATCCATCATCTAACCCTGCCTAATTCCTGATCTTAATTATTAGAGAGGAACTATAAGAGAGGAACATGTGACCTCAGATGAACATTGGTAGACCAAACAGGACATCTAGGGCAACGATTATCATATTATCTGCAAAGTTGAAGCATTTTGGAAGCCCCTCAGACCTATATGAGGGTGTAGACCAAACTTCAAAGTCTCCCAATCAAAGTCTATGGACCAATTTGGGGCTTTGAGCCCTGGGGCCAATGAGGTGTCTTGCAAATATTAGCAATAAATAGTGCTGAGCGATTAGTGCTTTTTGAGGTTGGTCTTGTTTAGGTATGATTATTAAAAAATTATCATGGTCTTTGATTTGGATTATATTCGTAAACATTGAATGCATTATGAAATAATGACATAAAAATGATTAGAGCTTTTTAATGGAAATTCCGAAGCCAAAAATAGTGAACATTCAATTGTCAAAACATTGAAAATATTCCATTGTCTCTGTCAGGTCCACATAGTAAAATAGGAAAAGACTTTGAAATAATCAAATATTTCAGTTGTGTATATTACTTACATTACTTACGTTTTATTTGATGACGTTATTATTTTTAATTCCTTAAAGTAATCATCTCTTCTCTGCTCAGGCAGCCAGCCTGACAACCATCTAACGTTGTCTCTGTTCTCCCCACACTGTAATGGCTTTAGTCATCCTATTTAGCTAGGCTAGCCTGCCTAAGTATGGTGCAGAGCTGACTGACAATCATTGTACTCATTTTTCAAAGTAGATAAGGCATACTTTCACAAACTGTCTCTATCCCACTCTTTCATTGTTGTGTTGTGTACATTCCTCTCTCATGCAGCGGACCATGCGGTCTGTGTGTATCTAACCTCATTTAGCAGGTGTAATAGTGTATACATCTCTGTTCGAGACGGAAAAGAACAGGTGCAATGGATTATGGTCATTGTAGTTAATTACCACGTTTTTGCGCTGAACTAGGTTAACTATTTGCTTAATGCAAACTACTACTCCCTACAGCCCAGCGTCCCATATAGTTATTCACTTAATTAACTCATTAATTATTTGATTTCTCTCTAGTGAAAAGGGGCTTTGGACTCAAAAAAATATATATACATGGAATATAAGTAATTGAACTAGTTGTTTAATCGCTCAGCACTAGCAGTAAATATCCCTCATTTTCCAATCCATCAAAATCAGTAGTCCCATCTAATAATTTGTCTATTATACAAATTAATCTGAGTAGTATCTCATACAAAGCGATACAGGTACTTTGCTCTGTACTTTTTTTAAATAAGCAAACATTGAAATATTACACCTGAAAACACAGGCAGTATTTGTTGAGCACATACAGCGTAAATAATAACTATGACTATACTGATGACAAAGAGTGCATGTCAAGTCGACATAGCATGGCAGGGCAGGGATTTGCCCTGTATCGACTACAAATAGAATTTTGGCCAGGGGCTGTGGGGATGAGAGGAGAAGCATCATCTGAGATCTCTTCATCATCCAGACACAGAGTGCCAGGCATGCATGTGTGTAATGGTCCTCACATGCCTCAGTGCCCAGGCTCCAGCCCAGGGAAAACTACACACAGAATTACACACACAGCGCCTTGCTGAGGATGACAAACACTCTGCTGCTGCAAAGTGTCCCGGTAGAACCGGTGGCATTTTACCCCACCCACAAACACACTGGTACAGACACACACACATACACACTGCCCCATAGACACACACTGCACCATACACACACACATACACAGATATGCACGCGCACACACACACACACACTGCCCCATAGACACACACTGCCCCATCTGGGGGTGCTATACTACTATGGCTAACCCAGTAAAACAACACATTTCATTGCACCTATCCGGTGTATGTGACAATACAACATACTGTCTGTAGCTGTATAACACACCTGGTCAATGATTATTCCTTCACCCATGCTCATCATATGTGATTTTTTTATTTAACAAGGCAAGTCAGTTTAAGAACACATTTTTATTTATAATGACAGCCTTCCCTGGGCAAACCCTAACCCGGACAATGCTGGGCCAATTGTGCACCACCGTATGGGAATCCCAATCAGGGCCGGTTGTGATACAGCCTGGAATCAAACCAGGGACTATAGTGACACCGCTAGCACTGAGATGCAGTGCCTTAGACCGCTGCGCTACTCAGGAGCCCTAACAAAAAGAGTCCTGACCTTTAGAATGGTAGCACAGTTACAATGGGACTAGTTTCACTAGTCAACCTCACTTCACCCTTGTCAATTTTACATTACTGCATCTGTCTGGACAATCGATCTGTGTTCCTCCAGTACGCCGGCTAACAAGAGTTCAGACTCCTTTCAGACAGATGATTACATATGAGCCAGACTGCTGCCTCCCCTCTCCTCTACAGACTAGTCTACAGCCCATAACAGTAACTATAGCAGCTATAGTGCCCTCCAAGTTCACCCTGGGACTGAACACCTCCCTCTGCAACTGGATCCTAAACTTCCAGAAGGGCCACCCCCAGGTGGTGAGAGTATGCAACAACACAACCACCACACTGACCCTCAACACAGGGGGCCCTCATGGGTGCGTGCTTATTCCACTCCTGTACTTCCTGCTCACCTACGACTGGCTAGGGTCAGGCTAGGGTCAGTCTGTTATATCTGGAGTACTTCTCCTGTCTTATCCGGTGTCCTGTGTGAATTTAAGTATGCTCTCTCTAATTCTCTCTCTCTTTCTTTCTCTCTCTCGGAGGACCTGAGCCCTAGGACCATGCCTCAGGACTACCTGGCATGATGACTCCTTGGTGTCCCCAGTCCACCTGGCCGTGCTGCTGCTCCAGTTTCAACCAGTTTCAACTGTTCTGCCTGCGGCTATGGAACCCTGACCTGTTCACCGGACGAGAATTAGCCGATCATTAAGAGTATCTCTATGAAAAGCCAACTGGCATTTACTCCTGAGGTGCTGACTTGCTGCACCCTCGACAACTACTGTGATTATTATTATTTGACCATGCTGGTCATTTATGAACATTTGAACATCTTGGCCATGTTCTGTTATAATCTCCCCTCGGCACAGCCAGAAGAGGACTGGCCACCCCTCATAGCCTGGTTCCTCTCTATGTTTCTTCCTAGGTTTTGGCCTTTCTAGGGAGTTTTTCCTAGCCACCGTGCTTCAACACCTGCATTGCTTGCCATTTGGGGTTGTAGGCTGGGTTTCTGTAAAGCACTTTGAGATATCAGCTGATGTAAGAAGGGCTATATAAATACATTTGATTTGATTTGACTGCATGGCCAAGTACGATTCCAACACCATCAATAAGTTTGCCGACGACACGACGGTGGTAGGCCTGATCACTGACGAGGATGAGAAAGTCTAACTGGAGGAGGTCAGAGACTTGGCGGTGTGGAGCCAGAACAACAACCTTTCTCTCAATGTCAGCAAGACAAAGGAGCTGATCGTGGACTACAGGATACAGGTCCGAACACATCCCATTCACATCGACGGGGCTGTGGTGGAGCAGGTCGAGAGCTTCAAGTTCCCCGGTGACCCCATCACTAAGGATCGATCATGGTCATCACACACCAACACAGTCATGAAGAGGGCACAACAACGCCTTTTCCCCCTCAGGAGGCTGAAAATACTTGGCATGGGCCATCAGATCCTCAAAAAGTTCTACAGCTGCACCATTGAGAGCTGCATCACTGCTTAGTATGGCAACTGCTTGGCATCTGAACGCAAGGTGTTACAGAGGGTAGTGCGTACAGCCCAGTACATCACTGGGGCCGTGCTCCCTACCATCCAGGACCTCTATACCAGGCAATGTCAGAGGAAGGCCCTAAAAAAACTCCAGTCTCCCAAGTCATAGACTGCTCTCTGCTACTGCACAGCAAGTGGTGCCAATGCATCAAGTATGGAACCAACAGGACCCTGAACAGTTACTAACCCCAAGCCATAAGACTGCTAAATAGTTAGTACAGGTAGCTATTTGGTTAACTTCTTGAGTGTAGGGGGCAGGATTTTTGTTTTTGGCTAAAAAACGTACCCATTTGAAACTGCCTATTTCTCAGGTCAGAAACTAGAATATGCATGTAATTGTCAGATTAGGATAGAAAACACTCTAAAGTTTCCAAAACTGTCAAAATATTGTCTGTGAGTATAACAGAACTGATATTGCAGGCAAAAACCTGAGGAAAATCAAACCATGAAGTGCTGTTTTTCCTGAAAGCTCTCTGTTCCATTGGATGCCTTGCCTCCATTTAAAGGGATATCAACCAGATTCCTTTTCCTATGGCTTTTCAACAGTCTTTAGACATAGTTTCAGGCTTTTATTTTGAAAAATGAGCGAGAAAGATAACATCGCGTCAGTGGATACCTGGGTGTTCGTTCGAGTGGGGCAGCCATTGTCCCTCCCTCTCCTATTGAAAAAGCGACAGTCCCGGGTTGATATATTATCGATTATATATTTTAAAAACAACCTGAGGATTGATTATAAAAACCGTTTGACATGTTTCTGTTGACATTACAGATACTATTTGGAATTTTCGTCTGCGATGTCGTGACCGCTCGAGCCTGTGGATTTCTGAACATAACACGCCAAACAAATGGAGGTTTTTTGGATATAAAAATGATCTTTATGGAACAAAAGGAACATTTATTGTGTAACTGGGAGTCTCGTGAGTGCAAACGTCCGAAGATCATCAAAGGTAAGCGATTTAATCTATTGCTTTTCTGACTTTCGTGACCAATCTACTTGGCTGCTAGTGTTTGTAATATTTTGTCTACTGAGAGAGATGTTCTTACATTAACGCTTGTTCTGCTTTCGCTGAAAAGCTGTATTGAAATCTGACACGCCAGGTGGATTAACAACAAGCTAAACTGTGTTTTGCTATATTGCACTTGTGATTTCATAGAAATTAAATATTTTTAGTAATTTAATTTGAATTTGGCGCGCTGCTATTCAGCGGGTGTTGATGAAAATGATCCCGCTAAAGGGATGGGTGCGTCAAGAATTTTTTTACTGTTTAACTATCTGCATTGACCCAATTTTTTTGTCTCATCACATATGTTGCTGCTACTGTTTATGATCTGTCACTTTATTCCTAGTTATATTATATATCTACCTCAATGACCTTGTACCCCTGCACATCGACTCGGTTCTGGTACCCTGTGTATATAGCCAAGCTATCGTTAATCATTGTGTATTTATTATTACTTTTATTATTACATGTTTAACTTTTCTATAATTTCTCTATTTTCTTTCTCTCTGCATTGTTGGAAAGGGCCCCTAAGTAAGCATTTCACTGTTAGTCTACACCTGTTTGCAAAGCATGTGATCAATACAATTTGATTTGAGCTAGGAGTAATCACCTGTACTGCTGTTGTAGGGATGATAAGAAATACTGAGCATACCCACCATAGATAACCCATAGATAACCATGTCCATCAGCAATCAATATAAAGCGCATTCGGAAAGTATCCAGACCCCTTGATTTTTCCACATGTTGTTATGTTACAGCCATATTCTAAAATGGATTACATTGTTTTATCCCCTCATCAATGTACACACAATACCCCATAATGAAAAAGTGAAAACAGGTTTTTTGAATTTTTTGATCATTTATTAAAAATACACAGCAATTCAACTATTACTAACGGTGGAGAGAGAACCTGAACTAAAGTGGCCAGTGTTTGTCAAGATCAGTGTTGTTGTTGTCTTGATATGTTGGATGCCCAAACCACAGTGGTTAAACATAGCTTTTTGTTCATAGTATGTTGAGACATATGAAGAAGGGATGAATAACGTTTTACGTTTTGATAGATTGTACCATGATTACCTGTAAGGCACACACTCACATATGCATGAATGCCACTATGCATACACATGCGTACATTTATGTCACTGTTAATTATTTTTAGTCTTCTGAGATGCCATCCAGCACAACAGATGGTAGAATGACTTTGGGATGCAGACTCACAAAAGTTGGTAAACGTCTTGTGATTTGCGTCACCAATGACGTGGACCGTTACTGGCTGAGTTGTGGAGAAGAATGCTATTCGATAGAGAAACAGACATGAATATTGACAGCTGAATAGGAGCAAATTAAGCACATGGTTTGAACAGAGAGAGTCCTTGGAAAATAATGATAATCACAGAAAGGGTCATCACTTTGTACATTATAAATATCTATATTTTCTCATGGCAGAAGCGTACTTTCTTAAAAACATCAATTTGCCAGTTGTCCGTAGTGCAATTGACAGAATACACTCTTTAGTTATAATTTACCAATAATTTCTGGAAAGCATTTTCATAGAAACAAAGGCAAACATCTTTCCCAGTGACTGTGATCATTTAGGATTATGGCTGCTGTCAGAATTTACACTATAAATACAAAAGTATGTGGACACCCCTTCAGAATACTGGGTTCGGCTATTTCAGCCACACCCGTTGTTGACAGATGTATAAAATCGAGCAAACAGCCATGCAATCTTCATAGACAAACAACGGCAGTAGAATGGGCTTACTGGAGAGCTGAGTGACTTTCAATGTGGCACCGTCATAGGATGACACCTTTCCAACAAGTCAGTTTGTCAAATTTCTGCCCTGCTTGAGCTTCCCTGGTCAACTGTAAGTGCTGTTATTATGAAGTGGAAAAGTCTAGGAGTAACAACGGCTCAGCCGCGAGGTGGTAGGCCACACAATCTCACAGAGCGGGACCACTGAGGGCTGAACTCTTCAGTAGGGCCTTTCTACTGTGAATGTTTGTCTATGGATATTGCATGGCTGTGTGCTCAATTTTATACATTTGTCAGCAACATGTGTGGCTGAAATAGCCAAATCCACTTATTTGAAGGGGTGTCCACATACTTTTGTATATAGTTTACACATAAATATACACATAAAAATAAACTTTACACGCCAATATACACATCATCATACACTGCAGCGAATATAGCAATGAATACACATCAACGAATATACAGTATACTGAACAGAAATATAAATGCAACATGCCATAATTTCAATTTTACTGATTTTACTGAGCTACAGTTCATATAAGGAAATCAGTCAATTGAAAAAAAACATTAGGCCCTAATCTATGGATTTCACATGACTGGGCAGGGATGCAGCCATGGGGTGGGGCTTTGGAGAGCACAGGCCGCTGGCGTGGTTACACATGGTCTACAGTTTTGAGGCCAGTTGGACGTACCGCCAAATTCTCTGAAACAACGTTGGAGGCAGCTTGGGGTAGAGAAATTAACATTCAATTCTCTGGCAACAGCTCTGGTGGAGATTCATGGAGTCAGCATGCCAATTGCATGCTCCCTCACCTTGAGACATCTTTGGCATTGTGTTGTCAGACAAAACTACACATTTTAAAGTGGCCTTTTCCTGCCCCCAACACTAGGTGCAACTATGTAAGGATCATGCTGTTAATTCAGCTAATTGATATGCTGGGTGGATGGATTATCTTGGAATAGGAAAAATGGTAACTAACACGGACATAAACACATTTGAGCACATTTGAGAGAAATAAGCTTTTTGTGGGTATGGAACATTTCTGGGATCTTTTATTTCAGCTCATGAAACATGGGACCCACACTTTACATATTGTGTTTAGATTTTTGTTCAGTATTCATCAATGAATACACATTAATGAATGCACATCAATACACACACCAACACACAAAATGCAAAACACAATAATAGAAAACAAACACATTGTTCATCAAAAAAAAGTCATCAGCCATCTGAATTGCCCTACAGGCACTAACTCTTCCAATTTTAGAGACCTTTGGAGATTGTTCCATAAGTATGGTAAAAAAAAAGAAAAACGATTTACCTCAGAAGAATAAGGAACATTGTGTTTCATTGCTCTGCCTTATCCGCCGCTATTGTGTAAAAAAAAATATTAACAAGAGAGAGGGTGTAAACAGCTTTACGGGCCTGTTTGGGCTATCACCCTGGAATTAATACATTGGGTAGGAGTCGACAGACTAATACTGAGCAGAGCTGTTCATCTTGATTCAGTTGTCATCTCCTAAATGAGGTGTTACGTCACTGCAGACACAGGTCCTCATCCCACGATGTCACTCACTGGTCTACGGGAGAATAGGAAGCATTTCCTGAGGTGTAACTGTTTATGTGAAACAACCTCATATGTCAGTGTATCTCTCTGCAGTGTGTTGATAGTGTTTCCATCAGACACAGTGTGTTGATAGGGTTACAATCAGACAGTGTGTTGATGGGGTTACAATCAGACGCAGTGTGTTGATAGGGTTACGTAAAGACTCAGTGTGTTGATAGGGTTACGTAAAGACTCAGTGCGTTGATAGGGTTACAATCAGACGCAGTGTGTTGATAGGGTTACACACAGACTCAGTGTGTTGATGGGGTTACATAAATATGCAGTGTGTTGATAGGGTTACATAAAGACGCAGTGTGTTGATAGGGTTACATAAATATGCAGTGTGTTGATAGGGTTACATAAAGACGCAGTGTGTTGATAGGGTTACATAAATATGCAGTGTGTTGATAGGGTTACATAAAGACGTAGTGTGTTGATGGGGTTACATACAGACGCAGTGTTGATACGGCTACATACAGACGCAGCGTGTTGATACGGTTACATACAGACGCAGTGTGTTGATGGGGTTGGATACAGATGCAGTGCGTTGATAGGGTTACAATCAGACGCAGTGTGTTGATGGGGTTACATACAGATGCAGTGTGTTGATAGGGTTACATAAAGACGCAGTGTGTTGATGGGGTTACATAAAGACGCAGTGTGTTGATGGGGTTACATAAAGACGCCGTGTGTTGATGGGGTTACATTTATTTTTTACAATTTTATTTCACCTTTATTTAACCAGGTAGGCTAGTTGAGAACAAGTTCTCATTTACAACTGCAACCTGGCCAAGATAAATCATAGCAGTGTGAACAGACAACACAGAGTTACACATGGAGTAAACAATAAACAAGTCAATAACACAGTAGAAAAAAAGAAAAAAGAAAAAAAGAGTCTATATACATTGTGTGCAAAAGGCATGAGGAGGTAGGCGAACAATTACAATTTAGCAGATTAACACTGGAGTGATACATGATCAGATGGTCATGTACAGGTAGAGATACTGGTGTGCAAAAGAGCAGAAAAGTAAATAAATAAAAACAGTATGGGGATGAGGTAGGTAAATTGGGTGGGCTATTTACCGATGGACTATGTACAGCTGCAGCGATCAGTTAGCTGCTCAGATAGCAGATGTTTAAAGTTGGTGAGTACATGAAGGACTTCTTAGAGAGGGGGGTTTCTACCTTGGTCCTGGCGACCCATTGAGATCGGGTTCACATGTTTTAATCCAGCCCAGCACTAAGAACCCTGATTCAGCTAATCAAAAGTGATTTCGAGGCATGGTTGATATGGTAGGTAGGTACAAAGCAAAAAGTAAAAGGCTTAAAATAAGCCCAAAGTGTAAGTCTAACAGTACCTATGATTGAATTTGGTCTGACGTCTTGTGTGCGTCATACCTAACCATTGGACCAGCCACCCTAGGGACTGGTGATACAGTGGCGGGAGAAGGTGAAAAAATATCATGGGAGACAAGGCCACAGCATGGCTCTGCTAGCTAAATAATGGAACCAGAAATAATGACAAGAGACTAAGGTGACAATTCAATCAAATGAAGGAAAACAAATAAAAGCATAGCATACTAAAGAATACTCATGCCGGAGATACCTTTAAAATGTAAATTACACACATTTTTACATACAGTACTAGGCAAGTTTGGAGACACCTACTCATTCAAGGGTTTTTCTTTATGTTTACTATTTTTAACATTGTAGAATAATAGTGAAGATATCAAAACTATGAAATAACACATACAGTGTAGAGAACACGTATTTGATACACTGCTGATTTTGCAGGTTTTCCTACTTACAAAGCATGTAGAGGTCTGTCATTTTTTTATCATTGGTACACTTCAACTGTGAGAGACGGAATCTAAAACAAAAATCCAGAAAATCACATTGAATGATTTATAAGTAATTAATTAGCATTTTATTGCATGACATACAGTAAGTATTTGATACATCAGAAAAGCAGAACTTAATATTTGGTACAGAAACCTTTGTTTGCAATTACAGAGATCATATGTTTGCTATAGTTCTTGACCAGGTTTGCACACACTGCAGCAGGGATTTTGGCCCATTCCTCCATACAGACCTTCTCCCAATCCTTCAGGTTTCGGGGCTGTCGCTGGGCAATTTGGACTTCCAGCTCCCTCCAAAGATTTTTTATTGGGTTCAGGTCTGGAGACTGGCTAGGCCACTCCAGGACCTTGAGATGCTTCTTATGGAGCCACTCCTTAGTTGCCCTGGCTGTGTGTTTCGGGTCGTTGTCATGCTGAAGACCCAGCCACGACCCATCTTCAATGCTCTTACTGAGGGAAAGAGGTTGTTGGCCAAGATCTTGCGATACATGGCACCATCCATCCTCCCCTCAATATGGTGCAGTTGTCCTGTCCCCTTTGCAGAAAAGCATCCCCAAAGAATGATGTTTCCACCTCCATACTTCATGGTTGGGATGGTGTTCTTGGGGTTGTACTCATCCTTCTTCTTCCTCCAAACACGGCGAGTGGAGTTCAGACCAAAAAGCTCTATTTTTTATCTCCACAGACCACAAGACCTTCTCCCATTCCTCCTCTGGATCATCCAGATGGTCATTGGCAAACTTCAGACGGGCCTGGACATGCTGCAGGATTTTAATCCATGAGGGCGTAGTGTGTTACTAATGGTTTTCTTTGAGACTGTGGTCCCAGCTCTCTTCAGGTCATTGACCAGGTCCTGCCGTGTAGTTTTGGGCTGATCCCTCACCTTCCTCATGATCATTGATGCCCCACAAGGTGAGATCTTGCATGGAGCCTCAGACCGAGGGTGATTGACCGTCATCTTCAACTTCTTCCATTTTCTAATAATTGCATCAACAGTTGTTGCCTTCTCTCCAAGCTTCTTGCCTATTGTCCTGTAGCCCATCCCAGCCTTGTGCAGGTCTACAATTTTATCCCTGATGTCCTTACACAGCTCTCTGGTCTTGGCCATTGTGGAGAGGTTGGAGTCTGTTTGATTGAGTGTGTGGACAGGTGTCTTTTATACAGGTAACGAGTTCAAAGAGGTGCAGTTAATACAGGTCAAGAAAAACTAACAGGTCTGTGAGAGCTGGAATTCTTACTGGTTGGTAGGTGATCAAATACTTATGTCATACAAAAAAATGCGAATGAATTACTTAAAAATCATACAATGTGATTTTCTGGATTTCTGTTTTAGATTCCGTCTCTCACAGTTGAAGTGTACCTATGATAAAAAATTACAGACCTCTACATGCTTTGTAAGTAGGAAAACCTTCAAAATCGGCAGTGTATCAAATACTGGTTCTCCCCACTGTATGTGACCCGATTCAGGAAACTATGCATATGTCGCAAGTCACGACTTCACAGGAGAGCCGTTTGAATGTAAAAACATGTTTTATCAAACAGATTTTTTTGTCAGAAATACCTTTTCGAACATGTGAACTTTAATAACAAACTTGTCATCTGTAAATACGAATAACATTGTTAAATTACGAGCCTTGTTGGTTAAGCCACAGAAAAAGCCAGGAATATTCCCACTAGCCATGATTGGATGAGATAATGAGTGGGCTGGAAATGCCGAGAGAGGAGTTCGGATTGGTCTGCCATATAGAAGGCTTCTGTCTATTTGATCTGGTCAGTCTGTGTTGGTGATACTGTCAAACGCCGTTTTTTAAAAATGTATTGTGTAGTGGATCTGCGTAAGTGTTGCTCTCCACTTTCTGGGGGATCAAGTTTTGAAATCAGTGGAATTAGAGTATGATAGCTAAAGATATGGAGAATATACCTGTCTCCGGATTACATCTTCAAACTAAGGGCAACCATGGCATGGCATTTGTGACAGGGAGACGCGTCTATCATGCACAATGATGTATACAGGTAAGACAGTCTAGTGTTAGCAAGATACATTTTCAGACTTCTGTCAGATTTTGACAGAAAGTGGTTTCATTTCAAGCTAAAGTGTACTGTTAGCAAGATAGCTAACGTTAGCTGGCTGGCTCCTTAGCTGACATTATTATTCATATCCCAGAGCCGTTTTCTAGCTAACTAACATTGAACCTGGTTGGTTAGCCCACAGCATATTCATGCAGGGTAGTAATGACATGATTTGGCACTGTGTTCATTGTTATTTAACTAGCTAACGTTAGCTGGCTGGCTCGTTAGCTAACGTTACGTGACTTGTGTGATCTTAACAGTTGTTTACCTAGCTAGGTTCATTGTTTACCTAGCTAGCTAGCTACATGTCTTAAGCTAAAGTGTACAACACCCGTTGAATATGGCCGGTGTCAGTAAACGTCTGCAGAAAAGCATAATGAAATTGTTGCAGCAGAGCTGGTTAGGCTGTTTTCATGTTATCCATAGGTAAACAAATCATCGGCCAGAGTGTCAAGTGTGTGCTCGGAATGCTCCGAGAATGAAACGAGATAGGTGGGGCTAAATCTTAAGAGGGTGTGAATGGGTGTAGACAAGGAAGAGCTCTTCACTAGTTACCAAAATAGTCAAAGGCCATTTTCTCAAAAGTGTTCCCATTGTTCCTCAACTGAGTCTCAACTTTTCTCCAATGTAAACAACACAATCTCAAATGTTACTACATAAGACCAAATCCAGGTGGTGAGTCACATATGGAATCATGTAGTAACCAAAAAAGTTTTAAACAAATCAAAAAGAATATTACATTTTATATTCTTCAAGGTAGCCACCCCATGCCTTGATGACAGCTTTGCACACTCTAGGCATTCTCTCAGCCAGCTTTATTAGGAATGCTTTTCCAACATTCTTGAAAAAATTCCCACATATGCTGAGCACTTGTTGGTTGCTTTTCCTTCACTCGGTGGGCAAACTCACCACAACCATCTCAATTGGGTTGAGGTCGGGTGATTGTGGAGACCGAACAAACCACGGACAAAACGTTGCCTAACATCGACCTCAGCAGCCCAAGTCCATAGAGCCTACGGGTTCAAAAAAGGTTAGCACAAAGACCCAAGGAGTCTGGAATGTCAGAACTCACACAAGGAACCGCAAATCCAAAACAACAAGGCACCTGCTGTGACTTGATCATGTGCATTCTATGCCGCCTCAAGTAAAACCCATGGCAGCCCAAGACTCAAACCCACAAGGAAACTGCGGTAACCTGAATAAATGCACAATCTACATGCTGCCAGACACCAAGGCAGCCCAAGGCTCATACCCACAGGGCAGGGTTCGTCAACTCGGTTTGGCCTTGGGACACATTTTTTCCTAGGGCCATAACATAATTAGTATAGAATATTAGCACAATTAATTGGCCTACACCACAAATTGAACAATATTTTTAACACATCTGATTAGTTCATAATAATTTGTGACAATAACATAATCATTTCGATCTGATTATACTCATAAAATCACCATGTCTCTATTCAATTATTATTTTTGTCTATTTCTCTATGCGTTGATTGGTGGGTAAAAACAGGTCTACGTAGCCTACTGTAGGCTACACTACTTTAACGTCAACATTCCTTCAGAACAATTTGCTTGATAGCAAAAGAAAGTTGGATAATGAAAATTGAAGGAAGAATGTACAGAGAGATATGCGTTCATCTTACCATCTTTTCCCAATACCAAGCCAGTGTGTCTTATTTGCAATGAAAATGTCGCTGTTTGCAAAGAATTCAATCTCAGACGTCATTATGAATCTGAGCATGGAACTTTCAAAGTGGCCTTCCCGTCCCAGAGGCCCGACGCAGAAACATTGAAGAGCTAACTGCAAGCTACACTCACAGCTCTTTTGGCTGACATATTCTGTCACTTAAACGGGTTAAATCTGCAGTTACAGGGAAGGAAAACAGTTGTAGACATGGTGGAAAAACTTAAGGCCTTTACTAGGAAGCTTGAGTTGTTCAATTTGGAATTGTCATCTGGAAGGCTACTGCACTTCAGCACACTGAAGAAACAATAGGCAGAGGGACTAGGCCGAAGCATGGAAGATTTCCTCAAGCAGCCGAGGGACATCTTCTCCACAGGATTTGAAGACTACAGCATGCACAAGGATATCATTGTGTTTGTACGTGCGCCTCTCACAGTCCACCCAGGTGGAGAATGCTCCTCCCTTGCTAAGAAAAATATTCTGTTGCTGGATGAGGCCGCAATTCAAACTGAGCTGATTGAATTCCAGACATCGAGCCAAATCAGGGATGCGTTCAGGAGTGCAGAGTCCTCCTGTGCGTTTCAGGTGGCATGCTCAGAGGAATATAGCCAATAAAGAAACTGTAAGCCTTATAGCCTACCTCAGCCAGTTAAGTTATTTTATATAGGCCTAGGCTCTGAAGAAATAGACTCCAATTAAGCTCTCTTGTTGTTTGTAAAGTGAAATTAAAATGAAGATCATTGATGAAATGAATTACCCGACTGGTGAAGGTTTTCTCCATCTGTCGCTGTGCAATACTTGCATAAAAACATATCTATATTTTCAGCAGCAGGCACTGTTCACCTTCCATTGATTGCTCTGTGGTTGCAGCTTTATGTTTCAGCACCACAAAATGGTCCGCTGCCTGCTTTATTAGTTGACTGTCTCCTGCATTCTCTCTCCCCATGAATAAGCTTAAAATGTAACTTTTGCATTATTTAGGTAGGGTAACTTCCTTCTTGGGACATTGCATTTGGAAGTTTTTGCATCTCGGGGCCGAGGTTTAAAATATTTTTGATTTATTTATATTAAGCAAATATTCACAGTTAATTTGTGTGCTTACACACTGATCTGAGCTGACGCACACCTTTCAGATACAGCACCACCAGAGGATGAGACCTCTGAGTAGAGCCATCAATCTTTACATGACACGCTGAGATGGCTGCCACAAAAACATTCAGTTTAGAAGACAAAAATGCCTTGCTCAAAAAGCGTTTGCAAGAACATCAAAATGTCCACCAAAGAACTTGGAAAAAGATAAAAACACATATTCCTGGGACAACAGATCCTGACGAGATGGAACTCTCCATGGATCTCCAGGAACCAGGGTTGCCCAACCCATGGGAACGGTCTACCCGGGCCATGGGAACAGTTTACCCGGGCCATGTGAACAGTCTACCCGGCCCATGGGAACTGTTTACCCGGCCCATGGGAACAGTCTACCCGGCCCATGGGGACTGTTTACCCGGCCCATGGGAACAGTCTACCCGGCCCATGGGAACAGTCTACCCAGCCTATGGGAACAGTCTGCCCGGGCCATGGGAGCAGTTTACCCGGGCCATGTGAACAGTCTAACCGGCCCATCGGAACAGTGCCTTCATTTTTGTATTGTTCCCCTCTAATCAGAGACTGATTTAGACCTAGGTCATCAAGTGTGTGCAATTATTAGGTAGAACAGAAATCCAGGAACTCGTAGGATACCCTAGGGCACGGTCAGAGGTTCAAATCCATCTGATTAGCCTTTTTGAACATACTCTTGCCACTGGCCATCTTACTCAAGCAAGGCTGCACTGGCTGCCAGTAGTGTAAAGTACTGAAGTAAAAAATACTTGAATGTACTACTTAAGTCGTTTTTTGGGGTATTGTACTTTAATTTTTATATTTATATTTTTTTACAACTTTTACTTTTACTCCACTACATTCCTTAAGAAAATAATGTAATTTTTACTCCATACATTTTTCCTGACACCCAAAAGTATTTGTTACATTTTGAATGCTTAGCAGGACAGCAAAATTGTCTAATTCTTGCACCTCTCAAGAGAACATTCTTGGTCATCCCTACTGCCTCTGATCCAGCAGACTCACTAAACACAAATGCTTTGTTTGTAAATTATGACTGACTGTTGAAGTGTGCCCCTGGTGTCCGTAAATGAAAAAATAAAATAGTGCCGTCTAGGTTGCTTAATGTAAGGAATTTGAAATTATTTCTACTTTTGATACTGAAGTATATTTTATACTTAAGTGTATTTAAAACCAAAACCTTTGAGACTTTTACTCAAGTAGTATTTTACTGAGTGACTCACTTTTACTTTTCTTCATTTCATTTCTTCATTTTCTTTTAAGGTATCTTTAGTTTTACTCAAGTATGACAATTAGGTGCTTTTTCCACCACTGCTTGCTACACAAGCAGAGCAGAAGTGGTAGGCTTTTAGCAAACAAAATCCTACCCAAACAAGGAGGCAATAGCTATGTGTCACGTTCATTGTAACGAGGAGACCAAGGCGCAGCATGATACGAATGCATTCCTCTTTATTAAAGGAAGAACACTTAAACAACCGTGCAGCTAATAACCACTAGTGCTGACACAGGCAACTATACATAGACAATAACCCACAAAATACACAAGGAATATGGCTACCTAAATATGGTCCCCAATCAGAGACAACAATAAACAGCTGCCTCTGATTCAGGACCAATCTAGGCAACCATAGACATATAAACACCTAGACTAGAACAATCCCATAAACATACAAAAACCCTAGACAGGACAAAAACACATATCACCCTCATCACATCCTGACCTAACCAAAATAATAATGAAAACAAAGAATACTAAGGTCAGGGCGTGACACTATGCAAGCAGAGCAGAAAGTTGTTCCCTTTTAGCGAACACAAAACAACGATACTAAGACCCAAAGCCAACAACATCTAGGGGGACGAGTACTCTCTCCCCTCTAACGGACACCTAAGTCAGTGCCGAATCCAGTAGTCTTTGTGTGCTTGAAAAGGTTTGTCAATTGCGTGATACGTTCTCCTTTAGGCTACCTGAAGTCCGAAGAATTTAGAAAATTAATATGAGCCACGGAATTATAGCCAGGAAAGCGGGGCTTCTGTGGGTGGGCTCTACATTCAATGGACGTGTTTTTGGTCAGGTGAATGTGTTTTTTTTCGTTGGTGCCCCATAGTTTGTTGTACCGAGTCACCTACTGAAAGGTAACTTTGTGATTTGACAAAACTTACAGAGAGAGACTACTGCAGTAACTGTTTCATTCCAATTGAACACGTCCTACTGGCTCAGCTCAGAGCAGTAATATCATTCTCCATATAAAGTGTGAAAACAGAAAAGCAAACAAGAAAATGACATGGTGCCTGGAGCGCTGCTGTTAAGGACGTGCAGGAAGTCCATTAATAAAGTACCTCCTGTTTAAAAAAGTAATAATACATCTCCTATAGCTTCTGGCCACAGAGGAACTTTGCCATCGTGTTTAGCAGAATGTTTACTTCAGTGTTTATTTAGTCCCTACTTGAATTGTAATTTCACAGATAACGCAGTGGAAATGGATTTTTGTAGATCAAGACATGCCAGGAGGAAAGGAAAGTAAGTGAGTGTAGCAGTGTCACGTTTCTGTCGTGACAGCTTAAGATAGAGGGAAGGAGGGGGTTTGAAGTTTGGCAGTTTATTTACAAGAGAGGAAATGTAATTTAACCGACCAACCTGTTGTCTTTCAACTCTTGCCTTTCCCCACAGCAGAGAAAGTATACAAACTGAGGAACGTGACTTCTGACAGGACAGTGTGTATGTGCATGTGTGTGTGTATGTGCATGTGTGTGTGTCTGCATGTGTGTGTGTATGTGCATGTGTGTGTCTGCATGTGTGTGCGTGCAGTGAGGCAGAGGAAGTTCTAATGTTTCAAACACATGTAACCCCATGAGACGGCGATAACATTGGGGTGTGGAGGCACGCCAAAATCTGCCCCAACTCTCTCTACACACCTAGGCTAGATTAGAACAGAGACTTGAGAGGTGAGCAGTTGGGCCGTCCCCTTTAGGGCAGTCAAGCACCTATTCGACAGCAGCCTTCACTTGTGTCCCTGTTCCCTTTTTCCTCCGACTCTCTATTGATTGACCTTTAAATGGGAGGCAGGGACCGTCAGGGAGTAGACTGAAGCGGACCATCACAAACACCTTCCCTCTAACCCTAATAGATCTGTACTCATGTCACGACACATCTCTCCAGTCAACACACAATGGGTCAACAAATCTTATGAAGAGGTTTCTAATTATTTCCGTAAATGCATTCAACGAGAGCCAGTAACTCCGGTGCTTGCGTTCATTTAAAATGTAAACGGCTCAAAGAAAGTGAGTAAACTAACTAGCAGCATGAGTTGAAGAATCCTGAAGTTTATTCCTGAGTGCTAATCTTTTTGAACCCTTTATTATCCGTAACAGCTTTGCATTATTCATAATAATGGCAGAATGTAAATAGTAGGCTCTCTTATCACCTCATGCATAAAATGACTCCTGATTGCACGCTAGGAAATATAACTTTTACTATCTGTTTGGGAAAAACTTGAAGAAAGGAGAACTAGCTATGAACAATATGCACGGTGATGGCACTCCACAGTGCAGGTATCAATATTACATCAAGCGTGTTGAGAAATGTTACGGTTTGTGTATAAAAACATGCCAGAGATCATAACAAATATGATGAGGATTCTCTAATTAGCCTATCTGGGCTTTGTTGACCGAGGCATATTCGGTTGGTACTATAGCTAATCCCCCATGAGCCTTTGCTGCTGTGTACTGTGATAAACAGTAAACGACTGCCTGGTTGTGAAATTTATAGGTGAGGGCATCTGCTATGCAAATGAATAATGAAATCACACAGCATGGCTAGTCTCTTAACATTAATTATCCTTTCCTCAGCTGCCTGTCACAGTAGCTCCGTTGTTCTGAGGGAAAAGCTACACAGAGATGTTCTGCAGCTCAGGGCCCTGTGCTGCCATTACATAACCACAGAGTAAAATATTCATCATGCTGCTCTGGACCACATCTGTATGTAGGAGATATGCTGAGGAAACAGTTCCCTTTAAAACCTGCTTACTGCACGTGTGTGGCTGCTACTGGGAGAGGCTGCTACTGGGAGAGGCTGCTACTGGGAGAGGCTGCTACTGGGAGAGGCTTGCGTGCAAATGGGCCTAATAGTGTTTGGGGGTGTGTGGGGAGGAAATCGGGTGGGATTTTTAGGGTGTGTGTGTTTTTTTTCCGTCTGGACTGGCCTAGTCAGTACCAAACATGGTACCGTACAGTAAGTGTGTAAAAAAGTTTGTCCTGCTCCTCTTTCCTCTACCTAACTACCCCTCACAATCCCGTCAATCACCCTCACCAATCATAGCCCTGCCATTCCCAACCAATCAGAGCGCTTGGAAATACGCATCTGGACACTGCACCGGTCCAGTGTTATCATTGTCCGAAGGGAGAAGACACACTTTTGAGGATTTTTTATTGTTGTCAGTAACACCAATGTCTGACTGTTGTGCATGAATAGAAATGTAAGTTGCAGGGGGGTTTATTGGTGGGTCTACATGCTGTGTAATAATAGGTAATTACCACTAATTACTTAAAGTTCCTTTGATAACTTTCAGCCAAATATTCTACTGTATGGCTGTAACTATTATTTAATGTTAGAGTTGTCAATACTGCTTTGTGTATTATTTATTGTATGTAGTATTATTCTGTACAGCCATAAGTATTATTAATGCATTGGTTGCACCAGTACTTTCACAGAAGTGGTTTAATTGTTTTATTGGTAAACATAGTATTTTGCATGCACACGCTACAGCAACATGTTCCATAGTGGCCTTTATTAGTGTTTTATTGCTCGGCCAGCCTCTAGAGTCATCCCAGACGGCTCTTGGAGCTTGCACATGCCAGAGTAATTTACGACCCGTTGGCACCCGGTAGATTCTCAAACCAGTCTGGACATAGAGAGTTCCATAAATCTTAACCCCTTGTCAATCCAAGTAATTAGTTTATCTTCTCCAAGAGGTGAATGTTTAAGTTTATGTTTATAGTGATGCTGTGTTTATAGCCCTTTGTAGACGTGTTATAAGTGTAATGCCATTAGCCATTTATTAATGTACTTATAGTACCAGTCAAAAGTTTGGACACACCTACTCATTCAAGGGTTTTTATTTTCTTGTACTATTTTCTACATTGTAGAATAATAGTGAAGACATCCAAACTATGTAATAGCACATATGGAATCATGTAGAAACCAAAAAAGTGTTAACACAATCAAAATATATTTTACATTTCAGATTCCTCAAAGTAGCCACCACTTTACCTTGATGACTGCGTTGCAGTCTTGGCATTCTCTCAACCAGCTTCACAAGGTGGACCTGGAATGCATTTCAATTAACAGGTGTGCCTTGTTCAAAGTTAATTTGTGGAAGCTCTTTCCTTCTTAATGAGTTTCAGCCAATCGGTTGTGTTGTGACAAGGTAGGAGTGGTATACAGAAAATCAAATCAAATTTTATTTGTCACATACACATGGTTAGCAGATGTTAATGCGAGTGTAGCGAAATGCTTGTGCTTCTAGTTCCGACAATGCAGTAATAACGAACAAGTAATCTAACTAACAATTCAAAAAAAAAAAAAAAACTACTGTCTTATACACAGTGTAAGGGGATAAAGAATATGTACATAAGGATATATGAATGAGTAATGGTACAGAGCAGCATAGGCAAGATACAGTAGATGATATCGAGTACAGTATATACATATGAGATGAGTATGTAAACCAAGTGGCATAGTTAAAGTGGCTAGTGATACATGTATTACATAAGGATGCAGTCGATGATATAGAGTACAGTATCTACGTATGCATATGAGATGAATAATGTAGGGTAAGTAACATTATATAAGGTAGCATTGTTTAAAGTGGCTAGTGATATATTTACATCATTTCCCATCAATTCCCATTATTAAAGTGGCTGGAGTAGAGTCAGTGTCATTGACAGTGTGTTGGCAGTAGCCACTCAATGTTAGTTGTGGCTGTTTAACAGTCTGATGGCCTTGAGATAGAAGCTGTTTTTCAGTCTCTCGGTCCCAGCTTTGATGCACCTGTACTGACCTCGCCTTCTGGATGACAGCGGGGTGAACAGGCAGTGGCTCGGGTGGTTGATGTCCTTGATGATCTTTATGGCCTTCCTGTAGCATCGGGTGGTGTAGGTGTCCTGGAGGGCAGGTAGTTTGCCCCCGGTGATGCGTTGTGCAGACCTCACTACCCTCTGGAGAGCCTTACGGTTGAAGGCGGTGCAGTTGCCATACCAGGCGGTGATACAGCCCGCCAGGATGCTCTCGATTGTGCATCTGTAGAAGTTTGTGAGTGCTTTTGGTGACAAGCCGAATTTCTTCAGCCTCCTGAGGTTGAAGAGGCGCTGCTGCGCCTTCCTCACGATGCTGTCTGTGTGAGTGGACCAATTCAGTTTGTCTGTGATGTGTATGCCGAGGAACTTAAAACTTGCTACCCTCTCCACTACTGTTCCATCGATGTGGATGGGGGTGTTCCCTCTGCTGTTTCCTGAAGTCCACAATCATCTCCTTAGTTTTGTTGACGTTGAGTGTGAGGTTATTTTCCTGACACCACACTCCGAGGGCCCTCACCTCCTCCCTGTAGGCCGTCTCGTCGTTGTTGGTAATCAAGCCTACCACTGTTGTGTCGTCCGCAAACTTGATGATTGAGTTGGAGGCGTGCGTGGCCACGCAGTCGTGGGTGAACAGGGAGTACAGGAGAGGGCTCAGAACGCACCCTTGTGGGGCCCCAGTGTTGAGGATCAGCGGGGAGGAGATGTTGTTGCCTACCCTCACCACCTGGGGGCGGCCCGTCAGGAAGTCCAGAACCCAGTTGCACAGGGCGGGGTCGAGACCCAGGGTCTCGAGCTTGATGACGAGCTTGGAGGGTACTATGGTGTTGAATGCCGAGCTGTAGTCGATGAACAGCATTCTCACATAGGTATTCCTCTTGTCCAGATGGGTTAGGGCAGTGTGCAGTGTGGTTGAGATTGCATCGTCTGTGGACCTATTTGGGCGGTAAGCAAATTGGAGTGGGTCTAGGGTGTCAGGTAGGGTGGAGGTGATATGGTCCTTGACTAGTCTCTCAAAGCACTTCATGATGACGGATGTGAGTGCTACGGGCGGTAGTCGTTTAGCTCAGTTACCTTAGCTTTCTTGGGAACAGGAACAATGGTGGCCCTCTTGAAGCATGTGGGAACAGCAGACTGGTATAGGGATTGATTGAATATGTCCGTAAACACACCGGCCAGCTGGTCTGCGCATGCTCTGAGGGCGCGGCTGGGGATGCCGTCTGGGCCTGCAGCCTTGCGAGGGTTAACACGTTTAAATGTCTTACTCACTTCGGCTGCAGTGAAGGAGAGACCGCATGTTTTCGTTGCAGGCCGTGTCAGTGGCACTGTATTGTCCTCAAAGCGGGCAAAAAAGTTATTTAGTCTGCCTGGGAGCAAGACATCCTGGTCCGTGACTGGGCTGGGTTTCTTCCTGTAGTCCGTGATTGACTGTAGACCCTGCCAGAAGATAACCCTATTTGGTAAAAGTCCATATTATGGCAAGAACAGTTCAAATAAGCAAGAAGAAATGACAGTCCATTTAAGAAATGAAGGTAAGTCAATCAGGAAAATTTCAAGAACTTTGAAGGTTTCTTCAAGGAAAGTGCAATGATGAAACTGGCTCTCATGAGGACCGCCACAGAAAAGGAAGACCCGGAGTTACCTCTGTTGCAGAGGATAAGTTAATTAGAGTTACCAGCCTCAGATTGCATCCTAAATAAATGCTTCACAGAGTTTAAGTAATAGACACATCTCAATATCAACTGAATCAGGCCTTCATGGTCAAATTGCTGCAAAGAAACCACTACTAAAGGACACCAATAATAAGAAGAGACTTACTTGGGCCAAAAAACACAAGCAATGGACATTAGAACAGTGGAAATCTGTCCTTTGGTCTGATGAGTCCAAATCTTTGTGAGACGCAGAGTAGGTGAATGGATGTTCTCAGCATATGTGTTTCCCACTGTGAAGCATGGAGGAGGAGGTGTGATGGTGTGGGGGTACATTACTGGTGACACTGTCTGAGCTTTATTTAGAATTCAAGGCACACTTAACCTGCATGGTTACCACAGCATTCTGCAGCGAAACACTGTCCCATCTGATCTACGCTTAGTGGGACTATCGTTTTTTTTTCAACAGGACAATGAGCCAAAACACCTCCCGGCTGTGTAGGGCTATTTGACCAAGAAGGAGAATGATGGAGTGCTGCATCCGATGACCTGGCCGCCACAATCACCCGACCTCAACCCAATTGAGATGGTTTGGGATGATTTGGACCGCAGAGGGAAGACAAAGCAGCCAACAAGTGCTCAGCATATGTGGGAACTCCCTCAAGACCTTCAAGACTGTTGGAAAAGCATGCCAGGTGAAGCTGGTTGACAGAATGCCAAGAGTGTTCAAAGCTGTCATCAATGGCTACTTTGAAGAATCTAAAATATATTTAGATTTATTTTTTGGTTACTACATGATACCATATGTGTTATTTCATAGTTTTGATGTATTCATTACTTTTTTTACAATGTATACAGTTGCGAAAATAAAGAAATCACTGGAATGAGGAGCTGTGTCCTAATGTTCTCGAATGTTCACCAGTGAGACCCAAGAAAAGCAGGCACTGTACTGTGGTTATCCTGACTGATCCTGGTGAGATTGGCCTGGCTGAAACATGGCTTAAGCCTGATGAATTTACTGTGTTAAATGAGGCCTCACCTCCTGGTTACACTAGTGACCATATCCTCCTCAATCACTTTTTATAGCTACTGTTTACAGGCCTCCTGGGTGATATACAGTGTTCCTCACTGAGTTCCCTAAATTCCTATCGGACCTTGTAGTCATAGCAGATAATATTCACATTTTTGGTGACTTTAATAATATTCACATGGAAAAGTCCACAGACCCACTCCAAAAGGCTTTCGGAGCCATCATCGTTTTGTCCAAAATGTCTCTGGACCTACTCACTGCCACAGTCATACTCTGGACCTAGTTTTGTCCCATGGAATAAATGTTGTGGATCTTAATGTTTTTCCTCATAATCCTGGACTATCGGACCACCATTTTATTATGTTTGCAATCGCAACAAATAATCTGCTCAGACCCCAACCAAGGAGCATCAAAAATTGCGCTATAAATTCTGACAACCCAAAAATTCCTTGATGCCCTTCCAGACTCTCTCTGCCTACCCAGGGACATCAGAGGACACAAATCAGTTAACCACCTAACTGAGGACCTTAATTCATCCTTGCGCAATACCCTAGATGCAGTTGAACCCCTAAAAACGAAAAACATTTGTCATAAGAATCTAGCTCCCTGGTATACAGCATGGGTGTCAAACTCTGGCCCGTGGGCCAAATTTGGCCCGCGGGGTAATTATATTTGGCCCGCGAGACAATACCAAATTACTACTAGAGCTGGCCCGCCGGTATTATACAGCGCATTCACCACTAATACTACGAATCCCATAATGCTCTGCTGTTTTCGCTCGCCAATCAGGACAGGACCCAGAAACGCTCTCTCCTCTGTGACAGTAGTCATAGCAACATAGACGCTACAACTGTCAGCGAGCTAACCCTTCCCAAAAATGGCAAAAAGAAAGGCAGAAAACAGGAGCTTTCTGGACAAGTGGGAGGCAGAATATCTGTTTACATATGTAAAAGACAAACCTGTTTGTCTTGTTTGTGGAGTCAACGTGGCTGTAAGTAAGGAGTACAACATTAGACGACACTATGAAACGAAACACCATGACAAATACAAGGACCTGGACATGACTCAAAGGAGCCAGAAAGTAGAGGAGATGAAAAGAAGTTTGGTTTCACAACAGAATATGTTTAAAAAAGCCACATCACAAAGCGAGGCTGCTGTAAAGGCTAGTTATATAGTGGCAGCAGAGATCGCAAAATCAGCCCGGCCCTTTAATGAGGGAGAGTTCATGAAAAACTGCATGATGAAGGTTTGTGACCTCGTATGCCCAGAGAAAAAACAAGCATTTTCAAACGTGAGCCTGAGCAGGAACACAGTAGCTGATCGCACATGTGATCTTGCCACCAATCTGTATGACCAGCTGATGGAAAAGGGAAAAGATTTTGTTGCGTTCTCCCTCGCTGTGGATGAGAGCTGCGACGCATCTGATACTGCTTAGCTGTCAGTCTTCATCCGTGGAGTGGACTCAAATCTGTGTGTTACGGAGGAGCTATTAGGATTCAAATCAATGCATGGCACAACCACAGGAAAGGAATCTTTGAGGAGGTTTCCAAATGTGTAACTGAAATAAAGCTGCCGTGGGATAAACTCGTTGGATTAACGACAGATGGTGCGCCAGCGATGTGCGGTAAAAAGAGTGGACTGGTGGGCATGGTTCGGGAGAAGATGCGGGAAGAGAACTGTGCAGGTGAGCTAACTGTTTACCACTGCATCATACATCAGGAAGCACTGTGTGCCAAAGCCCTAAAGATGGAACATGTTATGACCACAGTAACACAGGTAGTTAACTTTATAAGAGCCAAAGGTCTAAATCACCGCCAGTTTAAATCTTTTCTGGAGGAGTGTGGTTCGGAATACGCAGACGTGCCGTATCACACAGATGTGAGATGGCTAAGCAGAGGAAAAGTACTGAACAGATGTTTCGAGCTGCGTGAGGAAATATGTCAATTCCTGGAAACCAAAGGGAAGGATACAGCAGAGCTCCGGGAGCAAAAGTTCCTGTGTGAGCTGGCCTTT
Organism: Oncorhynchus tshawytscha; assembly: GCF_018296145.1. Taxonomy (NCBI): domain Eukaryota; kingdom Metazoa; phylum Chordata; class Actinopteri; order Salmoniformes; family Salmonidae; genus Oncorhynchus; species Oncorhynchus tshawytscha. The sequence goes on along the minus strand of NC_056430.1, from coordinate 12,932,413 downwards.
CTCTGTGACATCTCGAGCCATCTCGATGCGCTGAACATGCAGCTTCAGGGGCGGGGGCGCATCATCACAGACATGTACGCTGCAGTGAGGGCCTTCAAAACTAAACTGTGCCTGTGGGAGAATCAGATGCTGCAAGGAAACCCTTGCCATTTTCCCTGCTGCCAATCCATAAAAGCGCAGATCTCTACCGCCGTGTTCCCATGCGCACAGTTTGCTGAAAAACTCAGTGTTCTCGCCACTGAGTTTAGCCGGCGATTTGCCGACTTCGATGCCCAGAAATGCAAGTTTGAACTGCTTAGTAATCCCTTCGCAGTTGATGTGGAAAATGCACCAACCAACATCCAAATGGAGCTGATTGAACTCCAGTGCAACGACACGCTAAAGTCAAAGTATGATGCTGTGGGCGCCGCACAGTTTCCACGGTTCATCCCTGACACAATGCCTCAGCTCCGCACCCAAGCTGCTCAGATGCTCTCCATGTTCGGCAGCACTTATCTATGCGAGCAACTTTTCTCCTCGATGAAGATGACCAAAACAACTCACAGGAGACGTCTGACTGATGAACATCTTCGCTCGATACTGAGGATTTCTTCAGCTCAGAGCTTGAGCCCAGACATTGATGAACTAGCATCCAAGAAGAGATGCCAGGTATCTGGCTTGGGCACATCAGATTAGACCAGTGTGCAATAATTAACGTTTTCTTTATGCACTTTTTCTTGCTACAAGGCATGGGCTTGAATGGTTGATTGATTTATTATCATTTTATTTGTAAAATTATTAGCCAGTGGAAAAAGTTTATTTTGGTATTTAAATCAGAAGGCTGCAAATAGAAAAGAGGCATACAATTTTTATTTAAATTTTATTTATTTAATAAATGAATGCCATTGATGTGTTTTTTCATTTGAAATTCGATTTTGCATGTCTCCACTATTAAATTATATATTGTATGGTAATAAGCGATGCTTGTTCCATATTCAATGTTAAAGCAAAACTTGTTTGGGTCCATATTAAAAGGTTAATTTGTTCAATGTTGGCCCGTGACTTTGTTCAGGTTTTACATTTTGGCCCACTGGGTATTTGAGTTTGACACCCCTGGTATACAGTAAATACCCGAGCTCTGAAGCAAACTTCCAGAAAAATGGTACAGAAATGGCGGCACATCAAACTGGAAGTCTTCCGACTAGCTTGGTACCGTGCAGTATCAAAGAGCCCTCATTGCTGCTCGATCATCCTATTTTTCCAACTTAATTGAGGAAAATAAGAACAATCCAACATTTATTTTTGATACTGTAGCAAAGCTAACTTAAAAGCAGCATTCCCCAAGAGAGGATTTCTTTCACTTCAGCAGTAATAAATTCATGAACTTCTTTGAGGAAAAGATCATGATCATTAGAAAGCAAATTACGGACTAAATCTGCGTATTCCTCCAAAGCTCAGTTGTCTTGAGTCTGCACAACTCTGCCAGGACCTAGGATCAAGGGAGACACTTTTAGTACTATATCTCTTGACACAATGATGGCCTCTAAACCTTCAAGCTGCATCCTGGACCCTATTCCAACTAAACTACTGAAAGAGCTACTTCCTATGCTTGGCCCTCCTATGTTGAACATAATAAATGGCTCTCTATCCACCGGATGTGCACCATACTCACTAAAAGTGGCAGTAATAAAGCCTCTCTTGAAAAAGCCAAACCTTGACCCAGAAAATATAAAAAACTATCAGCCTATATTGAGTCTCCCATTCATCTCAAAATAAATTTAAAAAGCTGTTGCGCAGCAACTCACTGTCTTCCTGAAGACAAACAATCCATATGAAATGCTTCAGTCTGGTTTTAGACCACATCATAGCACTGATACTGCAATTATGCATTTGGTAAATATCATTTTAATGGCGTCAGACCAAGGCTCTCCATCTGTCCTCGTGCTCCTAGACCTTAGTCCTGCTTTTGATACCATCGATCACCACATTCTTTTGGAGAGATTGGAAACCCAAATTGGTCTACACGGACAAGTTCTGGCCTGGTTTAGATCGTATCTGTCGGAAAGATATCAGTTTGTCTCTGTGAATGGTTTGTCCTTTGACAAATCAAATGTACATTTCGGTGTTCCTAAAGGTTCAGTTTTAGGACCACTATTGTTTTCACTATATATTTTACCTCTTGGGGATGTCATTCGAAAACATAATGTTAACTTTCACTGCTATGCGGACGACACACAGCTGTATATTTCAATGAAACATGGTGAAGCTCCAAAATTGCCCTTGCTAGAAGCATGTGTTTCAGACATAAGGAAGTGGATGGCTGCAAACGTTCCAATTTTAAACCCAGACAAAACAGAGATACTTGTTCTAGGTCCCAAGAAACAAAGATATCTTCTGTTGAATCTGACAATTAATCTTGATGGTTGTACAGTCATCTCAAACAAAACTGTGAAGGACCTCGGCGTTACTCTGAACCCTGATCTCTCTTTTGATGAACATATCAAGGCTGTTTCAAGGACAGCTTTTTCCATTTACGTATCATTGCAAAAATTATACATTTTCTGTCCAAAAATGATGCAGAAAAATTCATCCATGCTTTTGTTACTTCTAGGTTAGACTACTGCAATTCTCTACTTTCCGGCTACCCGGATAAAGCACTACATAAACTTCAGTTAGTGCTAAATATGGCTGCTAGAATCCTGACTAGAACCAAACAATTTGATCACATTACTCTAGTGCTAGCCTCCCTACACTGGCTTCCTGTTAAGGCAACGGCTGATTTCAAGATTTTACTGCTAACCTACAAAGCATTACAGGGGCTTGCTCCTACCTATCCTTCCGATTTGGTCCTGCCGTACATACCTACACGTATGCTACGGTCACAAGACGCAGGCCTCCTAATTGTCCCTAGAATTTCTAAGCGAACAGCTGGAGGCAGGGCTTTCTCCTATAGAGCTCCATTTTTATGGAATTGTCTGCCTACCCATGTCAGAGACGCAGACTCGGTCTAAACCTTTAAGTCTTTATTGAAGACTCATCTCTTCAGTAGGTCCTATGACTGAGTGTAGTCTGGCCCAGGAGTGTGAAGGTGAACGAAAAGGCACTGGAGCAACGAACCGCCCTTGCTGTTTCTTCATGGTCGGTTTCCCTCTGTCCACTGGGATTCTCTGCCTCTAACCCTATTACAGGGGCTGAGTCACTGGCTTACTGGTGCTCTTCCATGCCTGGATTATTTCTCCTATTTCTCCAGTCTTATCCAGTGTCCTGTGTGAATTTAAGTATGCTCTCTCTAATTCTCTCTTTCTCTCTCTCGGAGGACCTGGGCCCTAGGACCATGCCTCAGGACTACCTGGCATGATGACTCCTTGTTGTCCCCAGTCCACCTGGCCGTGCTGCTCCAGTTTCAACTGTTCTGCCTGTGGCTATGGAACCCTGACCTGTTCACTGTGATTACTATTATTTGACCATGCTGGTCATTTATGAACATTTGAACATCTTGGCCATGTTCTGTTATAATCTCCACCCGGCACAGCCAGAAGACGACTGGCCACCCCTCATAGCCTGGTTCCTCTCTAGGTTTCTTCCTAGGTTTTGGCCTTTCTAGCCACCGTGCTCACTCAGGGCTATGCTTACAGCCAGGCTGAGGAGGATAGAGGATACACACCTGCATTGCTTGCTGTTTGGGGTTTTAGGCTGGGTTTCTGTACAGCACTTTGATATATCAGCTGATGTAAGAAGGGCTTTATAAATACATTTGATTTGATTTGATCCCTTGAAATTAGAACAGTGTTGACTCAACATGTGGCCAACTTCAGGTTCTCTCCACATCCGGATCGAACTGTCTACCTGCATCACATGACTGTTATTATGAGGGGAGTTTGATGGGGGTCATGTAGAAATAGGAGGGGAGTAAAGGGGTAGAAGAAGAGATCAGAGAGAGACACATTAAATAGGTAGGGAAACCTGCTATATGCAGTAATGATAAGAGTATGCTGTGCTAATGACGCAGGACTTCCAACAGGCTTCCTGAGCGAAAGGGATCAGAGAGTGCTGTCGGAGATGCGTATTATTTTAAGAGCCCGCCACCATGCTGGGCTCACTCAGGGCTATGCTTACAGCTGAGGAGGATAGAGGATACACTCCTCCTGGTAGGTACTGTATAGCCCTGTGATGTTGGAGTCAGCTTGGAGCATTCAAGGTATTTATGGCAGAACATAAGGGCTGTCAAAGCCATGTCCCTCACCCTCCCTTCCCCGTCCACTGGAGCTCTTTGATCACAGCCCTCTGCCAGATGAATGGCGTTACACAGGCAGAGCTTTGCTTGTGTAAACACCCATTCATAACTGAGCCACCAGTATTCATGATGATGCATGTAACTCCAGCATAGGGAAGGATCTGTGATAAAGATAATAAATCGCTGGAAGTGCCTGTCTTGTCTTTACCAGAATATTTTTTTATGAATTTTATCAGGCTAAAATATATAATCCAATTATCACAAATAGTGAGATGTTTAGTAATAGATCTGCAAAATATCCAATTAGTCTTAAAACGCAGTCTGAATGCATGACTTCCAGGAGAGTAAAGGCAAAGCATTTCTTATCAGAAGGAATGAATGACTCAATGAAATGGCAGTAGTTTGACAGGTTGGAGCCAACTCCAGCAATCAAACCTGAACAACAGCAGAAGTAGCATTAACAGATCAGAGAAAGCAATTAAGATGTCTGGGCTTATAAATCAGTGAAACCATGGGATTCGGTATGCTCTATGACTAAGTACAGCATCTGGATGAAAATGACTTTTTTCTATCATGGGGGGGCAATCAAAAGTAATGAATTCGGGTCAAAAGACAAACTGTTATTGTTCTATTAGGAGACAATGACATGAACGGCTGTTGCATCCTATTATTCAGGATAGTGAGAGCTGAGAGATGTACTAGAGAACCCATCTTGTAGTTTTGACTATGTACCCTCTATACAACTCTATGGGTGAGAGGCACTAGCTGCGATTGCTTAGCAACCGAGACAAAGGATGGTTAGATTGAGATAGCCAATGGGATTATTGTAAGATTATGGGAACTCCCATGGTGTGGAGTCAGATATTTACACTTCTTAGGGGTAGCCCATTCTTTGCAATTTTCGCCTAAAATGACATCCAAATCTAACTGCCTGTAGCTCAGGCCCTGAAGCAAGAATATGCATATTCTTGGTACCATTTGAAATGAAACATTTTGAAGTTTGTGGAGATGTGAAATGAATGTAGGAGAATATAACACAATATATCTGGTAAAAAAAATCTACCGTTTTTTGGGGGGTTTTCTACCACCATCTTTGTAATGAAACAGAAAGGTCCTATATCTATCCATCACTCTGGTTGTAATTCCGATGGTGTCCACAAGTATATGTGAAAGCAGTATATGTGAAAGTTTCAGACAGATAACTTGAAGTAGGAGCAAACTACATGACATTACTACATGACATTTAGTGTGAAGTCACCCAGGTATATTTGGGCAAATCGTGAAGGAGACATTTACATTCACATTACATTTTTCTGCAAGAATATTGTCAAATCTGCATACTTGGACTTTGATTTAGCTTTTCCAGTATTAGCAGCCATATTATAAGTTTAACATTTGCAAAACACCCAGTTTTCATAACTTCATAACTCTCCATATTCTTATAGTTTTGTCCAAAATGAAAAGGCTTGCTGTCGCACAAGGTTAGCAGCTACATTTTGTGACAGATACGGGGTTTCTCATAAAGCCCAGCTCATTGGCTATCTAGCTTTGTTTGCCACCGATTGGTGCTTATTTGACAAAGTTACAGTTGATCAAGTGAAGACTGCCCGCGTCATCGGCGTGCCTTGAAGGCGTTGCTCTCTGACCAAATTTGGTGTCCAATCGGATATACTACACCCCTAATGATAAAGTGAAGTCTGGTTATGTTCTAGGATCTCTGAGGAATAAGTACGAATGTGATTTGCCTGGTTGAAACAACGTTTAGGGTTAGATTTGCAAATTGAACGAGTGGAAATAAAAAATCGATTGTGCATGCTATATGGACCTTTTAAGGATATGAAAAACTATTTTATCTAACAAAACGACACTTCATGTTATCTCTGGGATCCTTTGGATGACAAATCAGAGCGAGATTTCAGAATGTAAGGACACATTTGTCACGACTTCCTCCAAAGTCGGTCCCTCTCCTTGTTCGGGCGGCGTTCGGCTGTCGACGTCACCGGTCTTCTAGCCATCGCCGATCCACCTTTCATTTTCAATTTGTTTTGACTTGTCTTCCCAAACACCTGGTTTCAATTCCATCATTACATGTTGTGTATTTAACCCTCTGTTTCCCCCCATGTCCTTGTCTGGAATTGTTTATTGTAGTGCTTGTGCACGTTATGCTGGTGATGATGGGTTTTGTTTTACCCATGGATTTATTTGTTCTGTTTACAGTGGTTTTGTTTATTAAACTGCGCCATTGTAAATCCGTTTTTGCTCTCCTGCACCTGACTTCTCTGCTGCCAGTACGCACCCCCAACAACATTTCACCTTCAGAGGTGAATTTATCAAACCTATCGCTTTGAAAACAAGTGTTTTGATGTTAAGAGCTCTCCTCAAACAACATTTACATTTTATCGCAGTAATAGCTACTCTAAATTGGACAGTGCAGTTATATTAACGAGAATTTAAGCTTTCAGCCAATATAAGACACTTATATGTACCAACATTTGTTGTTTCTCTAAAATCTGCGATCGTGACACAATGCTCTGCATGATTTACAACTGTCTCGTTAACAGGATGCCTATCCCTAGTGAAGACATCAAAACAATAAAATAACACATATAATATCATGCAGTAACCACAAAATTGTTAACAAGATGCAGCCCAGCCTCCCAGTGAGTGCAGTGGTTCCTCAGGACAGGCTAGAACCAGTATGAGAAGGGAGATAACAAGATGCAGCGCAGACTCCCAGTGAGTGCAGTGGTTCCTCAGGACAGGCTAGAACCAGTATGAGAAGGGAGCTAACAAGATGCAGCCCAGCCTCCCAGTGAGTGCAGTGGTTCCTCTGGACAGGCTAGAACCAGTATGAGAAGGAAGCTAACAAGATGGAGCCCAGCCTCCCAGTGAGTGCAGTGGTTCCTCAGGACAGGCTAGAACCAGTATGAGAAGGGAGCTAACAAGATGCAGCCCAGCCTCCCAGTGAGTGCAGTGAGTGCAAGCAATAAGACTCCTGAATAGATAATCAAATGGCTACACGGACTATTTGCATTGTGTCCCACCACTCACTGTTCTTAAAACAGTGTGTATTCAAGGGTGTATTCATAACAGTTCAACTGTTCTATCTTGTTAGCAAGCAAATAGATCCAAATTTGCTAGACTTGAAATATAAAGATTAGCTGGCTACTCACTAGCCCTAACACATCCGACGCTGCAAACACCACAGTGTATATATATCAGACATTCCCTACAACACTGCAAGCACGTCAATCAGTGGTGACCCGTCTTTCAGGGCAGGTGGTGTGAAAACCCATCTGTTTTGAGCCCCACCTATTAAAAAAAGGTATGTTTTGCATGTAATTCTGGCATTAATTCATGTCACATATCAATTTAGCAAACAATGAAGAAAATCATTGAGTTAATAAAGCAGCATCCAAACTCATTCTTGAGTAAGCAGCTCCAAAATGCAGGTGTTTCAGCCTAGCTCAGTGCTTTCTGTGGTGGAGGGGCCGTGATTGGCTCAGGGTTCTGTCACTCATGGGTACACTACTTCACCGCAGAATCTACCGGAGAGCTAGGTAGTTCAAGCCCCCTTGGGTACTGCTTTGATTGGACTGATCATGTCAACAACATACTTTCAACATCTTAGCTAGCAAACCAGTGTTGTATCTTTGGCATCATTAAAAGTGAAGACTGTTATTTTATCAAATAAATTCTCTAATTATTATTATGTGATTAAACAAATTATGTAAATGTAATTAACTAGGATGTCGGGGCACCATGGAAAATTTCCGAATATAACTCTTCAGATATTTTAATATCTGATCAATTAGTCTTCTGTTAATTAATTATTCTTTACCTCACGTCAGTCTCATTCCAAACGTCATAAATTGTTGATTGTCTGCACAAACATAGACTTTACTATGACTCATTCATACAACAATAGGCTTAATCATTTATTTACGAACTAACTAAATAATCACAGAAATGCATAAACAAACAAACAGTATATATGTTACTAACAAATGATAGGGAAGATTCCCTAGTGGGCTAAGCCGATATGACGGCTTGGTGGACAAAGGGAAGTTGGGTGTGGACTGAGAAAGAGAGGGAGAGACAAAAGGGATCACTACACACAATTGATAATTATATTAATTGTGGATGGCTGCAAACGTTCTAATTTTAAACCCAGACAAAACAGAGATGCTTGTTCTAGGTCCCAAGAAACAAAGAGATCTTCTGTTGAATCTGACAATTAATCTTAATGGTTGTACAGTCGTCTCAAATAAAACTGTGAAGGACCTCGGCGTTACTCTGGACCCTGATCTCTCTTTTGAAGAACATATCAAGACCATTTCAAGGACATCTTTTTTCCATCTACGTAACATTGCAAAAATCAGAAACTTTCTGTCCAAAAATGATGCAGAAAAATTAATCCATGCTTTTGTCACTTCTAGGTTAGACTACTGCAATGCTCTATTTTCCGGCTACCCGGATAAAGCACTAAATAAACTTCAGTTAGTGCTAAATACGGCTGCTAGAATCCTGACTAGAACCAAAAAATTGGATCATATTACTCCAGTGCTAGCCTCTCTACACTGGCTTCCTGTCAAAGCAAGGGCTGATTTCAAGGTTTTACTGCTAACCTACAAAGCATTACATGGGCTTGCTCCTACCTATCTCTCTGATTTGGTCCTGCCTTACATACCTACACGTACGCTACGGTCACAAGACGCAGGCCTCCTAATTGTCCCTAGAATTTCTAAGCAAACAGCTGGAGGCAGGGCTTTCTCCTATAGAGCTCCATTTTTATGGAACGGTCTGCCTACCCATGTCAGAGACGCAAACTCGGTCTCAACCTTTAAGTCTTTACTGAAGACTCATCTCTTCAGTGGGTCATATGATTGAGTGTAGTCTGGCCCAGGAGTGGGAAGGTGAACGGAAAGGCTCTGGAGCAACGAACCGCCCTTGCTGTCTCTGCCTGGCCGGTTCCCCTCTTTCCACTGGGATTCTCTGCCTCTAACCCTATTACAGGGGCTGAGTCACTGGCTTACTGGGGCTCTCTCATGCCGTCCCTGGAGGGGGTGCGTCACCTGAGTGGGTTGATTCACTGATGTGGTCATCCTGTCTGGGTTGGCACACCCCCCTTGGGTTGTGCCGTGGCGGAGATCTTTGTGGGCTATACTCAGCCTTGTCTCAGGATGGTAAGTTGGTGGTTGAAGATATCCCTCTAGTGGTGTGGGGGCTGTGCTTTGGCAAAGTGGGTGGCGTTATATCCTTCCTGTTTGGCCCTGTCCGGGGGTGTCCTCGGATGGGGCCACAGTGTCTCCTGACTCCTCCTGTCTCAGCCTCCAGTATTTATGCTGCAGTAGTTTATGTGTCGGGGGGCTGGGGTCAGTTTGTTATATCTGGAGTACTTCTCCTGTCCTATTCGGTGTCCTGTGTGAATCTAAGTGTGCGTTCTCTAATTCTCTCCTTCTCTCTTTCTTTCTCTCTCTCGGAGGACCTGAGCCCTAGGACCATGCCCCAGGACTACCTGACATGATGACTCCTTGCTGTCCCCAGTCCACCTGGCCATGCTGCTGTTCCAGTTTCAACTGACCTGAGCCCTAGGACCATGCCCCAGGACTACCTGACATGATGACTCCTTGCTGTCCCCAGTCCACCTGGCCATGCTGCTGCTCCAGTTTCAACTTCCACCTGACTGTGCTGCTGCTCCAGTTTCAACTGTTCTGCCTTATTATTATTCGACCATGCTGGTCATTTATGAACATCTTGGCCATGTTCTGTTATAATCTACACCCGGCACAGCCAGAAAAGGACTGGCCACCCCGCATAGCCTGGTTCTTCTCTAGGTTTCTTCCTAGGTTTTGGCCTTTCTAGGGAGTTTTTCCTAGCCACCGTGCTTATACACCTGCATTGCTTGCTGTTTGGGGTTTTAGGCTGGGTTTCTGTACAGCACTTTGAGATATCAGCTGATGTACGAAGGGCTATATAAATAAATTTGATTTGATTTTGATTTGATTTTTTAATCCAATGCGTGAAAGAGATTACGGGCTACAAAGCCATTCTGACGACCAACACCTTATTAAGGGTACATCATCATCGCGATCCATTCAAATGCAGCACCATGGGCCAGAAAAGGTTGAATGCATTGGCCATGCTGTCAATCCAGCATGACATCATCCAGAGAATGACAGACTTTGACGACAAAATAATTGAGAAGTTTGCCCACAAGGACCCCGACGCCACCATTCTGTTCAAGTGAGCACAGTACAACAATGGTGAGTCCAAAAATATGTCTTGTATGATGCATAAGTGGTGTAATATGCCAGGGAGATGTTAATACTGTAGCTAAGAAAGTAACACTATATGTATGTTATGTAAGACGCTAAGTAGCCTACAAATTTGGACCCTCCCCCCCTCAGAAGTTAGTCTACTGTTCTGACTTGGTGGTGCAGCCTATAGCCTGTTTTAGAGAAATGTCTTCATCTAATATTGTAAGAGCTTTCATTGTCTGCTTATGTCTCCACGTTATTTACTACACAGTTCTGACTTGGTGGATAAGGAGAATACTATAAGAACAGCCCATGTTCTAATTTCTGGCGCTGTCCATTTAAATAGAGCTGAATGAGGCATATAGGCTACGTCCGTCTCAGCTCGCTCATGTCTTGTGTCTTATCTGTTCATCGTTGCCTTAAGCCGTAGTTAGTTTGTACATCTTCATTTTCACATTGCTTAAATTCACTGAGTATACAATCATTAGGAACACCTTCCTAATATTGAGTTGCATCCCCTTCTGCCCTCAGAACAGCCTCAATTCGTCGGAGCATGGACTCTACAAGGTGTCGAAAGCGTTCCACAGGGATGCTGGCCCATGTTGACGCCAATGCGCTTCCCACAGTTGTATCAATTTGGTTGGATGTCCTTTGGGTGGTGGACCATTCTTGATACACACGGGAAACTGTTGAGCGGGAAAAACCCAACAGCGTTGCAGTTCTTGACACAAACCGGTGCGCCTGGCATCCACATCCATACACCGTTCAAAGGCACTTAAATATTTTTTCTTTCCCATTCACCCTCTGATTGGCACACATACACAATCCATGTCTCATTTGTCTCAAGGCTTAAAATCCTTCTTTAACCTGTCTCATTTACACTGATCGAAGTGGATTTAACAAGTGACATCAATAAAGGATCATAGACTTCACCTCGATTCACCTGGTCATATCATGGAAAGAGCATGTGTTCTTAATGTTTCATATATCCAGTGTAGGACTATCTCATTTGTATCTTAGTCATAATTTGTGACCCGTTTCAGGAAGCTAGGTGTATGTCGCACGTCACTACTTCACAGGAGAGGCATTAGAACATCTTTTTTTTATTACAATTTTTTTTTTTTTCCCAGACATGCCTTCAGGAATATGTGAACTTTCATGTGCCATAATAACAAACTTGTATTACATCTGTAAATACGAATACAATTGTTAAATTACAAGCCTAGTTGGTTTAGCCACGAAAAAGTGAGGAACCTTCCCACTAGCCATGATCGGCTGAGATAATGGATGGGCTGGACATGAGTTTGGATTGGTCTGCCGTGTAGCATTCTTCTGTCTATAATGTGAGCTGCTCAGTATGTGTAGATTGTCCTTTCTATAGCTGCGTTTTTGAAAGAAATAACATTTGCCATCAAGAACTACAAACGTTTTGCTACTTTTCTCAACAACATTGACGCCCTGAATTTAGCAGGTGCTACTTTCTGCTTTAGCTACCTGCAGATTCATACTACAGCTATGACAATGTTTGTATTGGTAGTAGTGTGAGTTGCGATTTTGTCAGTTCATTGTTTCGCTAGCTACTGTAGCTACATGTCTAAACAAAAGACTCCAGTTTTCCAGAAGATTACATGACCCATCAAGTTAGTCAAGTTAGTCATGGGTGTTTATGGTCATCTATTGTTTTTCATGAACATGTGTACATGTCTAGACAATAGTGACCCATCCACTTAGCTAGTTTTGCTGGGGGGGGGCTATAGCATTTATTTAACATGACTCATCAATTTAGACAAGTATGTCTGGGTAAGAGTCATCTAAAAATTATTAAATATTTATGAAATATTTTTATCTGGACAATTTCTGTTTTTGATATTGTTACTATGCAAGTGATCATTTCACTGTACTGTTTACATCTTTATCAGAGACAGTAATGTGAAGAACAACATGACCTACACCAAAGTCAGATTAGGATATAGGCCAAGGACTAGATAAAGTGTTTTTTTCCCTGGATTTTTTCCCTTAATGTAGTCTACTACTTTTACCACTTTTAGTCTTGAAATCTTTGGTTGTTTACTACACTACTCATTCTGTTTAGCACGTGGCCTCACATGTGAATCCTTAAAGAGATGGATGGGGCTAAGGCTTAAGAGGGTGTGAACGATGTTGAATTGGGTAGACAAAGAAGAGCTCTCCAGTAGGTTTACCAAAATATTCAATAGCTATTTTCTAAAAATTGGGGTTAGAAGTTTATCAACTTTCAAAACAGAATGACTTTCCCATTGTTCCTCAACTGCAGTGTATGATATACCGTTTTCTACTTTTATCCCATCTTAAAAAATCACAATTAAAAATTTTGCTAAATAGGACCATATCCAGCTGGTGGGTCACACTTTAGGCAATTCAATTATGCATTTAATTGTATTGTTTACTTTGTGTATTATAATTAGCTCGTGCGCTTTTCTCCACAAGGAAGGGGATGCTATTTTGTTGGGTCTGTAACCACGTTTGCCAATGACAATCCAATTCAAACATTTATTTTTAAACAGAAGTTCAGTAATGGGCCAAATGTAATTCCATTTCATATTTTGATGGTGGTTTAGTTTGCTCAATGCACTGTCTCTGCACCGGTACATTGTCTATAAAACGTCTCTCTCTCTCTCTCTCTCTCTCTCTCTCTGTGTGTGTGTGTGGTCTCTCTCTCTCTCTCTGTGTGTGGTCTCTCTCTCTGTGTGTGTGTGGTCTCTCTCTCTCTCTCTCGCGCTCTCTCTCTCTCTCTGTGTGTGTGTGGTCTCTCTCTCTCTGTGTGTGCGTGTGGTCTCTCACTCTCTCTCTCTCTCTCTCACTCTGTGTGCGTGTGGTCTCTCTCTGTATCTGTCTCTGTCTCTGTCTCTCTCTCTCTCTCTCTGTCTGTCTCTCTCTCTCTCTCTCTCTGTGTGTGTGGTCTCTCTCTCTCTCTCTGTGGTCTCTCTCTGTGTGTGTGTGGACTCTCGCTCTCTCTCTCTCTCTGTGTGGTCTCTCTCTCTCTCTGTGTGCGTGTGGTCTCTCACTCTCTCTCTCTCTGTGTGTGTGGTGACTTTATGAAGAGTAAAGTTAAGGCCTCAACATCTTGCTGATTTTATCTTTACTAACATCTATCAGAATGTCTGTTGCTGTCCATTTTGAAAGTGCTGAACGAATAGGCCTACTTCGTGGCCGCTCATTTTCTTGCACTTGCTTATACTTAGAGCTAAGTGTTAAATACATGAAAACAAACATTATGAATTTACTGAACATCAATGTAATAATGTTTTTGTGCGGTTGTAAAGTCAAAACTCATGTCGGCATGTATTATTATTGAAGGAGAATGTGGTTGTTATCGAGTTACAACAATCCACAAGGAACCAGTAGAAACACATTTTATTTAAAGAAGTCAGACATCAGCTATGGTTTTTAAAATGGCAGTAAATGAGAGTGAGTAAAATGTTTTGCTGCCAGACGTGGCTCAGCTGATAGCCAGGTGTAGCGGTGATAAGGATTCACTCCATGGTGCTTAAAGGAAAGCTCTGCGGTCGGGACAGCTGTATGTAGGCCCTAACAGTTTGTGGGCACCGTTTGTCACCGTTAACGTACATTCAATGCATTGTTTATTGTTGTGTTGTGTAGTGGCTTCGCTGGCCTGCATCTATAAAAATTGGTTGAGTTTGACCCGCCAAGAGACACTCACACTATAAACACTCCACCACAACCACACAACCAGGTAGTGAAGACCCCCAAGGGGTGGTCCTTACCTTGAAGAGCCGCAGAATGTTGGCCACCATGATGGACACAGAGCTGGACGAGGCTCCAATGACTCCCACTACCCTCTCAGGCTTGGTGATGATGGGTGCTCCCCCGCCAAGACACTTGACGTCCGTCCCGTCCTTCTCGATGAGGGCCTGGACGAAGGTAAGTGACTGCTCCAGGGCGTGGGTGTCCCGGGAACACGTGTCTAGAATGCGTGCTCCCAGCGTGATGTTGGGCAGCAGGGAATGGTCGTTGTTGATACGGTCCAGGGCGAACAGCATGGCCTCCAGACGATGGATCCCCTTCTCCTTCTTCAGCTCGCCACAGGCCTTGCCTTCGTTGCCCCTGGCGTGCACAGGGAACAGGCCTCCCAGGGAGATGTCTCCGTCGATGCGGATGGAGTTGAGGTGTGTGCCACCCGGGCCTTTGGGTTTGGCAGCCTGGGCGGTCATGAGAGAGCAGTAGAGTAGAAGTAAGAGCCTAATCAGGCTGCCTCTGTGACAGATCCTGTCTGTCCGATGCAAAGCACACCCCTGGAGCTGAGACACCATGACCACAGCCCAGACACGAATACTGACACACTCTAGAACCCAGCGGAATCAGGAACACAGAGAACACTACTTTATGTCATGGGGGTTAATCTTAATAATACTTTTCGAAGAGGTGGGCACAGAACAGGTGATGTGTCTCGTTGCTTTGCTCTAAGTTTGGTTCTTCAAAGGATATATCCTCTTCTTTTCTTATCTTTTTCTTTCCTTATATTCTCCTCACTCCTGGGTCTGACTAGTGTGGTGGGCAGCTACTCCTCTGCCCGCTGTTACTCACCACCCTGCCTATGGCGATCCCTCACAGGGGGCATTAAGAAGAGCAAAGGTGTATGATAAGCTCTTTTTTCCCCCTCTCTCTCTCTCCCTCCTTCTCTTACTCTCTCCCTCCACGTCGATCAGGAGTTTTTAATCTCTCCCCTTCCCTTGGGGGGGGTTGGTTGATTCGTGTCAGAGCCTTCAGGCCACTCGGCTCAATTCTCCGGGTTGCTGAGTGAATTCCTGCAAGATAAAGCAGAGGAGGAGCGATGAGAAACACCACACAGAATGAGAGGGGCTAGAGATGAGAGAAGGGATTTATGTTGGTTTGAGCTTTTCACTGCTTTCTTTTTCTGTCAAAACTCCTTTTGCTGCAATCCTGTGTGGAATGATGAGACACATTTTTTCTCTCACATGCTGTCTTTCACTCTCACATGCTCTCTCTCTCTCTCTCTCTCTCTCTCTCTCTCTCTCTCCCTACCCACCCACCTCTCTATCTTGATTTTAAAAAGGGTTGCCATGGTCTCCCAAGGTCGAAAGGCATGAAAGTTAGCTCCCACACGCCTCTTTTCAACATACTCAATAGGAAAACTAGCCTACTGTACTAATGTGCCTAGCATTGTTATGTTGCAAAAAAAATTGTATGACGTGTATTCTCATGTCTTGATTACATGTACTATATCTCTTTCGGTTCTTACTGTCAGTACTTAAATGAGATATTTCCTCCATACAATTATGTTGCTTCTGTTGATTAGTTCTTAACCTCTTCCCGACCGTTCCCGATCCAAAGATGACATTAAGGCAACGTCAGACCAACATGTTAAGATGACGCTAAGGCAACATCAGACCAATATGTTGTGTATTTTATAGAAATTCCACATTCCTCTTGACACCTCTTATCCCTTCTGTCAAATGACAGATTAGAGAGGAGGAAGATATTGGATGAATCATCACACTTTCTCCTATTGGAGTCCTCCTTTCCTATTCTTCCATCAGCACGTTTCCCACTCCTTTCTTTCCCACAAAGCTGTCATATCGGAGTCTGCACCTTGTACGGCATCAAACCATTGGGATGGTTTCTCTGAAGAGACTGTGAAATGGTAATTGCAATATTACTACAGGAGCAGAGCTGCTATGATACAGGAGTAGGTAAGAGGAGAAATGTCCCCAGAAGAACTAGCTCTTCAAAGTTTAAACCCATATAGCGTGACTTGGTTCTTTAACTGTACACGCCCACATTCACTTGTGGGAAGATAGCCCAAATTGGATTCAATTCCATCTCTATGCCACTTATCATTTTCATATCATTTTAATGATTTGGTTTTACTTGACGTGAATACGTTCACACAAATCCTAGTCAAGCACAATGTAGAAGCAGTGTGTCATTGGAAAATCTGCCACGCAAAATCTGCCACGCAAAATCAAACATTTTTGATAGTCCAGAGCAATATCTATCTGTGATGGGCGCCCATTAAAAAAGTATAATACTGAGGGAATTGGACACAATATACTGTTGCATAAGAAACTATATCACCAAAGGTGTAGCCCACCGATCTGCTGCACCATCCCCAAATCGAAGTCACTAACCCCATGCCTAGTGGCCATTCCTGAATAAGGGCTTTAGTTTTTGAGATCCCCCTACCTGAGGTAGAACAAAACACAACCATGGTTTTTCACATCTCTTATGTCTCCCATTTATGAAATGTATGGTTGTGAGTAAATATTATACTGCAAAAGTGTGTCATGACTGTCCTGTGAGGATCAGAATGGGTCAGATCAGACTGGGGGGGATGGTAACCAGGCCTCTCTGTCTCCCACAGAGGGGGAGCAGCTGGATGATCGACCATTTACACCCTGTCGTAAATTACAAGAGACATTCTCTCTTTACCCGACAGTATTGGTTAAAAGGAATATCCCTTTTTCTCCAGAGAGTTTTGCCTGCTCTAAACTCTAACGTCCAAAAAGTGGATAATGGAACAATAATTCTAACATAAAGAATGTGGAAAACAAATATAATATTGCTTTTCATTTTGTGATGTCATTAACAACTGTATGCATGAAATTGAAATACCGTAACTGGGAAAGTATATACACTTTAAAGGAAACTGTCAAGTTTCCATCCAATATGTTGTGTATATAATATGAACATTTATGAACGTATGTGTGTTAAGATTGGAATGTGATTTTCAATTTCTAATGAGATGATAGTTTTTGACATCCTTTGCACATTAAGTAGCCAAGCGTCAAGTGAGTTCAGAGAGCTTGTCCGCTTGCTCTAGACTACATGACAAGTCATTGAAGCCATGGACAAATAAGAAGAAGAACATTGTAACCTCTTGTGCACAATCAGAGCCTTACACTCAAGTCTGAGAGAAGGCCAACCAAAACTCTTTGTCGGAACCAAGAAGGCTTGGTTCCAACAGAGATAAACGATGAACGAAGGCATTTCACACGTAAATACATTCATGATTTCTTACTACAAACGGGCAGCGATTTGTGTGCAAAGTATATGATTAATGGGTGAATAGTTATAGAATGTATCCACAATAAGTGTCCATCTATCTCTCTCTTTTTCCCCCTCTCCATCTCTGTGTTATAAGCCGTCATATTGTGTCAGTCCGCTACGGAACCTTGTCTGATGTAAAGGGCGTATGTTTATTTTGTGTTATTATTTAGTTAGCTAGTAAATAAATGATTAGAACAATTAATGTAGTCCTGAATCATGAGCAAGGCTGGAAGTTTTGCAGATCCAAGAAGGTTACGATTGTTCAGAATGATGATATGATAAGAGGTTACAATTCATATGTTGACTGTTTTATGGATGTTATAGGTAAAGACATTATAGAGTTTAATTTGGGAAATGGTAACTCTTTAACTTCTCTAGGGTAGGGGGCAGCATTTGAAATTTTGGATGAAAAGCGTTCCCAAATGAAACTGCCTTCTACTCAGGCCCAGAAGATAGGATATGCATATAATTCATGGATTTGAATAGAAAACACTCTAAAGTTTCCAAAACTGTTAACATAATGTCTGTGAGTATAACAGAACTGATTTGGCAGGCGAAAATCTGAGAAAAATCCATTCAAGAAGTTACAGTATCCATTAACTTAGGACTCAAATTGCAGTTCCTATGCCTTCCACTAGATGTCAACAGTCTTTAGAAATTGTTTCAGGCTTGTATTCTGAAAAATCAGGGCGTAAGAGCAGTCTGAATGAGTGGACCCTGCCGTGTCACAGAGCTTTTTCATGCACGCGACTGAGAGAGTGCCTTTCTTGTTTACCTTTTATATTGACAACGTTATTGTCCGGTTGAAATATTATCGATTATTTAGGCTAAAAACAACCTGAGGATTGAATATAAACATTGTTTGACATGTTTCTATGACCTTTACGGATACAATTTAGATTTTTTTTTCTGCCTGCTGTGACTGCGTTTGAGCCTGTGGATTACTGAAGAAAACGCGCAAACAAAACAGAGGTTTTTGGATATAAAGAGAGACTTTATCGAACAAAAGGAACATTTATTGAATAAATGAATGTCTTCTGAGTGCAATCATATGAAGATCATCAAATTTAAGTGATTTATTTTATCTCTATTACTGACTTGTGTAACTCTTCTACTTGGCTGGCTACTGTTTGTAATGATTTGTCTGCTGGGCTATGTTCTCAAATAATTGTAAGGTATGCTTTCACTGTAAAGCATTTTTGAAATCTGACACCCTGGTTGGATTCACAAGAAGTTAATCTTTAACATATGTAAAATAGTTGTATCTTTTTCTGAATTTTTGTAATGGGTATTTCTGTATTTGAATTTGGCGCTCTGCAATCTCACTGGATGTTGGTCAGGTGGGATGTCCCACATACCCTAGAGAGGTTAAACAACATCTTCCGTGGTGCCCTAAATCCTAATGAGTTAAGTGTTACATGATTCATTTAATCGGATAACAATTAAACATAGTTAGTGGATTAAACAAATAATAGTCATCAGATTAATGAAAGTAAAGTTATGACAAGTGGTTAAATTGATAAATATTGTGACACACCAACTAAACTCAAATCATGCAGAATAATGCCTGGCCGGAAGGGGGATGGGCTCTATAATCTCATTAACCCAATATTGCAAGCACTAAAATTGCTGCAATTTAGAATACAAGTAATCTGTTGTTTGCTCTACATACACAAACAAACAGATTAAGGATATCTTAATGTATCTTGGAAATATAGACCTGTAAACCACAGGAGGCTGGTGGCACCTTAATTTGGGAGAAGGGTCTCTCTCTCTCTCTCTCTCTCTCTCTCTCTCTCTAATGACTGGAGCGGCATTAGTGGAACGGAAACACATACATCAAACACATGGTTTCCAGGTGTTTGATGCCATTATATTCGTTCCGGACATTATTTTTGAGCCATTCTCCCCGTCGTCAGCCTCCTGTGCTGTAAACACAGAGATACAATAGACGGAAATATCAGATTAACTCTCATTCAGTGCTGTATGGTCCAGTCTGACAAAAATACATACAGTTCCACATGTTCTTTTGGTGATGTAATTATTTTAATCTAATGGGCTCTGAGAAAAACAACTGGGCTCAGACATAAATTACAGTTGTCTATTTCAGTGAAAGATTATATTTGTTCAGCTCCTACTCTTACAGTTACATTTGGGGCCACTCCCAGATTTGACCACTAATCCTATATGGCATCCAAAATTGCATATGGCTGCCACAATACCATTAAATTGTGATACAATCACCTGTATATATACATGTTTAAATGAGAGACATCTTTCAGATTTGTGTACTGTCCTTATGACCTGCACTCAAGACTATTTCTGTACAATTAAACTTTGTTGGAAATCCAATATTCCTGCTATAGTTACACTCAAACACTTTTGTCTCGAATACAGGAAAGGCAGCAGACTGCTTGGCATGGCAACACCAAGTATTCCACACCTCTTTGAGGATCAATGATTCAATGTGGACGCTCCAATAAAAGGAAAGAGAATCCAACCCTGGACTCTTGACACCCTCATACTAACCCTAACTTTACATCTTGTCCCCATTGTGGTATAATTGCTAGTCCAATGACCTTCCGCTGGCTCCCTGCATTCGTGATGCACAATGGAATTTGCAGGGCACTCTTCTAAAGTTATGGTTGAGCGGGCACATGACCTTTTCCAGAAAACCATGACCACCATCCTGGCTGTCTACCCTGGAGTTGCCATACATGTTGACTTGGTGGCAGGTATCCTAGTGGTTAGAGTGTTGGACTTTTAACTGAAAGGTTGCAAGATTGAATCCCTGAGCTGACAAGGTAAAAATCTGCCATTCTGCCCCTGAACAAGGCAGTTAACCCACTGTTCCTAGGCTGTCATTGAAAATAAGACTGACTTGCCTCGTTAAATAAAGGTGGAATAAATGAAAATATTATGTATGGGTAGAATGCAACCAAACATGATGTCAAGTGCATAAGGCAGGTGTTCACCACAATGAACCAACACAAACTGACAATCATTGACAAGAAATCCTTAGTGGGCCTTCACTATATGTATTGAAGTAACATTTAAAACCATTTCAAAACCAATCCAAATGACCCCACGATGTATGCTGGAACCAAATATTTTTTATATTTTGCTGTCTAGAAAAATATTTTTTATCAGACTTTGAATCGACATTGCACACTGCCCTCAACCTTAGTTTCAATGAGGAAAACAGGCAAAAGGTTAGAGCTGTACATATACGCTCTTACAGGAAGTGACTGCTGTGTTAAAGGTTGCTTTTCTGTAACTTGGTTACGCTACTGTGTGCTTGTGTTGTGAAAGGCTTCTTATCATATTTGCGGAATTGCCCATTGTTATGCTGTAAGTCTGAATAAGATTTAAACATGAGCACACATTGAAAAGCTATGTGGCTTTAGCTATTCAAACACAGAGGCATGGTAGTGCCACTGAGTCTTAGATATACCAAGAGCCTTATGAAGCCCTTTTAAAGACAGAATAATGCAAGACAAAAAACAAGGGCCACTTATATAAAGGCGAAGGTGTTTGAGTGCAATCATGTTGGCCATATTGGATTCAGAAAATAATTACACCAAAACAGTCACTATGGACAAGAATGTTGTACACAATTCTGAAAAAATGCCTCTCATCTCCAAAATTCATATTTACATGTGCTTTAACCTCCATTAAATGGTACTATGGCAGCCATATTGGATTTTGGAAGACATCTATCCATAATATCTATTCATATACTGTAACCACTTCTGCAGTAAACTTTTTTAAACATTAGGGATGTGTTTTGTTCTACCTCGGGTAGCTGTATCTCAAATTTTGGCACCTTGACACTACCCTACAAATGGAACTCTACAACAAACTGGCAACTTTGTAGTGCTTATTAGTGCACAGATATAGTTTGTACCAGCCTACGAGTTAGGCCTACATTGCAAGGATTACACACACAACTTCCTATTGAAACATTGTTTCAATTTGTTGTAACCCAACCTATTTTGGTGCAGAGGAAGAGGCGAAGCAAGACGGTTTACTTTGTGCCAAAAATCTGCACGAAAATAAGAGCATCAAGTGAGGAATTTTCGTAGCTCAATGAGAGTCACAAATTTGGTCAACAAAAAAATGTAACTGCTAATTTGCTACGTGAGGCTTATTTGAACAAATAGAAGATTCATAATGGCTAGGTTGTTTGCGAATGAACTAATATAAGTGGATGCTGTTATGTATGGTGTGACATGCTGTACATTGAACTGTACATTGCTATGGTTTACGACAGTGTGCTACTTTATGTATGAATGGGTTGTGGCACGTCATTAAACGTCAGAGTGATGTAAAATGTTTTTTTTTTTAAACATACAGACTTGCGTTCTTCTACAGCTAAAGCTAGATACAGGCGCACGTACCATTTTGGAAACAAAAAAAATACTTTCTATCGGAGTTGTTCCTGAGTTCACAGGCATATCTGCCCTCTCATTGGCTCGAATGGTCCCACCTGATTGCGCCTCCTTCCGCCTAGGGCTGCTACCATGACCGTATTATCGCATAGTCATGATCGCAGTCAAATTCCACGTGACCATTTAGTCACATTAATTAGGCTTCTCGGAGCTCTGATGCCGCTGATGGTCATTTGTAGCCTACCAAACTTGCTAACTGCCTAGCACTTTGCACTCTAATGTCCCTCTAATCGCTCTGACATCAATACAAATCTGATCGGAAATCTAATCAAACACTTCATGAGAGCCCATCAGCTCATGTTGCGCAACATTTCTATAGGCTATTAAATTGTATGAGAAAACAGAGTAATGGCCTCTATCAAAAAGAGGAGGATCCCATCCGCTTTCTATAACCTAGGCCTACAATATTTATTTATCAACTTTCCAAATATTAAGCACATTGCTTCTCTTTATAACAGGAGTTTAGCCAACCTGCCTGGCATGAAAATTAACCACGGGAAAATTGTCCTCCATTCTCTATTTAAGTGAATACATTACATGTATTTTTTCCCCTGCCCCCGTTTCGAGACAAGTGCATGATAATCGTCAATGCTAAATCAAAAGAAATTTCGGACATATATTATTTAGCACATGTAAAGACAAGATTAAGTGAAGAATACTCTGATGGGTGACAATATTAGCCCATCACTTTTTAATTATATATTAGCAATTGAATAATGTCCAGCCTGTGTACACACTTCATCAGTCTCTCATTCACAATTCGACAAGCACTTGATAATGCCTCGATTTTCCCGGCGGCATCCCCTTTCTGTCGCGGTAATGCCCCATAAAAAAAAAACATGCCTTTTGCTGGCAGAGGACATTGTGCTCTTGGACTGAATATAATAATTTGAATTCCATTCTCCCATCAGTGTTTTCCATTGCACCCCTCATTCAAGTTTAAAAAAGCAATGCGTGTCTATTTTAGTAACTTTTTCAAATTATAGTCTCACACCTCATGTAGCCTAGGCCCTGCTTAGCTTCAAGTCAAGGCAAGTCATCAGTGGGATGCAGGGTGGAATGCATTAATCATTATTGATGTTGTCTAAATGTTTGTCTATTTGCTTTTGTTATGCACATTCTTTGCATGAACCTGTTTCTTACGCAGTGGTGTGTGTTCACGGATGCCAAGGGGAAGTCAGGCTTCCCCAAAAATGTGAATGAAAGAAAAACACTTATTCAACAATTTCTCTTTCTACTCTGTTTCTCTTTCGACTCGCAAGTGGCTGAATTAATCTGCTCTGATCTGATCTGATCTGATCTAACCATATATTCATATATTGTGCCACCGGCCTTACATAATTGAAGTTCAATATGTTGCCTAAAATGTTTGTAGGCTCGTGTTAACTAGCTAGCTAATTTAGCTGGTTCATTGTTGCCTCTGCGAGGAAGTTAGGCTACGAATAATTTTGCCAGGTAGATTAGTCTAGGACAACAAAAACTGAAAGTGTGTACTATTGTATGACAGAGGCATAGACCCTTTTGCCAACATGAAAGAGAGGGGAATGTTAGTTGTTAGTGGTTTAGCCTGTTTTGGGAGTTTAAACGAAATCTGGTGCATAAATGAAGATACTGTAGTTAATTGAAAAAAATAGTCAGTTCTAGTCTACTAAATGGGGTGGGTCTCCCATAGACACCAATACAATAGCAGTGGGGTCTGGTCTACTTAGAAATTCAATTAATTGTCTCTGTTTAAAGTTCAGGTATATAGGCTAACCTCTATTCGTCGTTATTGTCACACCCTGATCTGTTTCACCTAACCCTGAGCCTGCCTGCCATCCTGTAACTTCGCTCCACCTCTGGATCACTGAACTCCCCCTGTCCCTGTACTTTGGCTCCCACTCTAGATTGTCGACCCCTGCATGCCTTGACCTGTCGTTTGCCTGCTCCCGTGGTTACAATAAACATTGTTACTTCACACCGTCTGATCTTGGGTCTTACCTTGATTCCTGATAGTATGAACTGGTCATGACTTACCCAGCAGACTTGGACCAGCTCCGCAACACCATCTCCTCCCAAGGAGCCACCATTAGTAGACACGAGGAGAGGCTTTACAGTCTGATGGAAGGGTTCCAGGCCATGGCCGAACGTCACAACCAAAACTTGGACGCATTGCGGGAGCAAATCCGTTGGTTGCCTACTAGGCGGCCTACCACGACGGTAAACTCCCAACCCTTCTGTAACCCGGCCGGTAGCAGCGCCGTCACCCCGGGTCCCGGGGCACCCCGCTTACCTCCCTCTAGAGCGCTACGATGGAGATTCCAGAACATGCCGGACCTTTCTCTCCCAGTGCTCCCTCGTTTTCGAGCTGCAGCCTTCTTTGTTCCCCTCGGACCACTCAAAGATAGTGTACATTATTACATTATTACATCATTACTGTTCGACACGTTCCTGTGCGGATTATCGAGGTGTTAAAGGATGAGCTGGCAGCCTGAGAACTACTGACGGATCTCGACTCACTCATCACTTTAACCATCCGGATCGATGGTCGGCTACGGGAACTTAGGAGGGAGAAGAGGTCCGATTGCAGTCCCAATAGCTCACTCAGGGATCCCACCTTGCAGCTAATGAACTCCGGAAGTCCCCGACGTCTACGTCCCCGAGAGGATCTGAACTTACCCGAGTCCCTCCAAGAGCCTCCAGAGACTGTCGACTCACCTCTTCATGAGTGTCACACCCTGACCTTAGAGATCCTTTTTATGTCTCTATTTTGGTTTGGTCAGTGCGTGAGTTGGAGTGGGCATTCTATGTTTTGTGTTTCTATGATTTTCTATTTCTATGTTTTGACCGGGTATGGTTCTCAATCAGGGAAAGCTGTATATCGTTGTCTCTGATTGGGAACCATACTTAGATACCATTTTTCCCACCTGTGTATGTGGGAGGTTAACTTTGTTTGATGGCACTTAGCCTTAAGCTTCACGGTTTGTTTCTGTATTGTTTATTGTTTTGTCGGCGACATCCACTATTAAAAGTATGTACACTCACCACGCTGCACCTTGGTCGTCTTTTTCCAACGGCCGTGACAACGAGCTGATGCAGCTCGGCAAGGCTAAGCTGTGTCCGACAGAACGCATATGCAGACTTGAGATGAAGAGTTGTCTGTATTGTGGTACTGCCGGTCATTTTGTGTCTACATGTCTCTTCAAGAGACCTAGCTCATTTGTTTGAGTGAGTACACTGGTGGGTCTTAAAGATAATTGTTCTTCTCCCATTACTCGCCCCCCCTCTCCATGAAACACTGCTGTGGGGTGACCAGTTAAAGTCTTTGCAGGTACTCATCGACTCGGAGCCGATGTGAGTCTCATGGAGGTTACCCTGGCTTCCGAGCTGGGCAGCCCCACTTAACCCCTCTCCATTCCCATGGCTGTTAGAGCATTGGACGGGTGCTGTATAGGCCAGGTCAACCACCAGACAACCCCGTCAACCTACAAGTGTCGAGGAACCACAGCGAGACGATCCAATTCCTGCTGGTTGACTCGCCTCAGGTTCCCGAGGTATTGGAATTATCTTGGCTCTAGTGACACAATCCCTCCATTGACTGAGCTACTGGTGCCATTGTGGGCTGGAGCCTGTCCTGCCACACTCATTGCCTGAAGTCAGCTCTGCCTGCCCCGGGATGTCTTTCTGGGGGCTTGGAAATTGCCCCGGACTGCTCCGCAGAGTACCAGGACCTCCAGGAGGGGTTCGGTAAGGTCCGGGCTTTTCTATATCTAGATTCAAAACTATGTCTGATTGCCCCTTGTCTTCTGTTTCTAGGCACATCCCTCCCCCCATGTCATCGATTGCCAGCCAGCATACACGGTGAGATGCCTCCTGAGGGTTCGACCACTGGGCAAAGGTTTTCAGTACCTTGATGACTGGGAGGGTTACGGCCCGGAGGAGAGGTGCTGGGTTTCTGCTAATCTTGGACCTGCCGTTTGCCTGCCGCTGTTGTTACAATAAACATTGTTACTTCACACCGTCTGCACTTGGGTCTTACCTGGATTCCTGATAGTTATGGAGAACTGCTTGTGAAACAATGTGGACACTGGGTACACACTGGTGGAATCAATGTTGGTTCAACATAATTTGTCTATGTATTGTGACTTGGAATCAATGTGGAAAATCATCGTCCATTACGGTACTATTTTCATCTCATTTCAACTAGCGTTGTAAACATTGAAATTAGGGTAAAACTTAAACTTATATACATTGACTTTACCTAACAGTTTTTACATCTATCTAATTTCAACATAATCATCAGAACTACGCATACATTGAACATTGCACATAGAAATGGAACAAATATTGTTCACTTTCCTATTTTTGAGTTGCACCCCCTTTTGCCCTCAGAGCAGCCTCAATTTGTTGGGGCATGGACTCTACAAGGTGTCGAAACCGTTCCACAGGGATGCTGGACAATGTTGACTTCAATGCTTTTCACAGTTGTGTCAAGTTGGCTGGTAGTGGATCTCTACTCCAAATAGCTCGTTCCATCTCGTCCCACAGATGCTCAATTGGACTGAGATCTGGTGACTGGGCACCAGGCCACTGCAGTAAGGTGAATTCACTGTCATGTTCATGGAATAATTCCTGGACAATCCTAGCCTTGTGGCATGGGGCATTATCCTGTGAATTTTTTTAAATCTTTGTGGCACCAGACCACACAACTAGACAGTAGTCCAGGTACGACAAAACTAGGGCCTATAGGACCTACCTTGTTGATAGCATTGTGTGTAGGCCAGTGACAATATCTCAATTGAATCCATTTTAATTTCAGGCTGTAACACAATAAAATGTGGAAAAAGTCAAGGGGTGTGAATACTTTCTGAAGACACTATATATACACACCACATGATGGGATACCCGCTCGTCGAATATTTCATTCCAAAATCTTGGGCATTAAAATGGAGTTGGTCCCCCCTTTGCTGCTATAACAGCCTCCACTTTTATGGGAAGGCTTTCCACTAGATATTGGTATACTGCTGCGGTGACTCACTTCCATTCAGCCATAAGCGCATTAGTGAGGTCAGGAACTGATGTGGTGCCATGTAGGCCTGGCTCGCATGTCGGTGTTCCAATTTATTCCAAAGGTGTCCGATGGGATTGAGGTCAGGGCTCTTTACAGGCCAGTCAAGTTCTTCCACAGCAATCTCCTCAAACTATTTCTGTATGGACCTCACTTTGTACACAGGGGCATTGCTGAAACAGGAAAGGGCCTTCCCCAAAATGTTGCCACAAAGTTGGAAGCACATAATCATTTTGAATGTCATTGTATGCTGTAGTGTTAAGATTTCCCTTCACTGGAACTAAGGGGCCTAGCCTGAACCATAAATAACAGCCCAAGACCATTATTCTTCATCCACCAAACTTTACAGTTGCCACTATGTATTGGGGCAGGTATCGTTCTCCTGGTATTCGCCAAACCTAGATTCGTCCGTCAGACTGCCAGATGGTGAAGCGTGATTCCTCACTCCAGAGAAAGTGTTTCCACTGCTCCAGAGTCCAATGGCGGCGAGCTTTACGTCACTCCAGCCGACGCTTGGCATTGCGCATGGTGATCTTAGGCTTTTGTGCGGCTGTTGGGTCATGGAAACCCAAACCCGATGAACAGTTCTTCTGCTGACATTGCTTCCAGAGGCAGTTTGGAACTCGGTAGTGAGTGTTGCAACCGAAGTCAGGCGATTTTTAAGCAGTATGCGATTCTGCACTCTGCAGTCCCATTCTGTGAGTTTGTCTGGGCTACCACTTCGCTGCTGAATCGTTGTTGCTTCTAGATGTTTCCAATTCAAAATAACAGCACTTACAGTGGACCGGGACAGCTCTAGCATGACAGAAATTTGACGAACTGACTTGTTGGAAAGGTGGCATCCTATGACGGTACCACGTTGAAAGTCACTGAGCTCTTCAAGTAAGGTCATTCTCCTGCCAATGTTTTTCTATGGCGATTGCATGGCTGTGTGCTCGATTTTATACACCGGTCAGCAATGGTGTGGCTGAAAAAGCCGAATCCACCAATTTTAAGGGGTGTCCACAGACATTTGTATTTATAGTGTATGTTGGATTCACGTGTCCATCATCAAAAATCAGATTTACAAAATATCACTAAATCAAATCCAACTTTAAATGCACTTCAAATAAAGTTTGATTTAGTCCTACTTTTCAACAAAGATTTTTGGTTGAGATGGAAAACGTGAATCCAACATATTAATAACGTTTAGATACATTTGAAATCCATCAACCATCCTTCATATACAAGAAAACATCCAAAGGTAAAATTGTGTGATGATGTAGATTTGTGCCCACTCGTCACAAACGGTGCACACTGTCTAATCTGCCATTAGGCCCTACATTAAAATATTCTGTCTCTTATGCATTTTGCCATTTCTTTCTAGGAGCATTATACTGGACATACAGTAACTGTATTTTTTTTTAGCTCCTTTGTTAGCAGTAAGCTACTGTTTATAGTTCATGCCCAGTTTGGTAGGAAAATGTCGGTAGGAAAATGTTTGTATGGAAAGGTATTTTCGTATAATCGGTTCCAGTCATAAATGCGGTTATTTTCCTGTCTCTAGCCTACAAGAGTGAAATGTTGGTTTGGTGCACAGAATCATTGTAACACAAGTTAAAGACTCTGTGTGTTTCATTCTGTTAATGCTTTCCTTTGTCCATACTTCCCACATTGTGTCGAAGCTCCGTGTGTCCTGTCTTGTCTGTGTCATTTGGGTTGTGTACCGCTATATGTTACTGCACTCCAAAAATGAAGGTATCAACAAGGGTTCTTCTAAGATCATCAGAGTCATTTGAATAACCAAGCGTTCTTGGCACTGAAAATTGCCCCAAAAAGTTTCTTCCAAGAACCCCATAGGAGGTGGGGTTCATCGAGGGACCTCCTTAGTTGGTGGGGGTTCTTGCAGGAACCTAATTGCCCAACTGAAACACTTGGATTTGAATTTGAAAGGACAGCAGGTAAGGCACTTACAGTAACTGAACATGTTAAAGATCTCCTCAATTTAAGTTAAGGAATGGCCCTTGTATGATCTAAATTGAAATTGTTTTGTGATGACACTGCCTATCTTTTCATATTTGTGCAAATCTTTCTAAAACAGAAAATGGACACAATTCAGTAGATATCAATAAACAAAGAGGTAAGAATATGTACTGTAGTCTATAAGAATATGTTAAAGGAAAGCTGTAATGGGTGCAGATGACTGAACTGCTCACTTTTGTCTGTCTGCAGGTATACAGATGAGGAGGCATACACATGTATGTCAGTTGGTATTGGTACAGTATGTAATGCAGATCAGATTTACCATTGTCCTCCCTTACCTCTTCAATGAATATCCCCTAGGCCTCTACGTTATGGACAAGGTATGTCCAAAATAAATAAAAAATCATTCACATTTACCACGTAAACCAAGGTATGAATACTGTTGTGTGCATGTTTTTTTAATCATCTGTATAACTACTATTTTTGGGATTCACAGACTTCACCCTCCCTACACCTCGGATGAATATAACAGGAAACCTGTTCGTTCACCATGCACTGCAAAATCATTCTGGCTATGGATACGGAGAACATCAACACATCAATACAACATCAACACACGCCAGAGGATATACCCATTGGACTTGGGACTCTGCTGGGAGTTTACCTCATAATTGTTTTTTTTATTCTGCTTTGCCACTAAAATCATAATAAACACTGGCAACTAAAATAAAGTGTTATTGTTGTTATTGTAATGCATATTATTATTATTAATAATAATTAACCCAAAAGGTTCTTCAAAAGGTTATTCCAGGATCCATTCAAAGGGGTTCTTTGAAGAAAGGGTTCTTCAAATAACGTATAAGGGTTCCCCCATAGTTTCAATTTGAAGAACCCCTAAAATATACTCCAGGAACCTTTTCTTTTTAGAGTGTAGGTTGCTGCCATTCGCTGGTTCCATTCAGGTAACAATTCATGGTTGTTGTTTAACGTGTGCCTAATTTAAAGTGTACATGGAAGTGGTCACGTCTGTTTATGAGTAAGCCAGATACATTTGTGTGAGCCACAGTTTGGCGTTATGTCGCCATACATATTGGTATGTTCCAGGATGTGTACCTCGTATGTTTCGGCTCCTTTTGGAGCGCAATGGAGTTCTGTTTTAGAATTCAAGTGGGGAGGCTGCTTGAGCCAATCTGTAAGGGCTTTGGAAGCTACATGGCAAGCCTGTTTTAGTCTTAGTGCGGTTCGTTATTTTGTATGAGAGGTAAGTCTATTGTCTACCCGTCATTGCCAGCTATCACGCTGTGGATAAATATGTACACCTTTCCAACAGGACCTTCTGCATCCTTCTGAATACCTGCCCTTAAGACCTCATCTCTACGTTACCTATTTCACAAAGTCTATTATTAATATCATGAATTTGGCATCATATTTTAAATGGAAAATGGTAACTACTTCTTAACTTCCAAAGATCCAATCAACCATGGATGAATGATAGTATACATAGCTTCACGTTGAAATGATGTCCATTTGGCAAATCAAATGTCAATGTAGCCTACATAATCCCAACCTCGCTCCAAATTTACTTTCACATACAGCTTGTGTAAAACAGTCAGAGGAGTTACTTTCAACTATTCAAGATATTTAGGTAGTCTATGCAAATGAGCATGGAAGCTGATCAGTGTCTAAATGTGTTGACATGATAGCTCAGCTGAATCGCACACAGCTGATTTTCCAAAGCTAAGCATTGTACACAGAGGCAGTCATCTTTGGACTGCGGCTTACAATTTTATTTCAAAATACGTCTTTATTTAGGTTGATGGCATGAAGTTGAAACAATGATGCTGATTCAAACATAATTTTACTATCAACATTGAAACAACATCAAATAACATACACCACCGTTCAAAAGTTGGGGGTCACTTAAAAATGTCCTTGTTCTGAAAGAAAAGCACAGTTTTGTCCACTAAAATAACACCACATTGACCATAAATACTGTGTAGACATTGTTAATGTTGTAAATGACTAATGCAGCTGGAAAAGGCTGATTGTTTCTATGGAATATCTACATAGGCGTAAAGAGGCCCATTATCAGCAACCATCACTCCTGTGTTCCAATGGCATGTTGTGTTAGCTAATCTATGTTTATCATTTAAAAAGTCGAAATGATCATTAGAAAACCCTTTTGCAATTATGTTAGCACAGCTGAAAACTTTTTTCTGATTAAAGAAGCAATAAAACTGGCCTTTAGACTATTTGAGTATCTGGAGCATCAGCATTTGTGGGTTCCATTACAGGCTCAAAATTGCTAGAAACAAATAATGTTCCTCTGAAACGGTCTATTCTTGTTCTGAGAGATTAAGACTATTCCATGCGAGAAATTGCCAAGAAACTGAAGATCTCGTACAACGCTGTGTACTACTCCCTTCACAGAGCAGCGCAAACATGCTCTGACCAGAATAGAAAGAGGAGTGGGAGGCCCTGGTGCACAACTGAGCAAGAGGACAAGTACATTATGCTCTCTCTCTCTCTCTCTCTCTCTCTCTGTCTCTCTCTCTCTCTCTCTGTCTGTCTGTCTGTCTGTCTCTCTCTCTCTCTCTCTCTCTGTCTCTCTCTGTCTCTCTCTCTCTCTCTCAATTCAATTCAATTCAAGGGCTTTATTGGCATGGGAAACATGTGTTAACATTGCCAAAGCAAGTGAGGTAGATAATATATAAAGTGAATATATAAAGTGAAATAAACAATCAAAATTAACAGTAAACATTACACATACAGAAGTTTCAAAACAATAAAGACATTACAAATGTCATATTATATATATACAGTGTTTTAACAATGTACAAATGGTTAAAGGACACAAGATAAAATAAATAAGCATAAATATGGGTTGTATTTACAATGGTGTTTGTTCTTCACTGGTTGCCCTTTTCTCGTGGTAACAGGTCACAAATCTTGCTGCTGTGATGGCACACACAATTTCACCCAGTAGATATGGGAGTTTATCAAAATTGGATTTGTTTTCGAATTCTTTGTGGATCTGTGTAATCTGAGGGAAATATGTCTCTCTAATATGGTCATACATTGGGCAGGAGGTTAGGAAGTGCAGCTCAGTTTCCACCTCATTTTGTGGGCAGTGAGCACATAGCCTGTCTTCTCGTGAGAGCCATGTCTGCCTACGGCGGCCTTTCTCAATAGCAAGGCTATGCTCACTGAGTCTGTACATAGTCAAAGCTTTCTTTAATTTTGGGTCAGTCACAGTGGTTAGGTATTCTCTCTCTCTCTCTCTCTCTGTCTCTCTCTGTCTCTCTCTCTCTTTCGCTCCCTCTCTCTCCCTCTCTCTCTCCCTCTCTCCCTCTCTCTCTCTCTCTCTCTCTCACTCTCTCTCTCTCTCTCCCACCTAATTGCTGATGTCCTGAATGTTCCTGACACTGTTCAGGCTCGGCAGTAGGATCAGTAATGGAGTCTGAAGGAACAATCTCCGAGCACACATCCACACAATAGAGGTGAAGGCGCTAGTTGGCCCAGAGGAGTGGGTTAGTCAGACGATGGAAAGCTGCACAAAGTTCCGAGATTCATTGTGAGCATATTGAAAGAGACAAGGTCCTTTGAATACACCCAACTATCTCCTAGTGAGTGAGAAGTCATTTATCAGAGTTCATTCACTGCAGATTCACTTTAAATGCAGCAGAAAGGGCAATGACACACAGAGAGGGGAGGGGAGGGAGGGAGAGCCCAGGAAGAACTACCCCCAACACCCTCCACACATCCCCAGCACAGCATATCTAACTGAAACTAATTAATGATTCTATAAGGAATCTAATTCTCAAAATTCAAACAGTTTTCACTATAGACAGATTCTATAGTATTTGAAAAACAATGAGAGAGAAAAGGTTCTGAGGAAAATGAATGTTATAATAGTACATACTCTGCTGTTCTACTATCGTGCATGAAATTATGTCAGAGGGAATAAAACAGTGATGTCTGAGGGAATAAAACAGTGATGTCAGAGGGAATAAAACAGTGATGTCATAGGGACTAAAATAGTTATGTCAGAGGGAATAAAACAGTGGTCATTGTTTGAAGTAGCATATTTGTTGTTGTAATATCCCAAAACAGATGTGGCATTTTCACTGCAACAGATTCTAACTTTAAAGGGCAGGTTTCTTTTGGCTTACAAATTAAAGGGCAGGTCTTTAAAGGGGTACAAATATTATTTCCAGATATATAATTGAGTTGAGTCAGTAAAGAAGCGTGTCTCCCTATAATAGAGTAAATATGTTTGTGTTCCTGGAACCTGACCAGTTTGTTCATCATTAGTTGCTTGGCATTCTTCTTTTATATTTTCTTGAATGAAGATGTGAGAGATGTATTATTATGTTTACATGTTTACTCAATTAACAAGATCACAACATGAGAGTGCATCAAACAATATGGTCGACATCACAATGCCCCTTTGTTGTCTCCCAGTTTAAGATGGATATTGAGTAATAATCCCACTTTGATTGTGATGAGAGTGTTTTATGCTCACAGTCCTGTTTTTTGACTGTCATGTCTATTTAATTGGCCTGGCTTTGAATCTCTATATCTCTGAATCCTATGAATAGCTTTACAACCCACCGTCAGATGGTCTCCAGAGACCAGGAAAATTCTGATTTAAATCATCAGTCAGGCATTGGGATAACACTTAAATTAGAATTTTAGAAATTGGCATCTAGTTTCTTGCAAAAGTATTCATCCCTCTTGGCGTTTTTCCTATATTGTTGCATTACAACCTGTAATTTAAATGGATTTTTATTTGGATTTCATGTAATGAAAATAGACAAAATGGTCTCAATTTATGAAGTGAAATGAAAAAAAATAACAGAAAAGTGGTGCACACATGTATTCAACCCTTTTGCTATGAAGCCCCTAAATAAGATCTGGTGCAACCAATTACCTTCAGAAGTCACATAATTACTTAAATAAAGTCCACCTGAGTGTCACATGATCTCAGTATATATGCACCTGTTCTGAAAGGCCCCAGAGTCTGCAACAACACTAAGCAAGGGGCACCACCAAGCAAGCGGCACCATGAAGACCAAGGTGCTCTCCAAACAGGTCAGGGACAGATTTGTGGAGAAGTATAGATCAGGGTTGGGTTATAAAAAAAATATCCGAAACTTTGAACATCCCACAATGCACCATTTAAATCCATTGCTAAAACATGGAAAGAATTCGGCACCACAACAAACCTGCCAAGAGCGGCCACCCACAAAAACTCATGGACCTGGCAAGGAGAGCATAAATCAGAGAGGCAAGAGACCAAAGATAACCCTGAAGGAGCTGCAAAGCTCCACAGCGGAGGTTGGAGTAACTGTCCATGGGACCACTTTAAGCCTCGCACGCCACAGAGCTGGGCTTTACGGAAAAGTGTCCAGAAAAAAGCCTTAGCTATAAAAAAAAGCACACACATTTGGTGTTTGCCAAAAGGCATATGGGAGACTCCCCAAACATATGGAAGAAGGTACTCTGGTCAGATTAGACTAAAGTGTATCTTTTTGTCCATCAAGGAAAACGCTATGTCTGGCGCAAATCCAACACCTCTCATCACCCCAAGAACACCATCCCCGTGGTGGTGGCAGCATCATGCTGTGGGGATGTTTTTCATCGGCAAGGACTGTGAAACTGGTCAGAATTTAAGGAATGATGGATGGCTTATAGAGACTTACCCCAAGACTTGCAGCTGTAATTGCTGCGAAAGGTGTCTATACAAAGTATTGACTTTGGGGGGGATGAATAGTTTTGCACTCTCAAGTTTTCTGTTTTTTTGTCTCATTTCTTGTTTGTTTCACAGTAAAAAATATTTTGCATCTTCAAAGTGGTTGGCATGTTGTGTAAATCAAATGATACAAACCCCCCCGAAAAATAAATTTTAATTCCAGGTTGTAAGGCAACAAAATAGGAAAAATGCCAAGGGGGATGAAAACTTTCGCAAGCCACTGAGACCAAGATTAGAGCAGTAAATGGGTCTTTCTATAATTAAAGGGGCCAATGTGTGACATCAGGGTCAACATTTCAAAATGGTTTGATATACAGTGCCTTCAGAAAGTATACAGACCCCTTGACTTCTTCCACATTTTGTTACGTTACAGGCTTATTCTAAAATGTATTAAATAAAACAATTTCCTCATCAATCTACACATAATACTCCATAATGACACAGTGAAAACAGGTTTGCTATGAGACTCAAAATTGAGATCAGGTGCATCCTGTTTAGATTGATCATCCTTGAGATGTTTCTACAACTTGATTGGAGTCCACCTGTGGTAAATTCAATTGATTGGACATGATTTAGAAAGGCACACATCTGTCTATATAAGGTCCCACAGTTCACAGCGCATGTCAGAGCTTAAACCAAGCCAATTAGTTCAAAGGAATTATCCATAGAGCTCCAAGACTGTGTCGAGGAACAGATCTGGGGAAGGGTACCAAAACATTTCTGCAGCATTGAAGGTCCCCAAGAACACAGTGGCCTCCATCATTCTTAAATGGAAGAAGTTTGGAAACACCAAGTCTCTTCCGAGAGCTGGCAGCCCGGCCAAACTGAGCAATCGGGGCAGAAGGGCCTTGGTCAGGGAGGTGACCAAGAACTCGATGACCACTCTGACAGAGCTCAGGAGTTCCTCTGTGGCGATAGAATAACCTTTCAGAAGGACAACCATCTCTGCAGCACTCCACCAATCAGGGTTTTATGGTAGAGTGGCCAGTCGGAAGCCGCTCCTCAATAAAAGGCACATCACAGTCCACTTGGAGTTTGCCAAAAGGCACCTAAAGACTCTCAGACCATGAGAAACAAGATTATCTGGTCTGATGAAACCAAAATGTAACTATTTGGCCTGAATGGCAAGCATCACATCTGGAGGAAACCTGGCACCATCCCTACAGTGAAGCATTGTGGTGGCTGCATCCAACTTGACAGAGCTTGAGAGGATCTGCAGAGAAGAATTGGAGAAACTCCCCAAATACAGGTGTCAGGCTTGTAGCATCATAACCAAGAATGCTCAAGGCTGTAATCACTGCCAAATGTGCTTCAAAAAAGTACTGAGTAAAGGGTTTGAATACTTATGTAAATGTAAAATTTCCTGGGGGTTTTTCAATATAAATGAGCAAACATTTCTACAAATCAGTTGTTGCTTTGTCATTGTGGGGTATTGTGTGTAGATTGATGAAGGAACATTTTAGAATACGGCTGTAACCTAACAAAATGTAGAAAAGGTTAAGGGGTCTGAATAGTTTCCAAATGGACTGTATTCAAATATGATTTTCTTGCAGCTTCAAATATGTAGTTACGGGAATAAGAGTTTAAATTGGCACAATGAGACCATGACCCTTAGCAACAACAAAACATTTACATGTCATTCTAAATGTCACATGAAACATGGACATTGTATGTTTCTTTGTCATGCCTGTGGCCAAGACTGCTTTAGTCAACTTCTTTATCATTTATAGCCATGCAAAACCTTCCAGAAGAATGAAAAATATAAACAACAGCATTTCTATATTTTTTAAGTTGATATAATAATTTAATTCAATAATATAATACAATGGGTTCTGTCAACAAAATCATTGATGATAATAATAACAAATAATGATTTCATTATAATCAGTAAACTCTTCAAGCAGTGTGTGTGTGTGTGTGTGTGTGTGTGTGTGTGTGTGTGTGTGTGTGTGTGTGTGTGTGTGTGTGTGTGTGTGTGTGTGTGTGTGTGTGAACTAAACATCACATTCTTGCTTCCTCTACTCCTTTCCTCTCCTTGACATTGCATTGGATCCCGACTATAGGAACCTTCCCTCCCCTCCTCCAATGTGCTTTGAGAGGGAAGAGGAATGGGGGAAACACTCACATCCTATCTCCTCGCCTCCTTTTCAAAACCCATTGGATACGAAGGTGAGAGGGGAGGGACCTATGACCTTCTCATCCAATGGGCTTTGAGAAGGAGACGAGGAATGAGAATGCAACTAATCTAGGTTTGAGAATCTCACAAGGACAGAGGAAGCAAGAATTTGACAGCTATTAAAATGTTTTTGACAGTGCCAGACTGACTGACTGACTAAGCTACCATAATACCCATGGCCTGTCTAGAAACAATCCCTAGCCCCTACTGCCCAGAGTCTAGACACTTGTGGAGATCTGAGAGGGAATGATGGGTGGTTACATTGTGAGAGCTCCACCTTACCCTCTGATATTGGTGGAATTTCGGTTACACCTGTCCAATTCTCTCAGATCTCCACAAGTTCTCTGTATATATCAATGATGTTGCTCTTGCTGCGGGCGATTCCCTGATCCACCTCTACGCAGACGACACCATTCTGTATACTTCCGGCCCGTCCTTGGACACTGTGCTATCTAACCTCCAAACAAGCTGCAATGCCATACAACACTCCTTCCATGGCCTCCAACTGCTCTTAAACGCTAGTAAAACCAAATGCATGCTTTTCAACCGTTCGCCTCCTGCACCCGCACGCCCGACTAGCATCACCACCCTGGATGGTTCCGACCTAGAATATGTGGACATCTATAAGTACCTAGGTGTCTGGCTAGACTGTAAACTCTCCTTCCAGACTCATATCAAACATCTCCAATCTAAAATCAAATCAAGAGTCGGCTTTCTATTCCGCAACAAAGCCTCCTTCACTCACGCCGCCAAACTTACCCTAGTAAAACTGACTATCCTACCGATCCTCGACTTCGGCAATGTCATCTACAAAATAGCTTCCAATACTCTACTCAGCAAACTGGATGCAGTTTATCACAGTGCCATCCGTTTTGTTACTAAAGCACCTTATACCACCCACCACTGCGACCTGTATGCTCTAGTCGGCTGGCCCTCACTACATATTCATCGCCAGACCCAATGGCTCCAGGTCATCTCCAAGTCCATGCTAGGTAAAGCTCCGCCTTATCTCAGTTCACTGGTCACGATGGCAACACCCACCCATAGCACGCGCTCCAGCAGGTGTATCTCACTGATCATCCCTAAAGCCAACACCTCATTTGGCCGCCTTTCGTTCCAGTTCTCTGCTGCCTGTGACTGGAAGGAATTGCAAAAATCGCTGAAGTTGGAGACTTTTATCTCCCTCACCAACTTCAAACATCTGCTATCTGAGCAGCTAAATGATCGCTGCAGCTGTACATAGTCTATCGGTAAATAGCCCACCCAATTTTACCTACCTCATCCCCATACTGTTTATATATATTTACTTTTCTGCTCTTTTGCACACCAATATCTCTACCTGTACATGACCATCTGATCATTTATCACTCCAGTGTTAATCTGCAAAATTGTAATTATTCGCCTACCTCCTCATGCCTTTTGCACACAATGTATATAGACTCTCTTTTTTTTCTACTGTGTTATTGACTTGTTAATTGTTTACTCCATGTGTAACTCTGTGTTGTCTGTTCACACTGCTATGCTTTATCTTGGCCAGGTCGCAGTTACAAATGAGAACTTGTTCTCAACTAGCCTACCTGGTTAAATAAAGGTGATAAAAAAAATAAAAAATTATAAATAAAACCTATCAGGCTGACCAGACAGGTATGGATATCTGGAGACCTGCTGTATAAACAGTGGAAGGATATATTCACATGTCCAAATTTCACACCCTAGCTTCATTCCAGCTAGTTAAATGTGCAACCACTGATTAACTATAGCCAGGGGCATATCTCTAGTCTAGCAATAGACATTGTTGTTTTGGCTGTAAAGCATCATTTAATAAGATTACCAATGGTTAACTAGGTAAATAGGCTATATCAGTCAGCTAACTATTTACAGCTGTGGATCGGTATGGGCAGCTATTAATCAATTAATTCATCAATAATAAATGAAGAGATTAATAGAATGGAGTTAGAAGGGTGACCTCCTACTTTGAATGGAAGTGTTGGTTGTGCACTTCAAATCAAATCAAATTGTATTTGTCAAATGTGCCGAATAAAACAGGTGTAGATCTTAACGTGAAATCCTTACTTAAAAGCTCTTAACCAACAATGCATTTCAAGAAATGGAGTTAACAAAATATTTACTAAATAAACTGAAGCAAAAAAATATATAAAAAGTAACACAATAAAATTACAATAACAAGGCTATATACAATGGGTACTGGTACCGAATCAATGTGCAGGGGTACAGGTTAGTCATGGTAATTTGTACATGTAGGTAGTGGTAAATGACTATCCATAGATAATAAACAGCGAGTAGCAGCAGTCTAATAACAGGGGGGGGGTCAATGTTAATAGCGTGGGTGGCCATTTGATTAATTATTCAGCAGTCTTATGGCTTTGAGGTAGAAGCTGTTAGGGAGCCTTTTGGACCTAGACTTGGCACTCCGGTACCGCTTGCCATGCGGTAGTAGAGAGAACAGTCTATGACTTGGGTGACTGGAGTCTTTGACTATTTTTGGTGCCTTCCTCTGACACCACCTAGTATATAGGTCCTGGATGACAGGAAACATGGCCCCAGTGATGTACTGGGATATATACACTACCTTCTGTAGTGCCTTGTGGGTCAGATGCCGAGCAGTTGCCATACCAGGCGGTGATGCAACCCTTCAGGATGCTCTCAATGGTGCAGCTATATAACTTTTTGAGGATCTGGGGACCATGACAAATCTTTTCAGTCTCCTGAGGGGGGAAAAGGTGTTGTCGTGCCCTCTTCATGACTGTCTTTGTGTGTTTGGACCATGATAGTTTGTTCGTGATGTGGACACCAAGGACCTTGAAACTCTCGATCCGCTCCACTACAGCCCGTCGATGTGAATGGGGGCGTGTTTGGCCCTCATTTCCCTGTGGTCTACAATCAGGTCCATTGTCTTGCTCACGTTGAGGGAGAGGTTGTTGTCATGGCACCACACTGGCAGGTCTCTGACCTCCTCCCTATAGTCTTTCTCATCATTGTCTGTGATCAGGCCTACCACCATTATGTCGTTAGCAAACTTAATGATGGTGTTGAAGTCGTGCTTGGCCATGCAATCGTGGATGAACAGGCAGTACAGGAGGGGACAAAGCATGCACCCCTGAGGGGCCCCCATGTTGAGGATCAACGTGGCAGATGTGTTGTTGCCTACCCTTACCACCTGGGGGAGGCCCATTGGGAAGTCCAGGATACAGTTTCAGAGGGAGGTGTTTAGTCCCAGGGTCCTTAGCTTAGTGATAAGCTTTGTGGGCTCTATGGTGTTGAATGCTGAGCTGTAGTCAATGAACAGCATTCACACATAGGTGTTCCTTTTGTCCAGGTGGGAAAGGGCAGTGTGGAGTGTGATTTAGATTGCTTCATCTGTGGATCTGTTTGGGCAGTATGCGAATTGGAGTGGGTCTTGGGTTTCTGGGATGATGGTGTTGATGTGAGCCATGATCACAGCTAATCATGAGGTTCTTTACATCAGGCGAGCAATACCTCAAGACTTCCTTAATATTTGACATTGTGCACCAGTTGTTACTCATAAATAGGCAAAACACCCCTACCCCTCGTCTTACCAGATGTAACTGTTCTGTTCTGTCGATGCACGGAAAACCCAGCCAACTGTATATTATCCATGTTGTCATTCAGCGACTCAGTGAAACATAAGATATTACAGTTTTTAATGTCCAGTTGGTAGGATACTCTCAAACGGAGATCATCCAGTTTATTCTCCAGTGATTGCATTTTGGCCAATGGAAAGGATGGCAGAGGTGGGTTACCCACTCGCCAAAGAATTCTCACAAGGCACCCCGATATCCGCCCCCTGTATTTCCATCTTCTCATCACGCGAATGATGGGGATTTGGGCCTGGTTTCGGACTCATTAAAGAAAAATCTTTGTCCAGTTCGAGGTGAGTAATCGCTGTTCTGATATCCAGAAGCTCTTTTCAGTCATAAGAGACGGTAGCAGCAACATCATGTACAAAATGTATAAAACAAACAATGTGAAGAAAAAATAAATAGCTAAGTTGGTTGTGAGCCCATAAAACGGCAGCCATCCCCTCCGGCGCCATTATAATAATTGACCAGGCATTCCACATTTAACCCCACCCACAATTGAACATCGAAATATCAAGTCGTTTTTTGGTTTTATATTTCGATATCTTTCAAAAAATAAAAATAAGCTGACTGTTTTCATGTTCCCGATTGCTCCATTTAAACTCAGGAAAACAAACGATCAAAATGTACACTGACCAAAATCTTACCTCAGGAATATAGATTTATTGTTGTCCACAAAGTAGGCTAATTATCTTAACAACATAGATACCAAAATGTTCTGTCAGTCCTCCAGATCAACATTAATTCCCGCACTTTGGCTGTTCTTAAATCGCGTGCAGTATCACACAAGCTCTTTATCACTTGACTGTGATTCAGAAAATCCTTTCCTGTATAAGCTGATGTTGCGTGATAATGTCCCCACGTAACTAAAGAGCTAAACATAAAACTTGCATCAAACAACTATTATGCATAATTATA
The DNA here is from genome assembly GCF_018296145.1 of Oncorhynchus tshawytscha. Lineage (NCBI taxonomy): Eukaryota > Metazoa > Chordata > Actinopteri > Salmoniformes > Salmonidae > Oncorhynchus > Oncorhynchus tshawytscha. The sequence continues at coordinate 12,890,943 of NC_056430.1, read as the reverse complement.
AGAACACTGTTAATGACAGTATCATGTTTTATTATTGTTCATCTTATTAAAGTTACTCTTTCTGTTTGAAGCATTGGATTTTGCAATCACATACATTATTTTGGATATGTGTGCCCATGAAAACTGTTTTCACACCGTAACATAGGGAGATTTAAAATGTTCCATGGTTACAGTACACTTCTGAGATCTCCATACAAAAAAAAAGTCAGACAGCAATATTCAGGAATGTCACAGAATCAAGTGTAATTTAATTGTTAACTGCTTAGTATATGATATAACAACAAACAACAGTATCATAAATGTAAGGTAAGAAAGGTAGTTTTTTATGTCACACGATTTTTGCCAAAACTGTAAAGACTCCAAGCATGAGAAAGGGTTTAAACATAGGTTTTGATTCAACTCATGAATTATATTGAATGTATCTACGTTATCTCTTTATATCTTAATGTAGACACAAATGTATTAATGACTTTGCAACAGCTTCAAAGAGTTGTCCACTACAATAAATGCTCATTGGTACCCTAGTTTATAGAAAGACCCACATATGCTCTGCTAAATATTAAGAGTAAAACAACATAAGTGCATCGTAGTCACAAAATGTCAGATAGGTGTGGGAATGATGTGGGATTCATGTGAGAAGAATAACCTTTCCTCAGGTTCAGAGGCAATGTTTGTAATAGAGAATGGATCCATTTGAAAAGGGCACAAAATAACCTTTAGGCAAGAGTTACACGTGTGCTTTTGCACACGGCCTCATAACTAACAACATTGATTGAGCGTTCAACACCTCATACCTGGCTGGGCAGACAAGAATGGCCTGTTGGATACTGTTGCAAGATGAAAAGTTTTAATGGCACATGCACAAGTACAGTTAAATGCCTTTCTTGCAACTCAAAGCCCAACAATGTAATAATCAATAACAATGTAATACTAAAAGTACAAAAATCATGAAATATGAAGAACACAATAAGTAAGTAAGTAAGCATACTATATACAGGGTCAGTTCCAATACTATATTTACAATGTGAAGGGATACTAGAGTGATGGGAGGTAGATATGTATAGGGGTAAGGTGACTAGGCAACAGGATATATGATAAACAGAGTAGCAGCAGCTTGGTATGTAAGGCCCTGCCCCGCCCCCCTTTCGGAAAAGCTGACCACGACTCCATTTTGTTGATCCCTGCCTACAGACAGAAACTAAAACAAGAAGCTCCCACGCTGAGGTCTGTCCAACGCTGATCCGACCAAGCTGACTCCACACTCCAAGACTGCTTCCATCACGTGGACTGGGAGATGTTTCGTATTGCGTCAGACAACAACATTGACGAATACGCCGATTCGGTGTGCGAGTTCATTAGAACGTGCGTTGAAGATGTCGTTCCCATAGCAACGATTAAAACATTCCCTAACAAGAAACCGTGGATTGATGGCAGCATTCGTGTGGAACTGAAGGCGCGAACCACTGCTTTTAATCAGGGCAAGGTGTCTGGTAACATGACTGAATACAAACAGTGCAGCTATTCCCTCCGCAAGGCTATCAAACAAGCTAAGCGCCAGTACAGAGACAAAGTAGAATCTCAATTCAACGGCTCAGACACAAGAGGCATGTGGCAGGGTCTACAGTCAATCACGGACTACAGGAAGAAACCCAGCCCAGTCACGGACCAGGATGTCTTGCTCCCAGGCAGATTAAATAACTTTTTGCCCGCTTTGAGGACAATACAGTGCCACTGACACGGCCTGCAACGAAAACATGCGGTCTCTCCTTCACTGCAGCCGAAGTGAGTAAGACATTTAAACGTGTTAACCCTCGCAAGGCTGCAGGCCCAGACGGCATCCCCAGCCGCGCCCTCAGAGCATGCGCAGACCAGCTGGCCGGTGTGTTTACGGACATATTCAACCAATCCCTATACCAGTCTGCTGTTCCCACATGCTTCAAGAGGGCCACCATTGTTCCTGTTCCCAAGAAAGCTAAGGTAACTGAGCTAAACGACTGCCCGTAGCACTCACATCCGTCATCATGAAGTGCTTTGAGAGATTAGTCAAGGACCATATCACCTCCACCCTACCTGACACCCTTGACCCACTCCAATTTGCTTACCGCCCAAATAGGTCCACAGACGATGCAATCTCAACCACACTGCACACTGCCCTAACCCATCTGGACAAGAGGAATACCTATGTGAGAATGCTGTTCATCGACAGCTCGGCATTCAACACCATAGTACCCTCCAAGCTCGTCATCAAGCTCGAGACCCTGGGTCTCGACCCCGCCCTGTGCAACTGGGTACTGGACTTCCTGACGGGCCGCCCCCAGGTGGCGAGGGTAGGCAACAACATCTCCTCCCCGCTGATCCTCAACACTGGGGCCCCACAAGGGTGCGTTCTGAGCCCTCTCCTGTACTCCCTGTTCACCCACGACTGCGTGGCCACGCACGCTCCAACTCAATCATCAAGTTTGCGGACGACACAACAGTGGTAGGCTTGATTACCAACAACGACGAGACGGCCTACAGGGAGGAGGTGAGGGCCCTCGGAGTGTGGTGTCAGGAAAATAACCTCACACTCAACGTCAACAAAACTAAGGAGATGATTGTGGACTTCAGGAAACAGCAGAGGGAACACCCCCATCCACATCGATGGAACAGTAGTGGAGAGGGTAGCAAGTTTTAAGTTCCTCGGCATACACATCACAGACAAACTGAATTGGTCCACTCACACAGACAGCATCGTGAGGAAGGCGCAGCAGCGCCTCTTCAACCTCAGGAGGCTGAAGAAATTCGGCTTGTCACCAAAAGCACTCACAAACTTCTACAGATGCACAATCGAGAGCATCCTGGCGGGCTGTATCACCGCCTGGTATGGCAACTGCACCGCCCTCAACCGTAAGGCTCTCCAGAGGGTAGTGAGGTCTGCACAACGCATCACCGGGGGCAAACTACCTGCCCTCCAGGACACCTACACCACCCGATGCTACAGGAAGGCCATAAAGATCATCAAGGACATCAACCACCCGAGCCACTGCCTGTTCACCCCGCTGTCATCCAGAAGGTGAGGTCAGTACAGGTGCATCAAAGCCGGGACCGAGAGGCTGAAAAACAGCTTCTATCTCAAGGCCATCAGACTGTTAAACAGCCACCACTAACATTGAGTGGCTACTGCCAACACACTGTCAATGACACTGACTCTACTCCACCCACTTTAATCATGGGAATTGATGGGAAATGATGTAAATATATCACTAGCCACTTTAAACAATGCTACCTTATAAAATGTTACTTACCCTACATTATTCATCTCATATACATACGTAGATACTGTACTCTATATCATCGACTGCATCCTTATGTAATACATGTATCACTAGCCACTTTAACTATGCCACTTGGTTTACATACTCATCTCATATGTATATACTGTACTCGATATCATCTACTGTATCTTGCCTATGCTGCTCTGTACCATCACTCATTCATATATCCTTATGTACATATTCTTTATCCCCTTACACTGTGTATAAGACAGTAGTTTTTTTGGGGAATTGTTAGTTAGATTACTTGTTCGTTATTACTGCATTGTCGGAACTAGAAGCACAAGCATTTCGCTACACTCGCATTAACATCTGCTAACCATGTGTATGTGACAAATAAAATTTGATTTGATTTGATTTGATTTGAGTGGGTGTGTGGATGTGCAGAGTCAGTATAAATGTATGTGCATATCATGTGTGAGCGAGTGAGTGTTTGTGTGTGTGAGTTTGCATAGAGAGTGCAAATACTGAAATAAAAGGTCAATAAAGATACATGGTAAACTCGGTCCGTGTAGTTATTTTGTTAGCTATTTATCAGTCGTATTGCTTGGGGATAGAAGCTGTTCAAGATCCTGTTGGTGTCAGACTTGATGCACCATATGTGCTGAAAGCAACCTTACCGTGAAATGCTTACTTACAAGCCCTTAATCAACAATTCAGTTAAAAAATAATAATTACTAAATACACTAATGTAAAAAATAAAATAAAGTAAAAAGGGTATATACAAGGGGCTGCCAGTACTAAGTCAATATGTGGGGGTACAGATTAGTCGTGGTCATTTGTATGTGTAGATAGAGGTAAAGTGGCTATGCATAGATAACAAACAGTGAGTAGCAGCAGTGTAAAACAGAGGGGGGTTAATGTAAATAGTGCGGGTGGCCATTTGATTAATTGTTCAGCAGTCTTACGGCTTGGGGGTAGAAGCTGTTAAGGAGCCCTTTGGTCCTAGACTCCGGTACCGCTTACCGTGCGGTAGCAGAGAGAGCAGTCCATGACTTGGGTGACTAGAGTCTTTGACTATTCTTTGGGCCTTCCTCTTACACCGCCTAGTGTGTAGGTCCTGGATGGCAGGAAGCTTGGACCCAGTGATGTACTGGGCCGTACACATTACCTTCTGTAGCGCCTTGCGGTCAGATGCCAAGCAGTTGCCATACCAGGCTACATACCAGGATACTCTCGATGGTGCAGCTGTATAACTTTTTGAGGATCTGGGGCCCATGACAAATCTTTTCATTCTCCTGAGGAGGAAAAGGTGTTGTCGTGCCCTCTTCACGACTGTCTTTGTGTGTTTGGAACATGATAGTTTGTTGGTGATGTGGACACCAAGGAATATGAAACTTTTGGCCCGCTCCACTACAGCCCCGTCGATGTGAATGGAGGCATGTTTGGCCCTCCTTTTCCTGTAGTCCACGATCAGGTCCTATGTCTTGATCATGTTGAGGGAGAGGTTGGGTGCCTGGCACCACACTGGCAGGTCTCTGACCTCCCCCTATAGGCTGTCTCATCGTTGTCAGTGATCAGGCCTATCACTGTTGTGTCGTCAGCAAATGTAATGATGGTGTTGAAGTCGTGCTTGGCCACACAGTCGATAGGTGAACAGGGAGTACAGGAGAGGACTAAGCACACACCCCTGAGGGGCCCCAGCGTTGAAGATCAGCGTGGCAGATGTGTTGTTGCCTACCCTTACCACCTGGGGGCAGCCCGTCAGGAAGAACAATATCCAATTGCAGAGCGAGGTGTTAAGTCCCAGGGTCCTTAGCTTAGTGATGAGTTTTGTGGGCACTATGGTGTTGAACCTGTAGTTAGTGAACAACATTCTCACATAGGTGTTCCTTTTGTCCAGGTGGGAAAGGGCAGTATGGAGTGCGACTGATATTGCATCATCTGTGGATCTGTTGGGGCGGTATGCGAATTGGAGTGGGTCTAGGGTTTCCGGGATGATGGTGTTGATGTGAGCCATGACCAGTCTTTCAATGCACTTCATGTCTACTGACGTGAGTGTTACGGGGCGGTAATCATTTAGGTAGGTTAGCTTTGCTTTCTTGAGCACAGGGACTATGGTGGTCTGCTTGAAACATGTAGGTATTACAGACTCGGTCAGGGAGAGGACCTCTACGGGATCGGTGTCCCTATACTGGGACGGTTGAGCTAACATGTGCTCATTTGATTAGCATGATGTTGTAAGTAACAGCAAACTTTCCAGGGCATAGACATCTTATATTGGCAAAAAGCTTAAATTGTTTATCTAACTTTACTGTCCAATTTACAGTAGCTATTACAGTGAAAAAATACCATGCTATTGTTTGAGGGGAGTGCAAAACAACAAAAAACGTTTATCATGGTAAATAATGTACTTACATTCAGTAATCTTGCTCTGATTTGTCATCCTGAAGGTCCTAGAGATAAAATGTAACAGTTTTGTTTGATAAAATCTATTTTAATATTCAAATGTAGGAACTGGGTTCTACAGTTTGGACCCCTGCTGTCTATGGCTCCACACCCACCCCGTCCGGCCATCTAGATGTGTGAAAGTGAGTGTATAAGCTAATGATCCATCATGTATGACATTTCTGGGAGCGTGTAAACTTTAATGTAGTATTACCATATAATTTTGTATGTTCTCTATAGTTATGTACTTGGAAATGTATCAACTGACCAATTCGACACATTTGAGCAGACTTCATATCCTTGCTTCAGGTCCTGACCTACAGGCAATTAGATATGGGTATGTCATTTTAGGCAAAAATGTAAAAGGTTTTAAAAATGTCAGTGAAGACACTTGCTGATTTGTCCGCGCATGCTTTGAGTACACTCCTGGTAATCCGCCTGGCCCCGCGGCCTTGTGAATGTTGACCTTTTTAAAGGCCTTGCTCACATTGACTACGGAAAGTATGATTACACAGTCGTCTGCAACAGCTGGTGCTCTCACGCATGCTTCAGTGTTGCTTGCCTTGAAGCGAGCATAAAAGCTATTTAGCTCGTCTGGTAGGCTCGCGTCACTGGGCAGCCCGTGGCTGGGTTTCCCTTTGTAGTCCATAACAGTTTGCAAGCCCTGCCACATCCGACAAGCATCAGAGCCGGTGTAGTGGGATTCAAACCTAGTCCTGTATTGATGCTTTGCCTGCTTTATGGTTTGTCTGAGGGCATAGCAGGATGTCTTATAAGCGTCCGGATTAGTGTCCCACTCCTTGAAAGTAGCAGCTCTAGCCTTTAGCTCAGTGCGGATGTTGCCTGTGATCCATGGCTTCTAGTTGGGATATGTACATACGGTCACTGTGGGGACTACTTCGTCGATGCCCTTATTGATGATGCCAATGACTGAGCTGGTATACTCCTTAATGCCATTAGATGAATCCCAGAACATATTCCAGTCTGTGCTAGCAAAACAGTCTTGTAATGTAGGATCCGCGTCATCTGACCACTTCCGTATTTAGTGAGTCACTGGTACTTCCTGCTTTAGTTTTAGCTTGTAAGTAGGAATCAGGATAGAATTATGGTCAGATTTGACAAATGGAGGGTGAGGGAGAGCTTTGTATGCTTCTCTGTGTGTGGAGTAAAGATAGTCTAGAGTTATTTTTCCTCTGGTTGCACATGTGACATGCTGGTAGAAATTTGGTAAAAATGGATTTAAGTTTGCCTGCATTAAAGCCCCAGGGCCACTAGGAGCGCCGCTTCTGGATGAGCATTTTCTTGTTTGCTTATGGCCTTATACAGCTTGTTGAGTACGTTTTATAGTCTATGGCTTAGGTAGTTTTGGACAATTTTCCAGGCCTTCTTTTCATGTCCCGTGATATTCAGGTCCTCGAAGGCAAGGAGCTCGGCCCCAGTAATGTACTGGGCTGTTGGCACATTCGGATCCCCAACAGCCCCAATAGCTGTTGGCTACAGCTACTCTTCCTATGCTGATGATCACCCTTATCTAGGTATACTGATCTTATTTTGCTAACATGGGCAAAATGTCCAATGTTTGATATTTGCACTTGAGACCTTGACATGCAAATCCACGGTTGCATTATGTTCTCCTTTGTGTGTCCTGTACCTAATAGAGTATTGGGATTTTGTTTCTTGGACGGACCTTTGCTCTTGGACTTAATTTCTCATAGCTTATCCATAACGCAATATCCAATCCCATAGCCCTCATAGACTTGGGTTCAGACCATGGAAAGGAAAAAGCTGTTCCTCCTCACCACTTTTCTCAATCTGTCTGTTTTAGAAAAAGCACAACACTTCAAAGTACCCACAAAGTACCTTTGAAGGATATTTCTCACAAACAGAACATGTACTCGGCTTGGCATGCGGTACGGAAAATGCATAAATGGCAACAGGGAGTCACTTGAAGCAAATCTATACTTTTGTCGTATGATTTCCCTCTTCCTTCTCTAATGCACCGCAGCTGAGGAGTGCATGGGGAAAGCAAGCATTCAGTGAGAGGCTCTTTAGGATGTGCTGTAGCTCCTCCATACACAAACAGACAGACGGCAGGAGGAGCTGTCTAATTGACACACTCCAGAATGTTGATGCTCCAACAGCCGATCAATAGGAAGGTATGAGAACGTCCTGAAGGAAGAAGTGAACAGATGGAGAGAGAGAGCATGGGTACACACGAAGGCGTTGGAGAGATTTAAACATGCTACTATGATTTTTTCATTCTGGATATGATCGATTTTAGAGCATGTAAGGCTGGTATAGGCTTGGTGAGCAGATGGAAATGTGGAGTGTGGTTCAGAGGTTGCTTATGGGTGTATGGTGTACAATTTGATAGTCTTGACAACAGCATATAATGAATGTTTGGTGAACAGGGTTACTGCTTGGCAACTGCTTGTATAAGACAACGACGACACATCCTTTAACACATCCTCAACATCTGGGTTTATTGTTGTCTCAGTAGTTTCCCGACCATTGTTATGGTTGGCCAATGACTGTGAAGCAAAATTCACTGTCTAGATTCAGCATTGTTCTACGTAGTTATTTCATCATGATTGATATACAGTATAACCCAAACAACCTCAAATTCTATGTAAATCAGCTTTCTTAAAATGCCCATTAGGTGTCCTGGCATGTTGGTGGTGCTAAACAGAGTAGACCCAGTTTGGGAAACCCTGCCTTAGACACTATGCCCATTAGGTGTCCTGGCATGTTGGTGGTCCTAAACAGAGTAGACCCTGTTTGGGAAACCCTGCCTTAGACACTGATGTAAGGTCAGTTTTAGCATTTTCCTTTTACTGGTTAAGGTCATGCTTTGGTGAGGGTAAGCTGATCATAGATCTGTCCCTGAGGGCAACTTCTACCCAGAGCCAAGTAGCAAACAGTGCTTGGATGACAGCCTTTTCAGTAGAGCTTCTGTCCATTCCCAGTACATCCCTGTAGCACTTAATCACACACAGAGACACAGTGAGCTGAGGAGTGGATCCAGTGACAGTTATGATTTATGTAGAGCCTGGAAAATGTGTTAAACATCAGGAAGACATTATGTTATGCATCAGCCTACTCTTGGTGGACGTTTGGTTTCCCCTTCCTGGGAAACTCTTCGGAAACACTGACGCAATTTTCTCTGAAAATACCAATGTTGTGACTGCCACACCAGAGAGGAGTTCCAGTTATGTTTTGTATATGTAATATCTTTTTTTTTTTTTCAAATGCATGCAAGGAAAGCCTCAGCCAATGAAAACTACGGAAGAATTTGAAACAAGTATTCAGGGCCGCAGACAGAGTAATGTGGTTGTTTGTAGGATAAGTATGCACTAAAAAGTGGAGATTGATGGGGCGTTGAAAGGAAATGGCTGAAAAAGAGAGCCCTCTCTAAATGTTCCATTTACTCATAGAATGCTTTCCCCTGCAATGGAGGCATAGATTCATTTAACTGTGTCTGGTAGAAGAGAAATGGGTAGAAATGTAACCCAGATAGTGCTGTAGGATGGATGGATCACACTACATTAAGAGAGGGATGGAATAAAGTCATGGAGAGAGGGGTGGAATAAAGGCATGGAGAGAGGGGTGGAATAAAGGCATGGAGAGAGGGATGGAATAAAGGCATAGAGAGGGGGGTGGAATAAAGGCATAGAGAGAGGGATGGAATAAAGGCATGGAGAGAGGGGTGGAATAAAGGCATGGAGAGAGGGGTGGAATAAAGGCATAGGAGAGAGGGATGGAATAAAGGCATAGAGAGAGGGATGGAATAAAGGCATAGAGAGAGGGGTGGAATAAAGGCATGGAGAGAGGGATGGAATAAAGGCATGGAGAGAGGGATGGAATAAAGGCATGGGGAGAGGGGTGGAATAAAGGCATGGAGAGAGGGTGGAATAAAGGCATGGAGAGAGGGGTGGAATAAAGGCATAGAGAGAGGGATGGAATAAAGGCATAGAGAGGGATGGAATAAAGGCATGGAGTGAGGGATGGAATAAAGGCATGGAGAGAGGGATGGAATAAAGGTATGGAGAGAGTGGTGGAATAAAGGTATGGAGAGAGGGGTGGAATAAAGGCATGGAGAGAGGGATGGAATAAAGCCATGGAGAGAGGGATGGAATAAAGGTATGGAGAGAGTGGTGGAATAAAGGCATGGAGAGAGGGATGGAATAAAGGTATGGAGAGAGTGGTGGAATAAAGGTATGGAGAGAGGGGTGGAATAAAGGCATGGAGAGAGGGATGGAATAAAGCCATGGAGAGAGGGATGGAATAAAGGTATGGAGAGAGTGGTGGAATAAAGGCATGGAGAGAGGGGTGGAATAAAGGCATGGAGAGAGGGATGGAATAAAGGTATGGAGAGAGTGGTGGAATAAAGGTATGGAGAGAGGGGTGGAATAAAGGCATGGAGAGAGGGATGGAATAAAGCCATGGAGAGAGGGATGGAATAAAGGTATGGAGAGAGTGGTGGAATAAAGGCATGGAGAGAGGGATGGAATAAAGGTATGGAGAGAGTGGTGGAATAAAGGTATGGAAAGAGGGGTGGAATAAAGGCATGGCGAGAGTGGTGGAATAAAGGCATGGAGAGAGGGATGGAATAAAGGCATTGAGAGAGGGGTGGAATAAAGGCATGGAGAGAGGGATGGAATAAAGGCATTGAGAGAGGGGTGGAATAAAGGCATGGAGAGAGTGGTGGAATAAAGGCATGGAGAGAGTGGTGGAATAAAGGTATGGAGAGAGGGGTGGAATAAAGGTATGTAGAGAGGGGTGGAATAAAGGCATGTGGAGAGGGGTGGAATAAAGGTATGGAGAGAGGGATGGAATAAAGGCATGGAGAGAGGGATGGAATAAAGGTATGGAGAGAGGAATAGATAGCAGAAAGGGTAATATGGAAGCTTGCTAACTACCCAATGCCTGGTCCATACGTCATGACTATCCCACTTCCATCCTCCTTTATCACTGACTCCTCTTTTCTGGGTCAATTTTTTCTTGTGTAGTCTTTCCTATTACAAATAAGAAAACTAGTCTGCATTCTAAAAATACACATGCTTTTGCCATACTCTTCATAGACCTCTCTACTATTAGGCTATGCATCACATACATATCTGAGGGCACAGATAGAACTGGATTTAAAATCTGACTTTGACTCCGAAGATTCCATATGCCATATCCATTTACAAAATGTCCGGAACCCCACGAGCAATTGGCAGTTAAGGCTGCTCTCTCAGCCGGTCCAGAGAGAGGATGGCATGGGGTGAGCCATCTCCTCTTGCCTGTTGACTCTGGGTGGTAGTGGGTGCTAATGATTCCTGACATACTCAACATAATGGGTCAAGAAGGAGCTTTGTCACACTTCATCACGTAAACCACAAATGCCTTTAGAAGGCCTACGGCCATATTACAGCCATATTACTGTAGCGACTGATCTCCTCTTCGTCTGAAGAGGAGTAAGGATCGGACCAAGATGCAGCGTGGTAAGTGTCCATTATGTTTAATACGAAAAACAAGGGAACACTAGAACAAAACAAAATAACGTGTTTCAACGAAAACCGAAACAGTACTGTGTGGCAACAAACACTCACACGGAAACAAACACCCACAAACCAACAGTGAAACCCAGGCTACCTAAGTATGATTCTTAATCAGAGACAACTAACAACACCTGCCTCTGATTGAGAACCATACGAGGCCGAAACAGAAACCAAACATAGAAAAACAAACATAGACTGCCTACCCCAACTCACGCCCTGACCATACTAAATAAAGACAAAACAAAGGAAATAAAGGTCAGAACGTGACAATTACGGCCATATTACGGCCATATTTAGGCCAAATTTCGACCATATTATGGCCATATTACGGCCATATATTTCAGCCATATTACAGCCATATTATAGACATGTAATAGCCATGTTGGAGCTAGTATAATGACTACACCATTATAAACTTTTTAAGACTTAAGAAGGATCAAAGAAGCCTTCGCTCTGTGGTATGTGACGGAAGGAGGCAGCTTCTTGGTCAATACTGAGCACTGCTTCCAGGTCCCCAGTGTCCGGTCTGGAGTGTGAAGTCATGAGCTCTGCTGGTCGTCTACTGCGTAGCAACCTAGCGGTTCCAAAATCCCTGGTCTACCCTAGAAGGCCTATGTAAACGATCAGAAGAACGGACAACAAAATTATAATTTGATGCCGTTTTGAGGGTGTATCCTGAGATGAGATTGTCCAAAACAAGGCTAACAATAGCTGCACAATCCTTTTGATAAGCCACCTGTTGATGAACTTAGCTCAAATACTCTGTAGTCTCAAATACTCTAAAGCCTTGATCACATTGGCAGTTTAAAGTGACTCAAATCCTATTTTATTGCATAGCCGATTTGAATCTGTTCTTTTTCCTGCAGTCTGAACAGCCAAAAAGCAAATTGGATTGGACATTTCAAGCCACCTTCATAGGTTTTAGCTGACACCTAAAAGTACTCACCTGGTCAGTCTATGACATGGAAAGAGCAGGTGTCCTTAATGTTTTGTATACTCAGTTTATTTGAAGGTTAAGGTGGGAGTGTATGTTATGTTATGTGATGGGGGCTGCCCAGACTGTTAAGGTGGGAGTGTACGTTATGTGATGGGGGCTGCCCAGACTGTTAAGGTGGGAGTGTACGTTATGTGACAGGTTCTGTCCAGACTGTTAAGGTGTGAGTGTATGTTAAGTGACATTTTGAATGCTTAGCAGGACAGGAAAATTGTCAAATTCAAGCAATTATCAGGAGAACATTCCTGGTCATCCCTACTGCCTCTGATCTGGCATACTCACTAAATACACATGCTTCATTTGTAATGATGTCAGTGTTAGAGTGTGCCCTTGGCTCTCTGTAAATAAAAAGAAAACAAGAAAATGATGCCACCTGGGTTGCTTTATATAAAGAATTTGAAATTATTATACTTTCACTTTTACAATTGATACTTAAGTATATATACACTGCTCAAAAAAATAAAGGGAACACTAAAATAACACATCCTAGATCTGAATGAATGAAATATTCTTATTAAATATTTTTTTCTTTACATAGTTGAATGTGCTGACAACAAAATCACACAAAAATGATCAATGGAAATCAAATGTATCAACCCTTGGAGGTCTGGATTTGGAGTCACACTCAGAATTAAAGTGGAAAATCACACTACAGGCTGATCCAACTTTGATGTAATGTCCTTAAAACAAGTAAAAATGAGGCTCAGTAGTGTGTGTGGCCTCCACGTGCCTGTATGACCTCCCTACAACGCCTGGGCATGCTCCTGATGAGGTGGCGGATGGTCTCCTGAGGGATTTCCTCCCAGACCTGGGCTAAAGCATCCGGCAACTCCTGGACAGTCTGTGGTGCAACGTGGCGTTGGTGGATGGAGCGAAACATGATGTCCCAGATGATGTGCTCAATTGGATTCAGGTCTGGGAACGGGCGGGCCAGTCCATAGCATCAATGCCTTCCTCTTGCAGGAACTGCTGACACACTCCAGCCACATGAGGTCTAGCATTGTCTTGCATTAGGAGGAACCCAGGGCCAACCGCACCAGCATATGGTCTCACAAGGGGTCTGAGGATCTCATCTCGGTACCTAATGGCAGTCAGGCTACCTCTGGCGAGCACATGGAGGGCTGTGCAGCCCCCCAAAGAAATGCCACCCCACACCATGTCTGACCCATCGCCAAACCGGTCATGCTGGAGGATGTTGCAGGCAGCAGAATGTTCTCCACGGTGTCTCCAGACTGTCACGTTTGTCACATGTGCTCAGTGTGAACCTGCTTTCATCTGTGAAGTGCACAGGGCGCCAGTGGCGAATTTGCCATTCTTGGTGTTCTCTGGCAAATGCCAAACGTCCTGCACGGTGTTGGGTTGTAAGCACAACCCACACCTGTAGACGTCGGGCCCTCATACCACCCTCATGGAGTCTGTTTCTGACAGTTTGAGTAGACACATGCACATTTGTGGCCTGCTGGAGTTCATTTTGCAGGGCTCTGGCAGTGCTCCTCCTGCTCCTCCTTGCACAAAGGCGGAGGTAGCGGTCCTGCTGCTGGGTTGTTGCCCTCCTACGGGCTCCTCCATGTCTCCTGATGTACTGGCCTGTCTCCTGGTAGCGCCTCCATGCTCTGGTCACTATGCTGACAGACCTTCTTGCCACAGCAAACCTTCTTGCCACAGCTCGCATTGATGTGCCATCCTGGATGAGCTGCAATACCTGAGCCACTTGTGTGGGTTGCAGACTCCGTCTCATGCTACCACTAGAGTGAAAGCACCGGCAGCATTCAAAAGTGACCAAAACATCAGCCAGGAAGCATAGGAACTGAGAAGTGGTCTGTGGTTATCACCTGCAGAACCACTCCTTTATTGGGGGTGTCTTGCTAATTGCCCATAATTTCCACCTGTTGTCTATTCCATTTGCACAACAGCATGTGAAATTTATTGTCAATCAGTGTTGCTTCCTAAGTGGACAGTTTGATTTCACAGAAGTGTGATTGACTTGGAGTTACATTGTGTTGTTTAAGTGTTCTCCTTTATTTTTTTGAGCAGTGTATATATATATATATATATATATATTTATACTTAGGTTTTATTATTTCACCTTTATTTAACCAGTTAGGCCGGTTGAGAACAAGTTCTCATTTACAACTGCGACCTGGCTAAAATAAAGCAAAGCGGTGCGACAAAAACAACAGAGTTACACATAAACAAATGTACAGTCAATAACAGTATAGAAAAAATATATGTACAGTGTGTGCAAATGTAGAAGAGTAGGGAGGTAAGGCAATAAATAGGCCATAGAGGCAGAAAAATTACAATTTAGCATTAACACTGGAGTGATAAATCAAATCAAATGTATTTGTCACATACACATGGTTAGCAGATGTTAATGCGAGTGTAGCGAAATGCTTTTGCTTCTAGTTCTGACCATGCAGTAATGCATCCAACAAGTAATATAACCTAACCATTTCACAACAACTACCTTATACACACAAGTGTAAAGGAATGAATACGAATATGTATATAAAAATATATGAATGCGTGATGACCGAACGGCATAGGCAAGATGCAGTAGATGGTATAGAGTACAGTATATACATGTAACGGGGTTCTTCCGTTGAAGGAGAGGCGGACCAAAACGCAGCGTGGTTATTTAGATACATCTTTAATAAAGATGAAAATAGAACAATATACAAAAACAAGAAATGTGAAAAACCAAAAACAGCTCTATCTGGTGTAACAAACACAAAGACAGAAACAATCACCCACAAACCAACACCAAACAGGCTACCTAAATATGGTTCCCAATCAGAGACAATGACTAACACCTGCCTCTGATTGAGAACCATATCAGGCCAAACACAGAAACAGACAAACTAGAGACACAACATAGAATGCCCACTCAGATCACACCCTGACCAAACAAAACATAGAAACATACAAAGCAAACTATGGTCAGGGTGTGACAATACATATGAGATGAGTAATGTAGGGTATGAAAACATTATATGAAGTGGCATTGTTTAAAGTAGCTAGTGATACATTACATCAAGATGGCAAGATGCAGTAGATGGTATAGAGTACAGTATATACATATGAGATGAGTAATGTAGGGTATGAAAACATTATATAAAGTGGCATTGTTTAAAGTAGCTAGTGATACATTTAATTACATTAAGATGGCAAGATGCAGTAGACAGGATAGCGTACAGTATATACATATGAGATGAGTAATGTAGGGTATGTAAGCATTAAAAAGTGGCTAGTGATAAATCGTATTACATAAATTTTTCCATTATTAAAGTGGCTAGAGTTGAGTCAGTATGTTGGCAGCAGCCACTCAATGTTAGTGATGGCTGTTTAACAGTCTGATGGCCTTGAGATAGAAGCTGTTTTTCAGTCTCTCGGCCCTTGCTTTGATGCACCTGTACTGACCTCGCCTTCTGGATGATAGCGTGGTGAACAGGCAGTGGCTCGGCTTGTTGTTGTCCTTGATAATCTTTTTGGACTTCTTGTGTCATCGGGTGGTGTAGGTGTCCTGGAGGGCAGGTAGTTTGCACCCAGTGATGCGTTGTGCAGACCTCACTACCCTCTGGAGAGCCTTACGGTTGTGGGCGTAGCAGTTGCCGTACCAGGCGGTGATACAGCCCGACAGGATGCTCTCGATTGTGCATCTGTAAAAGTTTGTGAGTTCTTTTGGTGACAAGCGAAATTTCTTCAGCCTCCCGAGGTTGAAGAGGCGCGGCTGCACCTTCTTCCCCACGCTGTCTGTGTGGGTGGAACATTTCAGTTTGTCTGTGATGTGTACGCCGAGGAACTTAAAACTTTCCACCCTCTCCACTGCTGTCCCGTCGATGTAGATAGGGGGCTGCTCCCTCTGCTGTTTCCTGAAGTCCACGATCATCTCTTTTGTTTTGTTTACATTGAGTGTGAGGTTATTTTCCTGACACCACACTCCGTGAGCCCTCACCTCCTCCCTGTAGGCCGTCTCATCTTTGTTGGTAATCAAGCCTACCACTGTTGTGTCGTCTGCAAACTTGATGATTGAGTTGGAGGCGTGCATGGCCACGCAGTCATGAGTGAACAGGGAGTACAAGAGAGGACTGAGAATGCACCCTTGTGGGGACCCAGTGTTGAGGATCAGCGGGGTGGAGATGTTGTTACCTACCCTCACCACCTGGGGGTGACCCTTCAGGAAGTTCAGTACCCAGTTGCACAGGGCGGGGTCGAGACCCAGGGTCTCGAGCTTAATGACGAGTTTGGAGGGTACTATGGTGTTAAATGCTGAACTGTAATCGAGGAACAGCATTCTTACATGGCCGGTTCCTCTCTGTCCACTGGGATTCTCTGCCTCTAACCCAATTACAGGGGCTGAGTCACTGGCTTACTGGTGCTCTTTCATGCCGTCCCTAGGAGGGGTGCGTCCCTGACGTGATCTTCCTGTCTGGGTTGGCGCCCCCCCCTTGGGTTGTGCCGTGGCGGAGATCTTTGTGGGCTATACTCGGCCTTGTCTCAGGATGGTAAGTTGGTGGTTGAAGATATCCCTCTAGCGGTGTTGGGGCTGTGCTTTGGAAAAGTGGGTGGGGTTATATCCTTCCTGTTTGGCCCTGTCCGGGGGTATCATCGGATGGGGCCACAGTGTCTCCTGACCCCTCCTGTCTCAGCCTCCAATATTTATGCTGCAGTAGTTTATATGTCGGGGGGCTAGGGTCAGTTTGTTAAATCTGGAGTACTTCTCCTGTCTTATCCGGTGTCCTGTGTGAATTTAAGTATGCTCTCTCTAATTCTCTCTCTCTTTCTTCCTCTCTCTCGGAGGACCTGAGCCTTAGGACCATGCCTCAGGACTACCTGGCATGATGACTCCTTGCTCTCCCCAGTCCACCTGGCCATGCTGCTGCTCCAGTTTCAACTGTTCTGCCTGTGGCTATCGAATCCTGACCTGTTCACTGGACGTGCTACCTGTCCCAGACCTGCTGTTTTCAACTCTCTAGAGACATCAGGAGTGGTAGAGATACTCTTAATTGTATTTATTTATTTGATTTTATTTATTTCACCTTTATTTAACCAGGTAGGCAAGTTGAGAACAAGTTCTCATTTACAATTGCGACCTGGCCAAGATAAAGCAAAGCAGTTCGACACATACGACACAGAGTTACACATGGAGTAAAACAAACACACAGTCAATAATACAGTATAAACAAGTCTATATACGATGTGATCAAATGAGGTGAGATAAGGGAGGTAAAGGCAAAAAAAGGCCATGGTGGCAAAGTAAATACAATATAGCAAGTAAAACACTGGAATGGTAGATTTGCAGTGGAAGGCTACCCGAAACATTTGACCCAAGTTAAACCATTTAAAGGTGTATGTAAACTTTCGACTTCAACTGTGTGTATATAAATTGTAACTCAGACAGAATCTCAACTTACTGTAGAGATTTAAAATAGTAGAATACATAAAGCGCAATTTAGAAATGTGGTTATGCATCAGCAGTTTTTATTGTTCTGTCAATCACTGACAGTCACTCAACTAGCCCTTGTCAGTTCCTATATATTTTTTTTATTTGTAAGTTAGTTTAGCCAGCTATCTAAACCTGTAGTAATCATGATTGAATTACCGACAGAGGGCCCGCATTGAGTTCATATGTCACTCTCACTTAGATATTTTATTAAAAACTGCAAACATTTCCCTGCATCCTACGACAAAATGTACAGAATTTCAGGAAATTTACTGAAATACTGCACATTTTTTCTCTCCGCCCCATGGCAAAATGAGTAGAATTGCATGAAATGCATTCTAAAACTACAAAATCTTCTCTCCTCCCCATGGTAAAATGTGTAGAATTGCAGCAAACTTGCTTTAAAATGGCAGCATTTTCTTTATGCTTCATGGCAAAATGTGCAAATTTGCAGGAAATGTACTTTAACTTCTCTCCGCTGTCAAAAGGGGGCCAACAAAATGTCACTTAGGCCCGCCCAAAAGGCACATTATTTCACATGTGAAGTTTGGGATCACAAGTAATTTAAAAAAATTAAAAACATTATGTGGATTTTCACAAGTGATCACATAACCTTTCACATGTGAAATAATGTGAAACCATGCGTTTTTGGAACATGATGATATTTCACATGAGGTTTCATATGGATTTACATGTGATCACATAATATTTCACAAGTGGATAAAAATATACACATGATGCCCTGCAAACAATAATGTGTCATTAGGATGTCCCTGGAATGTCACGAAATAGCCGTAGTGTTTTCAACGTATATATTTGACACATATGACTACATTGTGTATGTACAGTAATTCTTATGTCTGTGAAATAGTGAAAGTACAATCCAATTACGAGGTGGCCGAAAGGTAAGTTTAGGCTATTTACTCCATGGTGCAGGCAATACACATGAACGCCATGTCAGCAAGTGTATTTCTATTTATTATTATCATCGCATTTATTATTAGTATTATTTATTATTGTATTTATTATGGATCCTATTAGCGGGTGCAAAGGCAGCAGCTACTGTGTTGATCGAAACTGGAGACAGGGAGAACATTTAATCAATTACGGACATGAAACAGGACAGGACAGCGTCTGGACAGGAACACACGACGACATTAATGCT
Source organism: Oncorhynchus tshawytscha (assembly GCF_018296145.1). Taxonomy (NCBI): domain Eukaryota; kingdom Metazoa; phylum Chordata; class Actinopteri; order Salmoniformes; family Salmonidae; genus Oncorhynchus; species Oncorhynchus tshawytscha. The sequence continues at coordinate 12,872,099 of NC_056430.1, read as the reverse complement.
GACACAGGGATCTAATCAAAGAAACAGACAGATATAGGAGGGGCAATCAACAAATTTAAGGAGTCCAGGTGAGTCCAATGATGCGCTGCAGTGCATGATGAAGCACAAGTGTGCATAATGAAGGCAGTCTGGTGCTCTCAAGAGAGGGAGAGCGGGAGCAGGCATGACATCTACTCTTCCTAGGGTCCAGCAAAACTAAGGCAGTTAATACAATTTAAAAAACATTACAATACATTCACAGACTGTGTGCCCTCAGACCCCTACACCACCACTAACACATATATACAGTACAAAATCCATGTGTACATGTGTATAGTGCGTATGCTATCGTGTGTGTGTATGCATGAGTCTGTGCCGATGTTTCTGCTGCTTCACAATCCCCGCTGTTCCATAAGGTGTTTTTTAATCTAATTCTATTGCTTGCATGAGTTACTTGTGGAAAAGAGTTCCATGTAGTCATGGCTCTATTTAGTACTGTGCGCCATACATAGTCTGTTCTGGACTTGGGGACTATGAAGAGACCTCTTGTGGCATGTCTTGTGGGGTGTGTATGGGTGTTTGAGCTGTTCGCTACTAGTTCAAACAGACAGCTGGGTGCATTCAACATGTCAATAACTCTCATAAAGACAAGCAGTGATGAAGTCAATCTCTCCTCCACTTTGAGCCAGGAGAGATTGACATGCATATTATAAATATTGGCTCTCTGTGTACATCCAAGGGCCAGCCGTGCTGCCCTGTTCTGATACAATTACAATTTTCCTAAGTCCTTTTTTGTGGCACCTGACCACAAGACTGAACAGTAGTCCAGGTGTGACAAAACTAGGGCCTGTAAGGCCTGCCTTGTTGACCGTGTTGTCAAGAAGGTAGAGCAATGCCTTATCATGGATATACTTCTCCCCATCTTAGCTACTGTTGTATCAATATGTTTTGACCATGACAGTTTACAATCCAGGGTAACTCAAAGCAGTTTAGTCACCTCAACTTGCTCAATTTCCACATTATTTATTACAAAATGTATTTGAGGTTTAGGGTTTAGTGAATGATTGGTCCCAAATACAATGCTTTTAGTGTTAGAAATATTTAGGACTAACTTATTCCTTGCCACCCACCTTCTTTGTTAAGTGCTGCAGTCATTTCAGTCGCTGTAGTAGCTGACATGTGTAGTGTTGAGTCATCCGCAAACATAGACACTCTGGCTTTCCTCAAAGCCAGGGGCAATTCATTAGTAAAGATTGCAAAAAGTAATGGGCCTAGATAGCTGCCTTGGGGAATTCCTGATTCTACCTGGAGTATGTTGGAGAGGCTTCCATTAAAGAACACCCTATGTGTTATGTTAGACAGATAACATGGGGCGGCAGGTTAGCCTAGTGGTGTTGGACTAGCAGCCGAAAGGTTGCAAGTTCAAATCCCTGAGCTGACAAGGTACATATCTGTCGTTCTGCCCCTGAACAGGCAGTTAACCCACTGTTCCTAGGCAGTCATTGAAAATAAGAATTTGTTCTTAACAGATTTGCCTAGTTAAATAAAGGTTAAAAAAAACTTTATCCAAAATAAAGCAGGGGGTGGAAAGCCATAACACATAGATTTTGCCAGAAGCAGACTATGATCAATAATGTCAAAGGCAGCACTGAAGTCTAACAAATTGAAGTGTCTGTGCACGGTCCTTAATGTACCCACCACCACTATACTCAATACACAACACTCCTTCCCCCAAGTCCCATAGTCGGTTCCCCATAACGTTGGGGAGGACGCCGCACCCTAACAGGGTGTGGTGAGAGAGGTACCAGCATAGTCTCTGGCGGTAGCCTCTGTGCCTGTGAAGGTGGCACCCCAGTTGCGGCCAGAGGAGGTTCAGCTGGAAGTTGGGGGCTGACTATCAGGGTTTGGCTGGAGTTTGCACTCTGCTTCCACCTAAAGGTGTGGTGTCTAGGGCATCCAGGCCAGGGAGGGAGGTGTCATCAAAGGGGGCTGCTGCTTCGCGGCCCAGCAGCTGATCCACATGGTGGCGGTGCACCTGACCGTCAGGCTTCCGAGTCCTGTAAGAGACAGGTCCAGTGGCTTCTTCCATGACTGCATTGGACACTTTGGACCTCCAGAGTAGCTCCTCATGTACACGGACTTGTTGGGTACAAAATACCTAAATGATCGCAGACGCTATCTGTATCATACTCCTACCTTAGACGCAAGTCACTTGCGTATAGTGCTAAGACAGCAGGAACCTTGACAGTCGGGTCTGCCAGTCACCCACGTCCTGACGTCATCAGAGTGTGCAGCTGAACACTATATACTAGAAACACTCAGTTTGGTATTTTATCTAAAATATAACAAAATAGTTTTTTGCATGGATTCCGTGACGTGGTTAGATTTGAACAGCTAGGACCAATATTTCTTGCCCCGGAATCCCGATTAACTAACTGAAAAGAGCCGCTAACCTAGATAAACTGCTAATGAATTTAGTCCCAGATTAGTCTCCCAATGGAGAAGTAAATGAACAGTTCCAGCGATGTAGGAGCTGTATCTACTATGCTTTGTTTCGGGACAAACTGGAGAGAGAATGGCGCAGAAGGAGATAGCTGCCGTTTTACGAACCCGTAACCAATTGTGCTATTGTGTATGTTTCTCCACGTTATTTGTAACTTATTTTGTACATGATGTTTCTGCCACCGTGACTTATGGGACCGAAAAGAGCTTCTAGATAGGGCAGCAATTACTCACACCATACTGGAGGAATATATATTCTTCAACGAGTCTGTCGGGAATGATTTACTTCAGAAAAACATTTCACAGGAGAAAGAGATGGGGGTAATGGGGATGAAGGTCCAGGTGCCTTGTAAGGATCCGATGCCCGAGAGGGTAATCTACCATTACCATCGGTCCTATTAGCCAACGTACAATCAATTGATAATAAAATAGACAAACTACGATCACGTATATCCTGCCAACAGGATAATAAAAACTGTAATATCTTATGTTTCACTGAGTCGTGGCTGAACAAGGACATGAATAACATACAACTGGCAGGTTTTAAGCTTTTTCGGTAGATAGAACAGCGGTCTCTGGTAAGACAAGGGGTGGCAGTCTATGTATATTCCTAAACAACAGCTGGTCCCCAAATCTAAGGAAGTCTCGAAGTATTGCTCGCCTGAGGTAGAGCATCTCATGATAAGCTGTAGACCACACTATTTACCAAGAGAGTTTTCATCTGTATTTTTTGTAGCTGTCTATATATCACCACAAACCGATGCTGGCACTAAGACCACACTCAATGAGCTGTATAAGGCCATAAGCAAACAGGAAAACACTCATCCAGAAGCGGCACCCCCAGTGTCCGGGGACTTTAATGCAGGGAAACTCAAATCCATTCTTCCACCAGACATTCTTCAAAGGACAACCAGGCCTCCTATCTACGAACAACCGATCATTTTAGATTAACTGTCTTCAAAGTAATGACTCGGGACGTCGGGTTTGATATGAACGCTTCTTTTAGTAATAATACTTGTTCACGTTACATTTTACAACTTTAGATTCTACAGAGCAATGCAGGTAAGATGCTAGCGGAAAATCAGCTTAATCACTTTGAACCTGCACATAACTGGCGCGTTCTCTCTCATTCCTGTCGCAAGCCATTCTGGAACTTGCAGACAAAAGCGTAATTCAATACTAACCAATACAATTACATATGTAAATAACTGTAAAGAAATATCTTTAGATACAGCTCCATGAATTAACTTAAACGTTAACTCTGTAACACGTTAAAGTTACAACATCCTCACCCCCCGATGAACAACTGTGTTCATCTAGATCTCTAGGCAGTATATCAAGTGAATAGGTCTCCTCAACAAAGTCCCTGAAGCAGTACGAACTGAACATGATCTAACTAGGCCCTCTCGGCCTGGAAACAGTTCCTCAATCTTCCCTAGTTTCCAGGTTTGTCTGGGTGTGTTATCTTCTCCAATGAGTACAACGTCACCCACTTTCAGTGGGGTGGGCTGTGGTGTGTCACAGCGGTGTGCTGACTTTAGATCCAGCAAGTAGTCTCTTCGCCAACTGTTCCAGAAACTGGTCACAAGTCTCTGCCTGTACTTCCATCTGCGTGTCATTTCCCCCTTGTTTAACGTTGGGTGCTGAGTGTCAGCTGGAAATGGCTTTGGAGGCAAAGAGGTTAGTCTTTTACCCACCAGGAAGTGTGCTGGGGTCAGTTTTGTGGTTCATCCACTTCATTGTGCACGAAGGTCAGAGGCCTAGAATTTAGGATAGCTTCAACCTCTGTCAGGACTGTGCACATCTCTTCAAAATTAAGTGAAGCTCTCCCAAGAACCTTTCGCAGGCATGTTTTTACTGACCTGACGAGTCTTTCCCAGAATCCGCCCCACCAAGCTGCTCGCTCTGCGATGAACCTCCAGATGATGCCCCTTTCTGAGAAGAATGCCAAGAGTTGGGGCTCTTAGATTGCCTTCCACAGCTCTTTCAAGTCCTGATCAGCTCTCTTGAACGTTTTTGCATTGTCTGAGTAGATTACCTTGCATAATCCTCTCCTTGAGATTAATCTTTTTAGAGCTAACAGGAATGTCTCTGTTGACTGATCTGAGACCAGTTCCAAATGCACTGCTCTGGTTACAGCACAAGTGAACAGTGCAATGTATGACTTCTACACAGAACCATTTTCTTTCACATAGAGGGGTCCTGCAAAATCCAAACCTGTGACTTCGAATGGTGGGGATTCAGTTATTCTGTCTTTTGGTAAAGGCGCAGTGACCTGCTGTCCGGCCCTTGCCTTGAATCTCTTGCACACTATACATCTTGCCACTGTGCTCTTGACTAGCTGCCTAGCACTCAAGATCCAGTATCGCTCTCTGATTTGTACTAGAGTGTCTCTTGCTCCAGAATGCATCACCTTCTCATGGTGGTACTGTATCAGCATTTCTGAGTATCTGTACTTATTGGGCAGAACCCATGGGTGCTGCTCTCTGAATGTGAAGTTGGACTGTTGCAGTCTTCCTCCTACACTGAGTAGTTCGTGTTCGTCCAGGAAAGGTTTCAGTTCTCTGATTTTACAGTCATTGTTTAGGCTTTTTCCTGCCTTCAGTAGTTTGATCCCCTGTCCAGAACTCTGTTGTTGTGTTACCTTAATCCAGTGCTTTCTGCATCGAACAGTTCGTCAGCAGTCAGTTCACCAGGCATTTTTATATTTGTACGAGCATTGGCTATGAATCTCTTTATCCAGGCGGTGACTCTGAACACTCTTTTCAGTTTGCTGTACCTTTCAAGCTCCAACACAGGTTCAGTAATGTCTGTGCTGTTTGCTGCGAGTTGTACAGTAACCTGGCAACTGAACTTGAGTTCTGTATTTCACCTCTTCTGGAACCTTGCTATCATCAGTCTCTTCGGACTGATTGGGTGATGTCAGAATTCTGGGTCCGTTCCACCATAGCTCGCTCTGTGTCAAGTTTCAAACAGTTTGTCCTCTTGTAGGGAGGTCAGCTAGATTAGTTTTCCCTTCAATATGTGACCATGACTCTGGATTGGTCAAGGACTTGATCTCCGTCACTCTGTTCGCAACAAACTGTTTCCATTTCTGAGCTGAGCTGCAAATCCAATGCAGCACGATCATCGAGTCTGTCCACATTTTTATCTGTTTTTCTTCCATTTTCAGTGTGGTCATCAAGTTGTTTGCTAGTCTCGCTCCAATCACAGCTCCCATGAGCTCCAGGCGTGGCAGCGTCATTTTCTTAAGTGGGGCTACGCTGGACTTGGATGCAACTAGACTTGTTGTTTCCCTGTCTTGTGACTCACCTTGCAAGTAAGCTACTGCACTGTAAGCCCTTTCACTTGCATCACAGAACACGTGTAGTTTCAGGGTGTGGTTATTCTGTGGCCGTATGTCTGTTCTGTACCACCTTGGTATGGTGAGCTGGTGTAACTGGGGTAGTTCTGAACACCACTGTTGCCATTCTCGTGTCAGATCAGATGGTAATTCTTCATCCCAGCTGAGTCCCCTCTCCCACATTTCGTGGAACATGCACTTGATCCTGATGGTGAAGGGAGTTAAGAAACCAAGAGGGTCGAAGATATGTGCAGACGACTGCAGAACACTTCTCTTTGTGTTTTACTTTAGCTTTAGAATGCTCAGTAGCGGCCTGAGGTCAAACACAAAGTCATCTGTTTCCGGTCTCTGTAGTCTGAACTTTATCAGAACGTTGAGCAGATCCGGATTCAGGTTTGGTCCTGTGAGTAGACAGTCATTGAGGGATGGACAGCCATCTTCATGGGACGAGGCATCAAACACCACTCTCAGTTTTGTTGTCACCTTATCTTCTCGGAGTACTGCATGGTGAGGTAAGTAGTAGTTTATGTTGTCTGCACTTGATGCGTTGTCCTTGGGCACGTCCTCTGCCATATCTTGTTGTAAGTAGTCTTCTACTACTTCATTGTATCTGCTGTACAACGTCACATCCTTCTTCAGTCTTTTCTTTAGACCTTCAAACCGTTTCTTGGCGATTCTATAGTTGTCTTGGAGTTCTGGCATTTCTTGTTTCCATGGCAACTCCACATGGTATCGCCCATCTTTGAAGGTGGTTGTTTCCTCGAACCTTTGTAGAGCCTCGTTTTCCTCTGGGTTCTGTGTTTTCTCGCTTAGAATACCCAGAGACTCAAGCTCCCAGAATGCATGCAGTTGCTTGGAGAATAGTGTGTCTTCATCAAGTGGGATGTACATGCAGGTTGCCTCGGCGACACTTGACATGGACACGGGTCCCTGCACCGACCATCCAAAGGTGCTCTCTAAAGCAACTAGCGTCTCCGTCAGTCGCTTCCCTCTGCCTGATACTATCTGCCAGTAGTAGTCTGCTCCTATCAGGACAGAGAGTTCAGGATCATTGTCATCTCCTGGAAAGTCTGCGAGCTGCAGTCCCTTTCTACTGAGCTCATGCTGAATCCGTTCACCAGGAACCTTCATCACAGCTGTGCACACTTGTGGGGTTTCAATTGCCTCTATCTCTACTCTCTGCTGTTTGTCCCAGACATTCTCCAAGATGACTTTCACTGTGTTGCGTTGGGACGTTGCTGGGGCAGAGGAGCCAAACGTGTGAATAGTGAGTGCCTCTTGTCTGATTACTGGTAGCTTCAAGCCCTTCACAAAGTTTTCATGTATGAAGCTTCTCTGACTGCCTCCATCTAGTAAGCAACGAGCTGTCTTCCTGCCCGATGGGCCTTCTACCCATGCCTTTGCCGTATGTAGCAACACAGTGTTCTGTCCATCTGGTTTCATCTTCACTGAATGGGGAATAACTGAGGAAACAACAGCATCTACAGAAACAGTAGGGGGTTGCACCTCACTCCTCTTACTGGTACACACCGCAATGTGACGTCTGCTTCCACATGTTGCACATGACACATCTTTGACTTTACAGAATTTTGCTATGTGTCTCTGTCCTAAACATACAAAGCATCTTCCCATGTTCTTTAGTTTCTCTTTGCGTGTAGCGATATTGTGGTCAGGGCAGTTTTCTAACTTGTGGTCTGCACTGTCACAGCATAGACAGTTTTGTTCCTTCTGGCTGGCTGTATGCAGTGCTGCAGCAGAGGGAATGTTAGGTCTTTTTGTTTTCATTTCATTGGAGAAGCATGACTTGTTCCATGGTTTGCTCTTTTTCTGTTGGTTGCATGATCTTGTCATTTGTAGCACTCTCTCCCTGCTCTGAACCTCTTTCTGTAGGAAACTGATCATCTCAGACACTTTCCATTCATCATCTACTCCCCTCTGACCACTATAGTCAAGAGCTATGTCCTCTGGAATCATCTGCAGTAAGATTGGGCATAATAGGCTTCCATAGGTTTCTGACACTACACCCAGTGATCCCAAGCTCCTAATCTGAATTTCACATTCATCATATAGCTGCCTCAATGCATTTAGATCAGAGGATTTCTTCACAGGTGTGAGATTCAGCAGCTTTGACACATGAGCACTAATCACAAGATCTTTCCTTCCAAATCTGCTCTTGAGTAGAGCGATTGCATCATTATAGTTACTGTCTGTTAACATCAGTCCTGCTACTGCCTTTGCAACTGGTCCAGTGAGATATGTTTTCAGATAGATAAACTTCTCTTTATTACACAGTGAATCATTGTTGTGAATAGCAGTCTCATACTGGCTCCGAAACTCCTGCCACATACTGACATCTCCATAGAATTTCTCAATAATCAACTTTGGTAGCCTTACTGATTGTCTCTGTGATATGTTTGAGTTAGCGTCACTCACCCGGGCTGGTATTGGATTGACGTCCTGTTTCTTCTTTATCACTCTTTGTGCACGGCTCTTCAGCATGATAATGCGCTCTTTGTAATCCTCGGTGCATGCAATCTCTGCCTCCAATCCGTCCAATGGCGTTAACTGTTCAATTCCATGATCAAGTTCAAACAAACTGTCCTCCTTCACTGATATCAATTCCAACAATGTACTCAAGTGATCGGTATCCGGATTTGACTGGGCTATTTCCACGTCAATCTGATTCAAAATCCGCATTGTGGCGCCTCATTCTTTCTGCTTCATGCCGACGTTCCTCCTCAGTCATTTCAGCCACTTCTTCGTAGCAGCTCATATCCCGGGTTTCGGCACCAAATTTTAGATTAACTGTCTTCAAAGTAATGACTCGGGACGTCGGGTTTGATATGAACGCTTCTTTTAGTAATAATACTTGTTCACGTTACATTTTACAACTTTAGATTCTACAGAGCAATGCAGGTAAGATGCTAGCGGAAAATCAGCTTAATCACTTTGAACCTGCACATAACTGGCGCGTTATCTCTCTCATTCCTGTCGCAAGGCATTCTGGAACTTGCAGACAAAAGCGTAATTCAATACTAACCAATACAATTACATATGTAAATAACTGTAAAGAAATATCTTTAGATACAGCTCCATGAATTAACTTAAACATTAACTCTGTAACACATTAAAGTTACAACAGGTCAAAGCGCAGCTCAGAGTATTTCCAAATGGGCGGAAATTTTAAATGCATAAGATACTGCATTTACGATAGCATAGTTGCCTACGGCTCGATAGAGACACCAAGACCTTTTCACTCAAACCCAACCCCCTTTCTTTGTGTAACCAGCTGTCATATCTGTTCCGTCCGCTAGGGACGTTTTCCTTTATGACATCATTTGTAATCAATAAATGATACATTCTGTGTAGATGTAATTCTGTGTGATTATTTAGGTATTTAGTAAATAAATAATTAAACCAAATTTTGTATTGCTGATTCAACTTGATAGCCAAGGTTCGTGAAGATAACCAAGAATTTGCAACTTTCAGATGAGACAAAATAAGGTGATGATTAAATATTGACTGCTACAGATGTAATATTTTCAGGTCTTTAAGAGTTTATTCTGAAGATAACAGCTCTATAAACATTATTTCGTGGTGCCCCGACTTTCTAGTTAATTACATTCACCTAATTAGCTTAATCAGTTAATATGAATTACATAGAAATTATTTTATTGAATAGCATTCCATATCACTTAATCTGGCATAGCCAAAGACACGTCAACATGATTGTATAGTTAAAGTGACTATGCATATATGATAAACAGAGAGTGGCAGCAGCGTAAATGAGGGGATGGGGGGGCGGGACAATGCAAATAGTCCGTGTAGCCATTTGATTACTTGTTCAGGAGTCTTATGGATTGCGGGTAAAAGCTGTTGAGAAGCCTTTCGGTCCTAGACTTGGCACTCCGGTACCACTTGTCATGCGGTCGTAGAGAGATCATTCTATGACTGGGGTGACTGGGGTCTTTGACAATTTTTAGGGCCTTCCTCTGACACCGCCTGGTGTAGAGGTCCTGGATGGCAGGCAGCTTGGCCCCAGTGATGTACTGGGCCTTACGCATTACCCTCTGTAGTGCCTTGTGGTCGGAGGCAGAGCAGTTGCCATACCAGGCAGTGATGCAACCAACATGCTGTCGATGTTGCAGGACCCATGCCAAATCTTTTTACCTTCCTGAGGGGGAATAGGCTTTGTTGTTCCCTCTTCACGACCGTCTTGGTGTATTTGAACCATTCTAGTTTGTTGGTGATGTGGACACCAAGGAACTTGAAACTCTCAACCTGCTCCACTACAGCCCCGTCGATGAGAATGTGCTCGGTCCTCCTTTTCCTGTAGTCCACAATCATATCCTTTGTCTTGATTATGTTAAAGGAATAAGTTGTTATTCTGGTACCACCTGGCCAGGTCTCTGACCTCCTCCCTATAGGCTGTCTCATTGCTGTCGGTGATCAGGTATACATACCACTGTTGTGTCGTCTGCAAACTTAATAATGGTGTTGGAGTCATTTCAGGCCACGCAGTCGTGGGTGAACAGGGAGTACAGGAGGGGACTGAGCTCACTCCCCTGAGGGGCTCCAGTGTTGAGGATCATCATGGTGGATGTGTTGCTACCTACCCTTGCCACCTGGGAGTGGCCCGTCAGGAAGTAAAGGATCCAGTTGCAGAGGGAGGTGTTTAGTCCCAGGATCCTTAGTTTAGTGATGAGCTTTGAGGGAACTATGGTGTTGAACACTAAGCTGTAGCCAATGAATAGCATTCTCACGTAGGTGTTCCTTTTGTCCAGATGGGAAAGGGCAGTGTGAAGTGCAATAGAGATTGAGTCATCTGTGGATCTGTTTGGGCGGTATGCAAATTGGAGTGGTTTTAGAAGTTCTGGGATAATGGTGTTGATGTGAGCCATTACCCGCCTTTCAAAGCCCTTCATGGCTACGGACATAAATGCTACGGGTCTGTAGTCATTTAGGCAGGTTGCCTTTGTGTTCTTGGGCACAGGGACTATGGTGGTCTGCTTGAAGCATGTTGGTATTACAGACTCAATCAGGGACATGTTGAAAATGTCAGTGAAGACACCTGGCAGGTGGTCAGCACATGCCCGTAGCACACGTCCTGGTAATCCGTCTGGCCCCGCAGCCTTGTGAATGTTGACCTGTGTAAAGGTCTTAATCACGTCGGCTACGGAGAGCGTGATCACACAGTCATCCAGAACAGCTGATGCTCTCATGCATGCCTCAGTTTTGCTTGCCTCGAAGTGAGCATAGAAGTGATTTAGCTCGTCTGGTAGGCTCGTGTCATTGGGCAGCTCTAGGCTGTGCTTCCCTTTTGTAGTCTGTAATAGTTTGCAAGCCCTGTCACATCCCTACGAGCGTCGGAGCCGGTGTAGTATGATTCAATCTTAGCCCTGTATTGGCGCTTTGCCTGTTTGATGGTTTGACGGAGGGCATAGCAGGATTTCTTATAATCTTCAGGGTTAGAGTCCCGCACCTTGAAAGCAGCAGCTCTACCCATTAGCTCAATGCGAATGTTGCCTATAATCCATGGCTTCTGGTTGGGGTATGTACGTACACTTACTGTGGGGATGATGTCCTCAATGCACTTATTGATAAAGCCGGTGACTGATGTGGTGTACTCCTCAATGCCTTCAGAATAATACCAGTTCATGTTCCAGTCTGTGCTAGAATAACAGTCCTGTAGTTTACCATCTGCTTCATCTGACCACTTTTTTATAGACCGAGTCACTGGTGCTTCCTGCTTTAATTGTTGCTTGTAAGAAGGAATCAGGAGGATGCAATTATGGTCAGATTTATCAAATGCAGAGCGAGGAAGAGCTTTGTATGCGTCTCTGTGTGTGGAGTACAGGTGATTTCGATTTTTTCCCCCTCTGGTTGTGCATTTAACATGTTGATAGAAATTAGGTAAAACTGATTAAAAAAATGTTTTAAGTTGCATTAAAATCTCCGGCCCGTAGGAGCGCCACCTCTGGGTGAGCGGTTTCCTGTTTTCTTATTTCCTTATACAGCTGACTGAGGGCAGTCTTTGTGCCAGCATCCATCTGTGGTGGTAAATAAATAGCCACGATGAAAACTCTCTTGGCAAATCGTGTGGTCTACAGATTATCATTAGATACTCTGCTTCAGATGAGCAAAATCTAGAGACTACCGGTTGGGACTAGGAGTTAGAGGGGATAGGGGGTTGTTTGTGGACAGAGAGTCTGCTCACTTCACTTAATCTGACTCAGAGAGTTGACCTCCTTATTAACCTCCACTTTCATCCATCTCGTCTTATCTTGTTACCAAACGTCACCGTCTCCCACCAGCGTCTAATTAAAAGATAACCACGGAGACCCTTTCCTTCCTCGTATTCAGGAGAATCTGTGTATGTATTACTAATGAATCAGGCCCAATAAGGAATCTCAATTGCAAGATTAAACCAATTTGGTCCAAATGTTACTTGTTGCTAGTCTTGTGCAGTGGCAAGGATGGAGAGGGCTGCTGCTGAAGATGAATATACACAAAGAAGGTCATCTGAAAGAAGGGGTGTCTCGCATGTCTATTAAATGTTCCTGCACCACCAGCTTTATGTGGACACAAATGGTGAAAGCTTCACCATACCATCTAACCTCAAGGTTATGAGTTTCATGGAATTGAAGAAGAACAGGTGAACAAATAGAAGAAAATGAACATTAAGTGAGCTGCTCATGATGAATGTATTACATCTGACACTATGCTGGATATGCTCATTAGCTTTCTGTTTGCAATTATTCATGACTAGATGTACATGGCAAACACCTCAAAGTGCGTCCAAATGGTTGTTGCAGTGTGCCAATCAATTTTTTAATTGCCTTAATTATTTGTTAATTTCTTGCTTTTTCAGTGGCGTTTGACTCAAAGTACTATGGCATCGCTCTCTCTCGTTGTCATCTGTGAGACATTAGGTTGGCAAAAATGTACACAAATCAGCACTTGTTTTTTTTATAGAAAACTGAGTCAGTCCTGTGACATTTGTTTTGAATAGATACAAAATGCTATGAAGAGGGATTGTGTTTTTTTTACCAGAATGTGTGAGTGAGTATTGAGAGCCTGTCATGTGTATTGAGTGAAATGGCAGTAACTGCCACAACATTTGTACTGGAAAACATAATCAGATTTTTATTTGAAATGGATAGCAGGATTCACACTTCAATTCATCCAAGTCAAATTAGAGATATTGTAGCATCCTTTGTGTAACACCAGAAACCTCCCCAAGAAGTTCTGACCTCTTGTAACAGCAAAGAACTGGCTGACTGACATACCCGGTTGCAGTTTTGAAAATCCTGATCACATATAGAATTCGTTACACTATTTTCCCATGAGTCCAGATGAGTCCAGAAGTTGACCCCAGGGCTACCCTTTAAGCCTATGCACTCTACATGGGGTCGGAAGATTGCGGAGATTTCTGTTTTTCAGGGATACAGTATTTTCAACCTACTTTCCATTTCCCCTGAAAACAGATATGGGGACTCTGCTCAGATGTCTTTTTACGCCTGCTTTGTTAGATTAAGGCCTTTGAGACAGACTGTCCCCTGGGGCTCTGCTTTTCTCCTACCCTGTCTGTCTTCTATCTCAGTGCTTTCCCCTGTCCTGTCCTCTGGCATTAGGGCCTGAGTACTGTCTCATCACACATACCTTCAGCTGAAGGCTTTTAATGAAAGGTCTACATCAACACCCTGACAGTAATGGTGTCAGTGGGACAGGTTGAGGCCCTTAGTCCCCATCAGGGGACCTCTGCTCATCTGCCACCTGGAATTTGCAGACCTGCCTTTTTAAATGAGAGTTGTTCCAGACCTGAATAGGACAAGATTGGATAGACAAGCATGCAGACAAGAGAGCCACAGACAGTAGCACCAATGGATGTTCCAGGCGTTCTTCCCTGGATCCTGCATAACGTTCTGCTCCGTGGCCATGAGTCATCATGCCATGTTTACTGACGACACAAATCAGGGCATTACCTTCACCATTACTCACCACCATCACCCATCCATCGGCCACTCATAGCCTGCTCAGTTCTGTTCCTCCAGTCCTCGAAAGGCCCTCAAAGGTCAACGTGGCAGAGATGACTGCCCTCTCTCCCCTCTCCCCTATCTACGCACCGCTGTGAATGAGTGCCTCTGCTTTGGCCCTATTCGCCTGCCTGCATGGCTGGGCCCTGATCGTAGGCGTAAGGGGGTTAAGGTAATGCTAGCTGACATCCTGAGAAAACTGAGATTGCGTCGAGGGATTTGTGGGTATGCAGGGACAGCAAAGAGGAGGGGTGGGGTTTGTTTGGGGGCTAGGGGGTGAGGGCAATGTATCACAATGCACATTTAACAGCCTTTTAAAAGCTCTGAGAGGGACCAACCTGCCGGCAACTGCTCACGGGCGGAATCGTTGTCAGGGCAACAATTCTTAAGAGTTCTGATTTCCTAGAATGCCATGGATGGAATTCATCATCATGGAGCCTGTGCTGTGATGCGATAGCCTGACACGATGCTCTAGACACGCTGCGACCCCGGGTCTGGCCTCGCCATAGTCTCTGTGTAATTACAACCGCTTGTACTGAATCATAATTCAGCTACCATGCAGCAACCTCTGTAATAACATCCCGTACTCCTGGAACACTCTCTCCACTTCCCACAGCATTCCATGTCAGTTCTATCTCCCATCGCATAATGCTATGTAGAGGCTAAGCCTGACTGTCCACTGAAAGATGTCCTGGCTACAGTACAGTCCAATGCTTTGTTATACAGACAGTTCTCACAGTAAGTCAAAGGGAAGCAAGAAAGAATGTACACTGTGATTGCTCAATTAATTCAATTAGCTAATAGGACCAAATTACAAGCGCAATTGGAAATCTATTTAATAAAAATCCCAGAATCAATTTGAAACCCAGCGATGAAAGAGCTCCTTTCTTATTGGTATTATTTCTCCCGCCACTCTTTTCTGACCTCCCTTTGTGTTCTGTGCTCTCATCTCTCTGCAAAAGATGGAGAATGGCTTTAGAGTGAGAATGAGAGAAACGCCTGACACTCCATGGGAAGTCTGTAGGGCTGTGGGGGGGTTGGGGGTTGGGGGGAGGGTAGAGACGACCAGAGGAGATCACAGCAGTACAACTGAACACATCAGAAAACATTGCTGTAGGCAAGCATAAGTCAACAGTGCCTAATGTGAGCCATCGGTATGCATGATGTTAAATAGATTGTGAAAATGCTCTTTTTATGAGTAAGATGGAGCTTTTCATTTATCCTAGAGCTGAACCTACCTCCGCAAAACAACAAGAGCATCCCTCGGGGGAAGACAGACAGAGAACACCCATGGTGGGGTACAGGGATCCGAGATTTTAAAACATCACACACTCTCTCTCTCGTAGTCGCATCCACCCCATCAAGTGTGTGTGTGTGAGAGAGAGAGAGAGAGAGAGAGAGAGAGAGAGAGAGAGAGAGAGAGGGACAGAGGGACAGAACGAGAGAGATTAGAGGGGGACAGAACGAGAGAGAGAGAGCGAGAGAGTGAGAGGGGGGACAGAACGAGAGAGAGAGAGAGAGAGAGAGAGTGCGCATACACATGCCAGTGTGGGTGGCTGTGTTTGAGACAGATATTCACATAACTTCAATCATGGCCTTGCTTTAATGTGCATGGTCGACTGTTGTACAGACCTTCTCTGAAGACACACATGATCAATTTAAGCGCTTTGAATCAATTTCTGGCAACACCTTATGACGACACCCACATATTAGGCAACAGCTTAAAGGATACAACACATGCTGTTCCTGAATAGTACTGTATTTCATATGAATCCTCCAGAGGAGGTTGGTGGCATCTTAATTTGTGAACCCGGGCTAGTGGTAATGGCTGAAAAGGAAAAGATGGAAGGGTATCAAATACATCAAACACATGGTTTCCATGCGTTTGATGCCATTCCATTCGCTCTAGTTTCAGCCATTATTATGTGCCATCCTCCACTCAGCAGCCTCCGCTCTAATCCTCAAATTATTATTTTTTAAACCATTTCTGTGAGCAATGATTTAACAGAGTAATGATTTATGAAAAGAAGGACCTGATAAATAATACAGTTTTTCTGAATTGCGTACAATTCAAAACAGTGTTCTCAAGACACAGAACTCGGTGGACTTTTGGGAAACACTAAAAGCATTTACAAAATGTATTTGCCCTTCTCAAAACATAAATACATTAATCAAAATTATATGATACCTTCAAAGTTGCTAATACATTCCTCAAAAGAAAATGATTGTTTGAAAAAAGATTAACACAAACCTAAATTTCTCTTGAGTCTAAGCTGACAAAACAGAAAGTTCGTCAGGCTTTGAAAAAATCTCAGTGATCAATAGATTTTCTTTGCAGTCACTAAATCATGATGATCATAATCCCCAATTTAAATCAGGAAAACTGAATACAGTGGAACACATCTGATACCAATGTACAGGCCTCAATCCACACCAGGGCAAAGCTGTATAATGGAAGTTCACAATGTTAGGGATGATGATTTAGGAGTAACCCACAGTTACATAGCAGTAACCACTTCATTCTCCATCACCTCTGCATTGCTTTTGTTTTATCTTGGCCAGGTCGCAGTTATAAATTAGAACTTGTTATCATCTAGTTACAGTGCCTTGCGAAAGTATTCGGCCCCCTTGAATTTTGCGACCTTTTGCCACATTTCAGGCTTCAAACATAAAGATATAAAACTGTATTTTTTTGTGAAGAATCAGCAGCAAGTGGGACACAATCATGAAGTGGAACGACATTTATTGGATATTTCAATTTTTTTTAACAAATCAAAACCTGAAAAATTGGGCGTGCAAAATTATTCAGCCCCTTTACTTTCAGTGCAGCAAACTCTCTCCAGAAGTTCAGTGAGGATCTCTGAATGATCCAATGTTGACCTAAATGACTAATGATGATAAATACAATCCACCTGTGTGTAATCAAGTCTCCGTAGAAATGCACCTGCACTGTGATAGTCTCAGAGGTCCGTTAAAAGCGCAGAGAGCATCATGAAGAACAAGGAACACACCAGGCAGGTCCGAGATACTGTTGTGAAGAAGTTTAAAGCCGGATTTGGATACAAAAAGATTTCCCAAGCTTTAAACATCCCAAGGAGCACTGTGCAAGCGATAATATTGAAATGGAAGGAGTATCAGACCACTGCAAATCTACCAAGACCTGGCCGTCCCTCTAAACTTTCAGCTCATACAAGGAGAAGACTGATCAGAGATGCAGCCAAGAGGCCCATGATTACTCTGGATGAACTGCAGAGATCTACAGCTGAGGTGGGAGACTCTGTCCATAGGACAACAATCAGTCGTATATTGCACAAATCTGGCCTTTATGGAAGAGTGGCAAGAAGAAAGCCATTTCTTAAAGATATCCATAAAAAGTGTCGTTTAAAGTTTGCCACAAGCCACCTGGGAGACACACCAAACATGTGGAAGAAGGTGCTCTGGTCAGATGAAACCAAAATGGAACTTTTTGGCAACAATGCAAAACGTTATGTTTGGCGTAAAAGCAACACAGCTCATCACCCTGAACACACCATCCCCACTGTCAAACATGGTGGTGGCAGCATCATGGTTTGGGCGTGCTTTTCTTCAGCAGGGACAGGGAAGATGGTTAAAATTGATGGGAAGATGGATGGAGCCAAATACAGGACCATTCTGGAAGAAAACCTGATGGAGTCTGCAAAAGACCTGAGACTGGGACGGAGATTTGTCTTCCAACAAGACAATGATCCAAAACATAAAGCAAAATCTACAATGGAATGGTTCAAAAATAAACATATCCAGGTGTTAGAATGGCCAAGTCAAAGTCCAGACCTGAATCCAATCGAGAATCTGTGGAAAGAACTGAAAACTGCTGTTCACAAATGCTCTCCATCCAACCTCACTGAGCTCGAGCTGTTTTGCAAGGAGGAATGGGAAAAAAATTCAGTCTCTCGATGTGCAAAACTGATAGAGACATACCCCAAGCGACTTACAGCTGTAATCGCAGCAAAAGGTGGCGCTACAAAGTATTAACATAAGGGGGCTGAATAATTTTGCACGCCCAATTTTTCCGTTTTTGAGTTGTTAAAAAAGTTTGAAATATCCAATAAATGTCGTTCCACTTCATGATTGTGTCCCACTTGTTGTTGATTCTTCACAAAAAAATACAGTTTTATATCTTTATGTTTGAAGCCTGAAATGTGGCAAAAGGTCGCAAAGTTCAAGGGGGCCGAATACTTTCGCAAGGCACTGTAAATAAAGGTGAAAGAAATGTCTACAATATTGTTGTTTTTTAAACATACAAATTAGACATGCCTTGCTTGATCTTTCCCTATATTCTACCTGATGTACTACTGATTAAGCTATTTACAATTTTGTGCAGTAGTATTTACTGATTTCCAGAAAAGTTTTCTCTTCTAATGAAAACAATGTGTTGATATTCTGTGAACAAAACACTTTAGTATTCATTGATGGCAATTGTATTTACACTTTTGCAAAAGTGTGTCTCAGATATGCAATCCAGGTCCAACGCCAAGAAAATTAGCAGACATTCTGCAAATGTATTTAAACATTTGATCATGGTTGTTCTGCTATATCTAGGTACGTTTAAGCACAGTTTAAAAAAGAAAATTCTTACATCTCCAATTGAAAAACTGTAACCATAAGGCTCCAGAACTGATGGACTTCCTCTTTCCTCTATAAAAAGTCTGATCTTGATTGTGTCTATTGAATAGACAGATGGCAAAGGCTGTGTGGTTCCGTCATACAGTCCTAGTACAGTATAAGCACTGTGTCTGTAGATCACTTTAGATCACTGTGAAGTAGACCAATGGCTGTGCAATGTTGTGCAACACTGTGACTGAATGAATCACAGCAAAGCAGCACCATGAGCATGACTGTGTATTTGCAGCAGAGTGTGTGTTTGTCTGTCTAACTTCGGAACACACGTCAGCGTAGCTGGTGTATGTGTGTGTGTGTGTGTGTGTTGTGTGTGTTGTGTGTGTGTGTTTTGTGTGTGTGCGTGTGTTGTGTGTGTGCGTGTGTTGTGCGTGTGTGTGTGTGTGTGTTGTGTGTTGTGCGTGTGTGTACGTGTGTGTGTACGTGTGTGTGTGTACGTGTGTGTGTACGTGTGTGTGTACGTGTGTGTGTGTGTACGTGTGTGTGTGTGTGTACGTGTGTGTGTGTACGTGTGTATGTGTATGTTGTCCAGTCCAGATCCAATCTGAATATGGCCTCATTCCGAAGCTGTCATCCTGTCATCCACGGTAAGGAGAAGAAGGAATACAATCTAATCAGTCTTGCTGCTCATATAGTTCAATGAATCATCAGAAGGCATCATAAAAAATAATGCCTGTCCTCTTATGTCTCCAACCCCAACATCAACACCATCATGTAGCCTGCCGATCCCCAGCCCCGGATCCAGCTCCAGCCTCAGACACATATTATCATAGAAGGTAAATCTATTTCAGAGCGGAGGAGACCATTTTGGAAGGTTTGGATGGATGAGTGATGTGTGAGCTTCCTTCCCCTCCCCAGGTAATGGTCCATACATAACTAATCATGACATCTGAGATAATAATTATAGTTACCTGCTAACTTGCACCTTTAAATTGAAGCGAAAGCGACAGAGACAGAGACACAGAGACAGAGAGAGAGACAGAGACAGAGACAAAGAGACAGAGAGAGAGAGAGAGAGAGAGAGAGAGAGAGAGAGAGAGAGAGACAGAGAGACAGAGATAAAGAGAGAGACAGAGAGACAGAGAGATTTGCACTCTGTCACAATGGTAAGTTATTCTGGGTGACTGACACTGTTGCTAATAGAGAACCTTTACTCTTAACATGCGATTACTACATCTATTTTTGGACTTTTAATTGATGATATATAACCACTGATTCTTGAAGAATATATCTTATAAATGCCTCATGGGCTGACTTCAACTGTCATACCCCATCAGAACCCAAAATATAAGCTTGTTTTACTCCATTGTTTATAAACAGTGTAGTAGTAAACAAACACTATTTAGCTTTAAAACATGGTTAGAACGATCACCTTCATATCAAGGATGTTCATTCCTGGCATTTGTAGCTCTGGATATTCATTTGAGAGTGGTTACATTTCTCAAGCCCCGACCCTCAGTTGTTTACTCAAAAAGTGGCAGGGTGGAACCTCTGTTATTGTTGAACCTCAGATTGCCCCTTTAACACCAGTTAGCATTTCTTCCATCACTCTTTAGAGAGCAGAAATAAAAAAAATGTTTTAGAAAATATCAGGTTGAGTTGTTATTCTTAGTGCCTATGAAAATGACTCCCACGTGGGTTATTTTATTGCATTATTGCATGCAATTAAAATACTGCAAGGATCGAATGATGACAAGGTTTCAGATGGCTAACAAGCGACGGCACAAGCATTTTCAACCAAATGATGTTTATGCATGGCAAACGATCCAATCAAAATCCATGTCACAGAAAGTGTGTTACAGTGAATTGCCAGAGAGAGGATAGTGTGACTGAAAGGGGATATTCAGAACAGGGCTTATATCAAATCAAATTAAATCAAACTTTATTTGTCACATGCGCCGAATACAACAAGTGTAGACCTTACCGTGAAATGCTTACTTACAAGCCCTAAACCAACAGTGCAGTTCAAGAAGAGTTAAGAAAATTAAAAAATAGTAAAAAATAAAAAGACATAAAAAGATAACACTAACTTTTTTATAGTTTTTTTATTTTATTTTTGTTTATTTGGTAAATATTTTCTTAACACTTCTTGAACTGCACTGTTGAAAATGCTATGATCAGTGGCTCAGCCATGGCTCTCATTTTAGCTCATGTTCATTGGCATGTAAACATAATGATTGTTGCTGCATTAGAGCAGCGAAATAGACTCCATTTCAGGACATCTTGTCCTTTGAGATTGATATGACACATGTGTTGCTATCAGGGAAGTATTTTTTTTTTCATCTTGCTGCTCTCTAAATTCATCCATTGTCAGCGTTAATGTGTTGTAACCTGATGTTATGGTTGTAGTTAATTCAACAGAAACAACTCCTCTCCACGTTTGTGCGGGGTTGTCTGTGGAAATGCACTCTGAATGTTTATTTGACAGTATTAAAGGTGAATGGGACTTGGGGAAGTGTTGAGAGGCAGAGGCAGGGGGATGGCGTAACCTTCGGTGATGTGTATAATCCAGCCAGTTAGGGGATGTTAAGTGCACTCATTTCACAGTCCATTTCTCACCCGTCAGCCCTAGGAGAATGCTTTGCGTACAATGACTCAGGATATACTCTTAACATTCTTGAGGACCTTTATATTCTGCATGTATTTAGTTTGAGAGAGAGCGAGAGAGAGAGAGAGAGAGAGAGAGAGAGAGAGAGAGAAAGATTTGCACTTTGTCACAATGTGAGAGAGCGAGCGAGCATGTGTGCATGCACATGCGAGTGTGGTTGGCTGTGTTTGAGATAGATATTCACATAACTTCAATCATGGCCTTGCTTAATGTGCATGGTCTACTGTTGTACAGACCTTCTCTGAAGACACACATGATGAATTTAAGCGCTTTTGAATCCATTTCTGGTGACACTTTATGATGACACCCACATATTAGGCAACCGCTTAAAGATATGCAATCCAAACATTTGATAATGGCTGTTCTGCTATATCTAGGTACGTTTAAGCACAATTTAATAAATACAATTCTTACGTCTTTCGTCTCCAATTGAAAAACTGTAACCATAAGGCTCCAGAACTGATGAACTTCCTCTTTCCTCTATAAATGTCCGATCTTGACTGTGTCTATTGAATAGACAGATTGGTTACTTTTCTTTATCCACTGTTAGTAGTATGAATTAATGAATCCTCTCAGGAGTCAGGACATTCTGCCTAGTTCATAGTGAATGAGCAGTTTACTCTACATCACAGATTGTGTAGACAGAGATCAAGACTGCATTGGGCTTGTTGCATTCCACAAACCTTACCTGCGTAGCAATATGGAATGGTCAAAGTGTTTTTTTAGGAGTCGATGCCTACAGAAAACTCAACTTCTGACACAGAACTCTTATGAATTAATGCCATGGTCACGGAACTTACAAGGGAGCCATACAGACAAATCTTGCCAGTATGAGTCAGTCTAGTGCAGTGTTGCATCTCTCTCTAGCTACCTCTCTCTCTCTCCACCTCTCTTTCTCCCACCAACCCTCCCTCTCTCTCTCTTCCACCTCCCCCCTTCCTACCCCCCCCCCCTCTCTCTTTCTCTCTCTCTCCATTATACCAACACAGAGCGGCTTGGACAGGGCCTCCAATGAGCAGATGGTATCTGCCGGGAGGAGACTGAAGCTGGAACTCGGGCTCGTGATAGGCTGCACAGCCCAATGGAAGTCCCCTTCCTTCCCAGCCAAACTCTTTACAGATGGAACAACATCGCTCCAGGGGAAGTCATTGGGCTGTTTTTTGGAAATCCATCCTCCAATTTTTCTTTATCTTCTATATAAAATCCATTTTAAGCAACAATGAACCACTCTCTCCACTCTGTTGAAAATATGCTACCGTTGTTTCTACTTGGTATTTCGATAACATACTAAATGTTGATTACTGTGATTTTATTCACTTTAAATAAATGGATGTCCTAGACACATGACCACTCCGAACTAGATTGGAATGTCAAACAGCAATAACACCATCTATTAAGAACCAGCATAATATGTTATGCATGTAGCCATACATTATTAACTTGGTATAGAATAGAGTAATGCTATCTACTCCATAGCTGCTTACATTCTGCCCCATGGCATATTAAAGAAACTTAAGAACAGTGGGCTACCCAGAGGGCTCTTGCTGAGTGTGCACATGTTAAACCAACAGACAGACAGACAGACAGACAGACAGACAGACAGACAGACAGACAGACAGACAGACAGACAGACAGACAGACAGACAGACAGACAGACAGACAGACAGACAGACAGACAGACAGACAGACAGACAGACAGACAGACAGACAGACAGACAGACAGACAGACAGACAGACAGACAGACAGACAGACAGACAGACAGACAGACAGACAGACAGACAGACAGACAGACAGACAGACAGACAGACAGACAAAGAGAGATAAAGAGAAAGACAGAGAGAGAAAGAGAGAGGGGGAGGGGGAGCAGCAGAGCGACGCAGGGTAAAGTGAATCTAAGGCTGTTTGAGCCCTGCACCTCTTTTTATATGCAGCGTGTTGCATTGATACAGTAGCCTACGACACACAACCTGTATCCCCCTGGGATCTGCTCACATCACATGTGTTCTCTATCTGTCTAGCATCATGTAGCTAGGCTACCAGTGGCTGTGTTCATTAAGAACATGCCAGAAGGAATAACCAAATAACGGAAGACATCAAATCTATCCAGGGGAACCTCAAAGACGGGGCAAAATTGAATCTAAATAAAAAATGTTGTGCTTAGTCAACCCAGTGATATGTAGAGTACTTTTCCCTTTTAGCTGTACGTTCGTCAAAAACAAGAAACAAATTATCTGCAGAAAAGTGCACATTTGGAAGCAATCATGTCAGCGGTCCGATTTGAAGGCAAGCTGAGACAAAGATAGAACAGAGCTTATCTTATACCCTAAACAGACAGCGAGGCCTGAAGTATAGATATCCTGCAAATGGAAACGGCATTATTAATATCATGATGTCATTACTGTAATCTGACTTTCAAGGCAGTGTTCACTTCCCCAGAGGTCATATTCCAGTGCAACCTCTGCAGAAACCAATGTTCTGATATTTACCACATCTTCCATAAGACATGGCCGTTTCAAGTGTATGCCTGTCACCATCTTATTTAAAATGATCATGTTAAAGGGGCTGTGCTGTCAAAAACGTGATTTCTCTGTGTTATATATATATATATATATATATACACAATACGAGTCCAAGGTTTGGACACACCTGCTAATTCAAGTGTTTTTCTTTATTTTTACAATTTTCTACATAGTAGAATACTAATGAAGACATCAAAACTACGAAATAACACATATGGAATCATGTAGTAACCAAAAAATTGTTAAACAAATCAGAATATATGTTGTATTTGAGATTCTTCAAAGAAGCCACATTTTTGCCTTGATGACAACTTTGCACACTCTTGGCATTCTCTCAACCAGCTTCATGAGGAATGCTCTTCCAGCATTCTTGAAGGAGTTCCCACATATGCTGAGCACTGGTTGCTTTTCCTTCACTCTGCATTCCAATTCATCTCAAACCAGGCTGTCAAGTGCCTTTTACTGAGGAGTGGCTTCCGTCTGGCCACTTTGCCATATAGCCCTGATTGGTGGAGTGCTGCAGAGATGGTTGTCCTTCTGGAAGGCTCTACTATCTCCACAGAGGAACTCTAGAGCTCTGTCAGAGTGACCATCAGGTTCTTGGTCACCTCCCTGATCATGGCCCTTCTCCCCCGATTGCTCAGTTTGGCCGGGTGGCCAGCTCTAGGAAGATTCTTGGTGGTTCTAAACTTCTTCCATTTAAGAATGATGGAGGCCACTCTATTCTTGGGGACCTTAAATGCTGCAGAAATCTTTTGGTTGCATTCCCCAGATCTGTGCCTCGACACAATTCCTTTAACCTCATGACTTGGATTTTGCTCTGGCATGCACTGTCAACTGTGGGTTCTTATATAGACAGGTGTGTGCCGTTCCAAATCATGTCCAATCAATTTAATTTACCACAGGTGGATTACAAACAAGTTGTAGAAACATCTCAAGGATGATCAATGGAAACAGGAGGCACCTGAGCTCAATTTCGAGTCTCATAGCAAAAGGTCTGAATACTTATGTAAATAAGGTATTTCTGTGTTTTATTTTTTATACATTTGTAAACATTTCTAAAAAAAACTGTTTTCGCTTTGTCATTATGGGCTATTGTGTGTAGATTGCAGAGGAAATGTTTTTATTTAATACATTTCAGAATAGGCTGTAACTTCACAAAACGCGGAAGAAGTCAAGGGGTCTGAAAACTTTCCAAATGCACTGTATGTATGTATATATATATTCACAATTTCACAGTATTATTCCAACTTCATAGTGTGGATATATATATATATATATATATATATATATATATATACTGTGAAATTGTGAAAATTCTGATCGTGTATTTTTAGTGTAAGGGCTGTTTGAAAAGACCACCTGAAATGTCAGCATGTTTTGCATCGGAGCGGTTTCAGACCGCCTAGCTACATCAATTTTAGATATTGAGATAAAAACGGTTGCATTGGACCTTTAAGAATACTTGGTCATAAAAGGCTGACTTCCACTGAACATTGGAATTATCATAGGGTGAGGTTGGTAAGAAACTGAATGTGCAAACTCAATGTGTTAACATTTCCAATGAGAAATGTCAAAACTTCTAAAAGCTGTTGCATGGTGCAGCCGAATAGTCCTTCAGACTATCCGTGGTGTTCATTTTATGACTACCTATATCCACCACAATTCTTCTCAATTGACAGTTGTGTCAGTGAATAGTTTTCCATTCCATTTGACACGTGTGTCTCCAGATCGTTTTCTAGAGATTGCCAAGAGGATGCTGCACAGCTGTAGAGCATCTTAGAGGGGAAAATAATTCTAACACACCGTTTGCTTTCCCCGCGGGAGTTTTCTCCGGCTTATCGAACTTATTGCGAAGATGCATATGGTGGGGTATCGTGCTCTTTAGAAGGCACCTCACATTCTGTGATATTTCTAACTCGTCTGAATAGCAGAGAGTCAGTTGCTCATGCACTTCCATAGTGGGTCAAAATAATTGTAGATATCAGTCGTGAGAGATATTCGATCAATTGTAACATTGTTTGCCCCACAAAAGCATATGTGAAGCAACATAACTTCGTTTGTTCGCTTCCTGACAAAAACATATCTCGTTGCTCTGCAGTCCGCATCATTTCCTTGTGGACTACGGGTAAGGACACAGACCTGCACACACACGCTGCACCGTTATGCATAAAACAATCAATGTGTGCCTCAATATTCGTGGTGTTGCACTTCTCAGGATACACATACACCACAAAATGACATCTCGACGTTTCTCTGCAAGGATTTGCCTATATTTTGCAATTGTGTCATTATAGTAAAAATCATTAGGCTACACAAACTCCTAGGCTACAACACTTCCATTTGTCTAAATAATTACTTTCAGTTAATTTTATACAACCACATATAGAGCTTGAGCGTACGGAAATGTGAATCATTTGAATGCCTTTGTCTATCTTCTGCTTTATATTTGAATTTCAAAGTTGACCCATTTTACGGCTACTTACCCCTTTACCGGGTCTGCTCTGGCAGAATCTTCTCGGTGTGAACTGACCCATATCCAATGCACAAACGTGTCAATGTAAGAATCAAGAAAAATGTCGTTCCTGTTTGTAATGTTGTGTAGATTACTTGAAGAATGTCCTCGACCTTACTTCCAAAGAGCTCCATCCATCGTTTGAAATATCCCAAAGAAATCCATGCGTTTGAGTAGGCTGTCTCGATCCCAAAGCCGCTGGAGCACTGTCCAGTGGAAAGTGGTGCTGAAAGTCTTGACTCGCCTAACTTTCGTTGCCTGCTGCTGATTACAGATAAATCGAATTGACCGGTGACGTAAAGTAGCCTTTATACTACAGTCACTTAATGTGTTTAAACAACATATATTGACATTTCTTGATAATGAAGATGACTGAAATGCAAACCTCGCATGCCCGCGGAAAGGAGACAGCAATGTCCAATCGATGGAGTGCACTCAGCGCCCACTGAATTCATTTGATCATAATGCAACGCAGCAAAATGCACATTTCATTTTGGTAAAGGGATTGGTATCAATGCCTCTGCTGAGAACCGGATAGAAAGCGCAAATATTTCACAATTACCAGAAGGCAGTTACACCACATGCCAAGAAAGAGTGCGCCATGCACTTATTAAATCGTGCTGGTATTATTTTTGATTTAGGCTATGTCGATTCGACCACCTGCTACATTAAGCTTCATTTCATTTCAGACTTGAAGTCCACTGAGTTTACTTGTTTTGGAGTTATACTCTAATCCTGTAAACATTGAATATGTATAAAGATATGTTATGATTAGTCTGCTCAAAAGTGTGTAGCAGACATAGCGCATCTTCACGCTCAAGAAGATTTACAATAAACACGTGAGACACAATTGGTTCGCCTGCCTCAATAAAGATGTTAGATTATCATTTTTGAAAACCGAAATAGATAATTAGGCCTAATCGTTGTTTTTGACATGCAAATACTATGTACATCCAGTAGTCGATGTTGTCGAGATTTGACAGGGCAACCAAATATTAAAACTGCATCTATCTAACAACGCTTTTGGTCGTTTTTCTAGGGCGGGAACAAAAGGCGGTATTTCTATGTTTTCAAATGTGACGCAGCTCAGCTGACTCAAACAGGCGAGCTTTCTCTAACAGACGCTGCATTGCCAATGCGATGCTTGGTGTCTTGTGTGCTGTATTTTCTGGGTTGCAAAAAGTTTTGGTTCATGATGCATTAGCTTCCTTTAGTACAAACAGTTTTTAGTTTGTCCAAAATTAACTGCACAGGTGTCACGCCCTGACCTTAGAGATCCTTTTTATGTCTCTATTTTGGTTTGGTCAGGGCATGAGTTGGGGTGGGCATTCTATGGTTTGTGTTCTATGTTTTCTATTTCTGTGTGTTTGGCGGGTGTGGTTCTCAGATCTTTTCCCACCTGTGTTTTGTGGGTAGTTGTTTTCTGTTTTTGTGTCTGCACCAGACAGAACTGTTTCAGTTCCGTTCGTTCTCTTTGTTATTTCAGTGTTCAGTTCAAATAAAGGTATGAACACGTACCACGCTGCACCTTGGTCCTCTCCTTCCAACAGCCGTTACAGAACTACCCACCACCAAAGGACCGAGCAGCGTGGAAGAAAGGACATGGGAGGACATTGTGGACGGCAAAGGATCCTACACATGGGAGGAGATCCTGGCTGGAAGGAATCGCCTCCCATGGGAACAGGAGAGCGGAGGCAGCAGGAGAAAGGAACCAGTGATATGAGGGAACACGGCTGGCAAGGAAGCCCAAGAGGCAGCCCCAAAAAATGTTTTGGGGGGGCACACGGGGAGTGTGGCGGAGTCAGGTTGGAGACCTGAGCCCACTCCTCGTGCTTACCGGGGCGAGCATGTGACCTGTCAGGCCCCGTGCTATGGGGTGATGTGCATTGTGTCTCGGCCGAGCATTCACAGGCCGGTGTGCTCGGTGCCAGCGTCCCGCATTTGCCAGGTAGAAGCTGGCATCCAGCCAGAACGCGTGGTGCCAGCCCTCCTCTCCAGACCTCCAGTGCGTCTCCTCGGGCCAGGATATCCTGCGCCGGCTCTAAGCACGGTTTCCCCAGTTCGCCAGGAGGACCCAGTGCGGCCTGTTCCAGCTCCCCGCACGTGCCGGGCTAGAGTGGGCATTCAGCCTGGAAGAGTGGTGCCAAGGCTACGCACCAAATCTCCAGTGCTCCCCCATAGCCTGGTCTATCCTATACCTCCTCCACGGACCAAGCCTCCAGTGTGTCTCCCCAGCCTGGTGAGTCCTGTGCCTGTGTCCTGTCCGGCGCTGCCAGAGTCACCCTCCTGTCCGGCGCTGCCAGAGTCGCCCTCCTGTCCGGCGCTGCCAGGGTCGCCCTCCTGTCCGGCGCTGCCAGGGTCGCCCTCCTGTCCGGCGCTGCTAGAGTCGCCCTCCTGTCCGGGGTCGGCGGCGAGGGTCTCCGCTCCAGAGGCGCCACCTAAGTGGGCCAAGCCTAAGGTGGAGCGGGGTCCACGTCCCGCACCAGAGCCGCCACCGCGGATAGATGCCCACCCAGACTCTCCCCTATAGGTTTTGAGGCCGAAGTCCGCACCCTTGGGGGGGTACTGTCACGCCCTGACCTTAAATCCTTTTTATGTCTCTATTTTGGTTTCGTCAGGGCGGGAGTTGGGGTGGGCATTCTATGTTTTGTGTTCTATGTTTTGTGTTCTATGTTTCCTATTTGAACTGAACACTGACATAACAAAAATAACAAAGAGAACGAACGGAACCGAAACAGTTCTGGCAATGCCGGGTGTGGTTCTCAATCAGAGGCAGCTGTCTATCATTGTCTCTGATTGAGAACTATACTTAGGTAGCCTTTTCCCACCTGTGTTTTGTGGGTAGTTGTTTTCTGTTTTTGTGTCTGCACCAGACAGAACTGCTTCGGTTCCGTTCGTTCTCTTTGTTATTTCAGTGTTCAGTTCAAATAGAAGTATGAACACGTACCACGCTGCACCTTGGTCCTCTCCTTCCAACAGCAGTTACAACAGGTAGGGGAGAGTGGGGTAAATTGAGCCAAAGCGGTAAGCTACAGAAATGTGTAGGCGGCTCAACTTACCCCATATGGACAAGCTATGTTTTCAAATTAATTCTGTTTATTTCCAGGGATACACAACATCCTGAAATATATGTAGATATCTTTGTTGAAATATATGTAGATACTATATTGCCCTTGATGGAGTGATGCTGAACGTGAACAAAATGGCTCAATTTAACAGTTAAATAAAAATAAATAAATAAATAACCCATTGGCCCCTACAGTACATATTATTTCGCTGTACTACTTAATTTTATCTGATTGTTTGTGGAGTTGTTTGGTGTGCTCACCTCAGGGGCAGGTTGATGTTTATTGTCATGATAGGCACCGGTGTGGCACAGCGGTCTAAGGCACTGCATCTCAGTGCTAGAGGCATTATGACAGACCCTGGTTTGATCCAGGGCTGTATCACAACCGGCTGTGATCGGGAGTCCCATAGGGCAGCGCACAATTGGCCCAGCATCGTCCAGGTCCGGGGAGGGTTTGCCAGGGATAGGCCTTCATTATAAAATAAGAATTTGTTCTTAACTGACTTTCCTAGTTAAATAAAAATGAATCTTGCCCTAGAGGCAGAACTTGAGTGATTTCCGCTAGATGGGCCAGTGTTATATTGTAAAAATTAATGAAAACTAAAATGTGCTTTTTGGTCTTAATTTATGATTAGGGTTAAGCATTAGGGTTAGCAGTATGGTTAAGGTTAGCGTTAAGGTTAGGTTTAATATCAGATTTTATGACTGTGGCTGTGCCACCTAGTGACCACTCTGCAGAGCTGCCTCCAGGACAAGATTCATGACAATAAATGCCAACCTGCAACTCAGGGCTTGTATGAAGGCCCTGACTAGGAGGCAGGTACCTCCCTCGTACTTGCTTGGTTTTATAATCCACCACAGAGCTGGCAGAAAGGCAGTGCACACCTGCCAAGAATGACTTCTCTCCTCCAGGGACCATAAAGACTCTTTACAATGAAAAGTAATGTGTTATATTACTTTGCATTATTTTCATGAACTAAATCTCTAAATCTCACTATTTGTTTGACTGTTGGAGGGAGCAAAACAAATCGAATAGCTTAATTGCAGTGCCACATTTTTAAACTCTTTCTTTGTCACACTTTTACACAATTATCCCGTGACAGGAATGTTCAATTTCGCTTTTCCTGAGGTCCCTGCAGAATCTTAGTTCAAATGAGGAGATACCCTCAAGATACCTGAAGCAAGCAGTTTCTCAAATTGAGCCTGCCTGTGAGCACAGCTGCTGTGTGATGTTCCCTCAATGCCCTCTGGTCAGGGAGCTACAGTATGCTCCTGTTTCAGGGGGCAGGCAGGCTTTGCAGGTCACACCTGTGGAGTGCTGAGCAGATTCCACCTCAACCATCCAACCTCCATCTGAACCGTGAAAGAGTAGGCGGGACGATGCTCTATATCAGGAAGCATCTTTCTGGGCTTAAAAAAAGCATCTGAGCCAATCAATGTTGCTGCATAACTCTGTTGGAGCAAATTCAACCCTAACTAAGCATGCAGTGCACCTCAGCCAGTGACGGGCAACTCCGGTCCCAGGGGGCCTGAGTACCTGCTGGTTTTCTCTTTCACAAACTAAGCAGGCCCTTGTGTACTACATCAGAATGTTGGGCGTTCGAAGGGGACCAGAGTACAAACCGCACAGCTCACATTATCTTTAGAAACGTTCTGTGTTTCACAGCATTTTACTAATCACCACACATACACTGTCCCTATCTTATCCCCTGAAACGAATTCTCGGTTTATGTCTAATGTCCTTGGATGAGAGGGAGTAAGATTGTTTTGAGAGTGCATTTAAAACCACAAATCTCACCCGTTACTGTTTTGCTTAAAGTCAACGCTTTAAGTGAAAGAGCTTAAGGTAGTTAAAGGTTGCTGGGGGAGCTGGAGCCTTCTTACTCTTGTTTAGTGTGTCTGCTTTGAGGAGATCATGTTGAGACAGAGCTTCAGAGCGGTCCTCCCGGTTCCTCTGTGGTGTGCCGACTCGGGAGATTACACGTTTCAATTAGCCGAGGGGCTGAGGAAATTTAAGCCATGCTAATTCCAGTCCCCAGTGAGAAATCCCAGTGAAAAGGCAAACCACTGAGGCATAATCGCCTGCCCCAGACAGCTCTCATTTCATGGATATATTATAGAATTAATTCAAACCTGTCACTACCAATGTTGGGATTAGTTACTTGGGAAAGTAATATATTTTACATTTAACAAAAGTTACTTTACAGTATTTCTTTGAGTGAAAAGTAACGCGTTATATTACTTTGCATTACTTTCATGAACGAAATCTCTAAATCAAACCATTTGTTTGACTGTTGGAGGGAGCAAGGCGAGCCGCACGCTCTCTACCATAGATAGACTACTTACAAACACAGGTTTCATCATTCGTTACTCCTTTCATCTGTGGACCTGCTTTTCTGTGATAGCGCAGCAGTTATAGACTATCATATGGGGAAACCTGTACAGATTTCCTATCTTTTCATTCAAAACCTTTCTCTAGAACCGCCAGATCTAGATATAGACTACACGGACCCATAGAGATGTATAGAGGGCACACTTAGCACTAGATGGGAAAGCCCTCTATGGGTTTTACTATCACAGGAGCGTTCAATGGAAAAGATCAGAGTTTCACTCTCTAAACATTTCTATGGACAGCAGCTGACATGACATTTCTCCAAACAGCGTTTCTCCGCTCGCTCGAGAACTAAATGAGGAAACAAGTCGAGATTGGATCATGACACACGCGCCCGGTAGATATATGATTCTGAAAGTATCGCATGAGTTGTTTGACAAAGTAAATGTAATAATATTACCCAATTAGAAAAAGTAATTGATTACTTTACTCATTACTCATAAAAGTAATGATTACGTAACACGTTACTTTTGTCACACATTGGTCACTACTTAGTACAGAACTGAACTTTGTTCAGAGCAGTTCAGTATGTTTAATGACAATGTGAATGGCTGAAACCTTGTGGTTTCTCCTTGTGGTGTGACTATAACTCAACTGATTTTAGCAGCTTGCTTTTCACACACTCACACTCTTTCTCATGTACACACACTGCCCTCAGGATGTTGAACCCAATCAGAAAAATTACACCATGCAGCGCATTGGACAGAATATACGAGGTCAGAAAACTTGGCTTAAAATGCAGAATTCTTATGGAGGCTGTGCTGGCACAAAAAGTTCAGTTCTCCTATTATTTACAGATTTTACTTGTATTAATCACTTGGAGGAGTAACTTTGGAGGCTGTATGAACTGCGGAGACAGAATCTCCCTGTCAAGGTTATGGAGGTGAGGTGATTTCATTCAACACTTCAATGCTCCACAAGAGTTAGTTATCTTCGGACCGAAGAGATGTCTAGCTGCTGTTTGTACCTCCGAACCTGGCAATGTCCCGCGTCGGCCCAGCATCATTTCATACAGTTGTTGCAGTTAGAAAACAGTTTGTGTTTTTATATCAGCATTGTTGTAAGGAGTGATATGCCTTCAATCACCATTCTGATAGTACCTAGTAGTACAGTATACCACATTGAGAAATAGCACTAAACAAGATTAAAAGTTATTCAGCCCTTATTGTTACATGATTTCCACATCAATCAACACTGCATGTCACACATCCTGTGGTTCTCATGGACTGGAATGTCCTTTCCCCTTTACATTACTGAGGTAACAGCAGCCTCTGCTGGTCTCTTTCTTCTAAGTAGAAAAAAGTGTAAGAGGAAATGTGTTATTTACCTGTCCTCCCTGATCTGAAAGTAGAATGCTGCTCAGAGGGTATTGTTTCATGTGAATAGAGTAGCTTTTCCATGTCTATCATTAGGGACAGGCTATAGAAAGTGCATGCAGAAAATGACTGTATTGTGGTCCACAGCAGGTAACGATTTGAAGCAATTACTTTATTACTTTAAAGTATCTTCATTTAGCAAAGGACACTGACACAGAGAGACGGCTTTGTACATCAAAGCACGGCAAATTACAGTCTAGTCAATTGGTCGCCTTAATTAATATGCAAAGCCAAACACAGTGCATAGAAGCCTGAAGTGTTACAGCAGTCTTTCATTTGTTTCCTTATTAAATAGGGAGAGAGAAGCACATTTTATTAGATAGAGTTACCAACGGCTTCGGAATGTCTGATTAAACAAGTGTTCTGCCCAATAGCCACAGGGTTAGGTTAGGTACACCATGATTCTGTGTGGAGGGATAACCAAATCATCTCATGTTAAATTGACTCATTTTACACCCTGCTGATTTTGTTCATCTTGACCTTTTTAGTTAAGATATAGTCCCTAAGTTTAATATTTTCTATACAGAATGTGTCACAGCATTCCAATGACTGCAATACTAAGAGCTCTATTCAGTCTGTAAAGCTGACAGGTTACAGATTCCGCGATAGAAATGTTAAGGTACTTGCCGATTGAGCCAAAATATGCAGTGTGAACGTTGCCTTTAAATTTCAATCATGCCGTAAAGCTGAACTTCCCAGAAGATTATTGCCTGGCTACCCAAACTCCTTGCTCCGGCCAAATGCTACTCCACTCCCACGTTAGTTTCTTCTCCACAATGCGTCTGGATCCGAGTAAGTCCCAGACGATTTCTAGAATGGAAATCCATTCTAGACCATCTGATTGGTCCCAGAAACCGATGGGTTGGGCCAGAGCCAGAACACACGTGGGTATAGCAGCATTTTGAAAATGTGTAATTGGCTTTGATACTCTGATTGGTTAGAGATTATCCAATCGCTGATTACTTTGTTTTCTACAACACCCCTCATTTTAACGTGACCACAAACAACTTCAATGATGGCAGTCTCAGATTGAAGCATGTAGCGAACAATTGAGCAGCAGAAGAATTCAGTTTAAATCGTCAGTCAAGATTGAATAGAGCCCTAAATCGATTTTCATGGCATAGGTAATGTGTGAGTTGAGCACCCTCTGCTGGAGGGAATTAGACCTACAGTGGTGTCCATGATGAGTGGCTCTCCAGAGGCACCTAAAGAATGAGAGTGGGTTGCCTTAGCAACTGCAGACAGGTTAGAGCAGTGGCTATTCAGTTTCATATTATCCATAAAGATCTGCTTAATCATTTAACACCAACACACAAAACCATTGGTGGCCATCACAGAAAAAGGATATATTTATTTCAAATATTGCTGTGCTGTCGAGTTCAATGATGGTACAGTCTTCTATTGTTGTGTAAATCAGCTGACCCATATCGTTCCCTGTGTACAATGGTTTTGATATACATATCTTGATGATGTCTATGTAACACTCATGGTTTATTTATTTACTTGGTTTGTTGCACATGTCAAAAACAATAGATGATTGAGACAGATTATGAAGTCATAAATCTATGCATGAAAGATGTTTTTAAATATGAAACAAAGCATACAGCCTATAAAGTCTAGATGCTCAAATGCCTCTGAAAAGAATACATAACCAACCATGTCCTTGGACACTGGTCTGTGTAGGGAAGGGTTCATTCACACTGCATTTTATTGTGAATGTTTGATTGCATTTTCTCTAATGCTTTTCAGAGGAGCTTTTACAGGCCTATTTATTAATTGCTATTAGATATTGACCTCTGAGCCTGGCTACACGCAAGACCTGCCATGGACCCCGTTGTCAGTTAATGTATAACCGAAGTCACTGTAATGCACCCAACCCCGATCCTCCATCAATAACGCAAAGGTCCAGTTGTTTATGCTTCAACAAACAGTAAAAAATTACATATTATTACTTGGCAAGTGACAACATAACCAACCAAATAGTGAACTTAGGTCCTCTGCACAGCTCAAGACAACATTAGCCCACTGAGCTACCATTCGTATTCAAGCCTCAGGCAAAGTTACTCTGTGTGAGTTGGGAGAACATCCTCCTCTGCTATACTTCACTGCTTTCTTAATATTTTTTATGAATCAGTTTGGATAAGAGTGCCTGTGCCCTGTGTAAATGCCTATCTACAAGATAACAGTACAGTACATTGCACTACATATAAGCTACACTACATAACATTACCCTACACTACACTACTCTACACTACATAACATTACCCTACACTACACTACTCTACACTACATAACATTACCCTACACTACTCTACACTACATAACATTACCCTACACTACACTACTCTACACTACATAACATTACCCTACACTACACTACTCTACACTACATAACATTACCCTACACTACTCTACACTACATAACATTACCCTACACTACACTACTCTACACTACATAACATTACCCTACACTACACTACTCTACACTACATAACATTACCCTACACTACACTACTCTACACTACATAACATTACCCTACACTACTCTACACTACATAACATTACCCTACACTACACTACTCTACACTACATAACATTACCCTACACTACTCTACACTACATAACATTACCCTACACTACACTACTCTATACTACACTACTCTACACTACATAACATTACCCTACACTACATTACCCTACATTACCCTACACTACACTACATTACCCTACACTACACTACACACCATTACCCTACACTACACTACACTACTCTACACTACATAACATTGCTCTACACTACTCTACACTACATAACATTGCCCAACACTACTCTACACTACATAACATTACCCTACACTACTCTACACTACATAACATTACCATAGACTACACTACTCTACACTACAGTACACTAGCACCTGTGATAAAAGCCTCTGAACCCCCTGCCTTCACTTGGCTGAACCATCTGTCTCCCCCTACTGGTGCCAATAACACATGCAGTGTTACACATAACACACATGAGTCTTGGCCCAAGGTGTTGTCATCATAGACAATAATTATATAATGCTTTCTGTTTACTATATAATCTGTGCGCCTGTTTTGATGTTTTCTGCCTTTTACATTTTTTTAATCAATTATTTTATTAAATTAGGTGCATAATAAAAAATAAAAAACAGCAATTTTTGAATAAAATGTAATTGCCAATCCAGAAAATGTGTTGTGAAAAAGAATATATATATTATCACAGTACAACCGTCTTTCCTAATACATTTGGTCCATTCAGAACAAAGTTGTTTTTGTTTTCCACCTTGAACAGAAAGCTACTGTTACTGCAAAACAAAAACAAAGAGGGTAACCCAAAAAAGAGGTAACACTGGTGTCTGTTCTTTGATGACTGTACCTTATCCTGGTTCCTCTTAAGATAGACACAGCCTGTATTGTTGAGGTCTGCTTGTGAAAAAAATGCATGTTGTAGATAAAAACAATATACTGTTCACAGCTGGTTCAAATCAAATCAAATGTATTGGTCACATACAAATGTTTATCAGATGTTATTGCGGGTGTAGCGAAATGCTTGTGCTTCTAGCTCCGACAGTGCAGTAATATCTAACACATAATATCCAACAGTTTCACAACATAGACTGAAAATACACGTACATCTAAGTAAGGAATGGATTAAGGATATCTATACATATATGTCAGAGCAGCATTGGACTAAGATACAGTGGCATAGTATGAAATACAGTAAATACTGTAAATGTGAGATGGGTGCTGCAATACTTACACACAATGAAAGCGAATAAGATACCATAGAATAGTATAAAGTACAGTTTATACATATGAGATGAGTAATGCAAGATACGCAGACTTTATTAAAGTGGCTAGTGTTTCATTTCCTTAAAGTGGCCAGTGATTCGGAATCTATGACTGTAGGTAGCAGCCTCTGATGTGCTGGAGATTGCTGTTTAGGAGTCAGTGGTGTAGCATAAAATACAATATACACATGAAATGGGTGATGCAATATGTAAACACAATTTAAAAGTGATTAAGATACTGTAGAATTGTTTGGAGTGCAGTTTATATATATATGAGATGAGTAATGCTAGATACGGTAACATTGTTAAAGTGATCCATTTCTAAAAGTGGCCAGTGATTCCTAATCTATGTCTATAGGCAGCAGCCTCTGATGTGCTAGTGATGGCTGTTTAGCAGTCTCTCGGCCCTGATGCACCTGTACTGACATCGCCTTCTGATAGCAGAGGGAATAGGCAGTGGCTCGGGTGGTTGTTGTCCTTGGTGATCTTTTTGGCCTTCCTATGGCATTGGGTGCTGTAGGTGTCCAGGACGGGACGGGAAGTTTGCCCCCGGTAATCCGTTGGGCAGACCGCACCACCCCCTAGAGAGCTTTGTGGTTGTGAGCGGTGCAGTTGCCGTACCAGGCGGTGATACAGCCTGACAGGAAGCTCCCAATTGTGCATATGTAAAAGTTTGTGAGGGTTTTAGGTGTTAAGCCAAATTTCTTTAGCCTCCTGAGGTTGAAGAGGCGCTGTTGCACCTTCTTCACCTCACTGTCTGTGTGGGTGGACCATTTCAGTTTATCAGTGATGTGTAAGCCGAGGAAGATTTCCACCTTCTCCACTGCGGTCCCATCGATATGGATAAGGGGGTGCTCCCTCTGCTGTTTGCTGAAGTCCATGATCATCTCCTTCATTTGTTGATGTTGAGTGAGAGGTTATTTTCCTGGCACCACACTCCCTGAGCCCTCAGCTTCTCCCTGTAGGCTGTCTCATCGTTGTTGGTAATCAACCCTACCACTCTAGTGTCGTCTGCAAACTTGATGATTTAGTTGGAGGCATGCTTGGCCACGCAGTCATGGGTGAACAGGGAGTACAGGAGGGGCTGAGCACTCACCCTTGTGGGGCCCCAGTGTTGAGGATCAGCGAAGAGGAGGTGTTGTTTCCTACCTTCACCACCTGGGGTGACCGGTCAGGAAGTCCAGGACCCAGTTGCTCAGGGCGGGGTTCAGACCCAGGACCTCGAGCTTGATGATGAGCTTGGAGGGTACTATGGTGTTGAATGCTGAGCTATAGTCAATGAACAGCATTCTTACATAGGTTTCCCTCTTGTCCAGATGAGACAGGGCAGTGTGCTGTGTGGTGGTGATTACATTGTCTGTGGATCTGATGGGCCGGTAAGCAAATGGAAGTGAGTCTAGGGTGGCAGGTAAGGTGGAGCTGATATGATCCTTGACTAGTCTCTCAAAGGACTTCATGATGACAGAGGTGAGTGCTACGGGGTGATAGAGATTTAGTTAAATTACCTTTGCTTTTTTAGGTACAGGGACAATGGTGGCCATCTTGAAGCATGTGATGTCTCCACATGCTTCAAGATGGCCACCATTGTCCCTATACCTAAAAAAGCAAAGGTAATTTAACTGGGACAGGGAGAGATTGAATATATCTGCAAACACACCAGCCAGTTGGTCTGCGCATGCTCTGAGGAAGCGGCTAGGGATACCATCTGGGCCGGTAGCCTGACGAGGGTTAACACACTAAAATGTCTACTTACGTCGGCAATGGAGAAGGAGAACCCACAGTCCTTGATAGCAAGCCGTATCGGTGGCACTGCATTATCCTCAAAGCAAGCGAAGAAGGTGTTCAGCCTGTCTGGAAGCAAGACGTCGGTGTCCAAGACGTGGCTGGTGTTCCTTTTATAATCCATGATTGTCTGTCGACCCTGCCACATGTCTGAGCCGTTGAACTGGGACTCAACTTTGTTCCTATACCCACGTTTAGCCAGCTTGAACATTGAATTGTTCTAATCTACAATGGAAAATTAGGCTTTCATAATTTCTTGAATTTCATTTTAAAGTGTGCTATTTGGTGGATTTGCTCCTCTTGCAAAACGTTTCTTAATCTCCTGTTCTGAGCCTCTCCGCATTCAAGGAACAGAAAATACATCAGGTGTGTGTTTGAACGGTTTGATATTTCACCGTGTCTCTCTCAGAAAGCAAGACAACGCTAAACAGTTAAATCCCTTTTTATTACATCTAGTTAATACATTTTATTGTGTTCTTGGTCACATACTGCTCTGGCTGTCAATAAAATGACTATGAAATGGATAATGAAAATGCAAATGAAACAAATAACTTAAAGCATTTCTCTGAGAAAAAAACACTTATTAGGGTAATCAATTTGTTATTCCAAATCAAATTAAATCAAATCAAATGTTATTTGCCACATGCGCCGAATACAACAGGTGTAGACGTTACAGTGAAATGCTTACTTACAAGCCATTAACCAACAATGCTTGAAGAAGTTTAATAGAAAACAAATAAAAAGAAGTGTTAGGTAAAAAATAGATAAGTAAATAAAATAAAAGTAACAAATAATTAAATAGCAGCAGAAAAATAACAAGTGAGGCTATATACAGGGGGTACCGTTACAGAGTCTATGTGCGGGGGCACTGGTTAGTCGAGGTAATTGAGGTAATATGTACATGTAGGTAGAGTTAAAGTGAATATGCATAGATTTTAAACAGAGAGTAGTAGCAGTGTAAAAGAGGGGTCTGGGTAGCCCTTTGATTAGCTGTTCAGGAGTCTTATGGCTTGGGGGTAGAAGCTGTTAAGAAGCCTTTTGGACCTAGACTTGGCGCTCCGGTACAGCTTGCCGTGCGGTAGCAGAGAGAACAATCTATGAGTGAACAATCTATGACTAGGGTGGCTGAAGTCATTGACAATTTTTAGGGCCTTCCTCTGACACCACCTGGTATATAGGTCCTGGATGCCCCAGTAATGTGCTGGGCCGTTCGCATTACCCTCTATAGTGCCTTGCAGTCGGAGGCTGAGCAGTTGCTATACCAGGCACTGACGCAACCAGTAGTCAGGATGCTCTCGGTGGTGCAGCTGTAGAACCTTTTGAGGATCTGAGGACCCATGCCAAATCTTTTCAGTCTCCTGAGGGGGAATAGGCTTTGTTGTGCTATCTTCACAACTGTCTTAGTGTGTTTGGACCATGTTAGTTTGTTGGTGATGTGGACACCAAGGAACTTGAACTCTCAACCTGTTCCACTACAGCCCTGTCGATGAGAATGGGGGCATGCTCGGTCCTCCTTTTCCTGCAGTCCACAATCATCTCCTTTGTCTTGATCATGTTGAAGGGGAGGTTGTTGTCCTGGCACCACATGGCCAGGTCTCTGACCTCCTCCCTGCAGGCTCTCTCATCATTGTCGGTGATCAGGCTGTTGTATCATCGGCAAACTTGATGATGGTGTTGGAGTCATGCCTGGCCATGCAGTCATGAGTGAACAGGGAGTTCAGGTGGGGACAGAGCACGCACCCCTGAGGGGCCCCCATGTTAAGATTCAGTGTGGAGGATGTGTTGTTACCTACCCTTACCACCTGGGGGGCGGCTCGTCAGGAAGTCTAGGATCCAGTTGCAGAGGGAGGTGTTTAGTCCCAGGGTCCTTAGCTTAGTGATGAGTTTTGAGGCCACTATGGCGTTGAATGCTGAGCTGTAGTCAATGAATAGCATTCTCACATAGGTGTTCCTTTTGTCCAGGTGGGAAAGGGCAGTGTTGAGTGCAATAGAGATTGCATCATCTGTGGATCTGTTGGGGCAGTATGCAAATTGAAGTGGGTCTAGGGTTACTGGGATAATGGTGTTGATGTGAGCCATTACCAGCCTTTTAAAGTACTTCATGGCTACAGACGTGAGTGCTACAGGTAGTCATTTAGGCAGGTTACCTTAGTGTTCTTGGGAACAGGGACTATGGTGGTCTGCTTGAAACATGTTGTTATTACAGACTCAGTCAAGGACATGTTGAAAATTTCAGTGAAGACACTTGCCAGTTGGTCAGAGCATGCACGGAGTACAAGTCCTGGTAATCTGTCTGGCCCTGCGGCCTTGTGAATGTTGACCTGTTTAAAGGTCTTACTCACATTGGCTACGGAGAGCGTGATCACACAGTCGTCCAGAACTGCTGGTGCTTTCATGCATGTTGCAGCGTTAATTTCCTCGAAGCGAGCATAGAAGTAATAGTGCAAAAAAGGTATTAGGTGAACAATAGGTAAGCAAAGAAATAAAATAAAAAACAGTAAAAGACAGTGAAAAACAGTAGCGAGGCTATACACAGTAGCGAGCCTATAAAAGTAGTGAGGCTACATACAGACACTGGTTAGTCAGGCTGATTGAGGGAGTATGTACATGTAGATATGGTTAAAGTGACTATGCATATATGATGAACAGAGAGTATCAGTAGCGTAAACAGGGGTTGTACGCGTCTCTTTGTGTGAAGTAAGTAAAACGGATTGAATGGTTGCACATTTAACATGCTGGTAGAGATGAAGTAAAACGGATTGAGTTTCACTGCATTAAAGTCCCCGCCCACTAGTAGCTCCACCTCTTAATTAGTGTTTTCCTGTTTGCTTATGGCCATATACTATGCCGTATAGAGCTCATTGAGTGCGGTCTTAGTGCCAGCATCGTTCTGCAGTGGTATATAGACAGCTATAAAAAAATATATTTATATTAAATAGTGTGCTTATCATGAGATACTCTACCTCAGGCGAGCAAAACCTTGAGACTTCCTTAGATTTCGTGAACCAGCTGTTATTTACAAATATACATAGGCCGTCACCCCTTGTCTTAGCAGAGGCCGCTGTTCTATCCTGCTGAAAAAGCTTAAAACCCGCCAGCTGTATGTTAATCATGTCGTTGTTCAGCCACGACTCGGTGAAACATGAGATATTACAGTTTTTTATGTCCTGTTGGTATGATATACATGCTCGTAGTTTGTCTATTTTATAACCGATTGATTGTACATTGGCTAATAGGACCAATGGTAAAGGTAGATTACCCTCTCGGCGACAGATCCCTACAAGGCACCAGGACCGTCGTCCACGATATCTCTGTCTTTTCCTCCTGCAAATGATGGGGATGAGGGCCCTGTAGGGCATCTGAAGTTAATATGTCCCGTCCGACTCATTGAAGAAAAATAATTCCTCCAGTACGGGGTGAATAATCCCTGCCCTGATATCAAGAAGCTCTTTTTGGTCATAAGGTTCTCTCTGCAACTGGATCCTGGACTTCCTGATAGGCGGCCCCTGGTGGTGATGGTAGGCAACAACACATCCGCCACGTTGACCCTCAACACAAGGGCCACTCAGTGGTGCGTGCTTAGTCCGCTCCTATAAGCCTTGTTCACCCATGACCAATGGTGTATAGCACTTAAGTAAAAATACTTGAAAGTACTACATAAGTAATTTTTGGAGGTATCTGTACTTTACTTTACTATAAATTATTTTGGACTACTTTTACTTTTACTTCACTACATTCCTAAAGAAAATAATGTACTTTTTACTCCATACATTTTCTCTGACACCCAAAAGTACTAATTACATTTTGAATGCTTAGCAGGACAGCAAAATGGCCCAATTCACACACTTATCAAGAGAACATCCCTGACGTGTCGACTACCTCTGATCTGACTGACTCACTAAACACAAATGGTTTTTTTGTAAATTATGTCTGAGTGTTGGAGTACGGCCCTGGCTATTTGTTATAAAAAATTGTTAATGAATTATGTCGTCTGGTTTGCTTAATAATTTGAAGTGATTTATACTTTTACTTTGAACGTGATTGCTCAAATATACTTAACTATATTTCTAAACCAAAGACTTTTACTCAAGTAGTATTTTACTGGATGATTTTCACTTTTACTTGAGTGATTTTCTATTAAGGTATCTTTACTTTTTCTCAAGTATGATAATTGGGTACTTTTTCCACCACTGGTATAAGGTAATTGAGGTAGCTATGTACATATAGGTAGTGGTAGAGTGACTAAGCAACAGGATAGATCATAGACAGTAGCAGCAGTGTAGGTGGTGACTGTGAAAGTGAGTATGCAACTTAGGTTTTAGAAGTGGGGGGACATAATAATAATTATTATTATTTAAAAGATTCTGTCGGATAAACGCTCCAAACAGCCTACCCGACCGCATGGAGGCGTCCGAGCATTCGGGTGGGTTCTGCTCGGACCCACATGCAGGAACGCCCTGAATTGCGGCCCGCAATTGCGTCCTCCGCGAAACCAGCGTCATTTTCGTAAATTCTCTACTTAGTTTCGTTTTTTCGTAATTCGATGCCGTATTCCTCAAAATAAGATACGTAATATCCTAAAGCCAATTTCGTTCAAATGTGCCATGTTACGTTGATTACGCAGTTATCTTCATAATGGCGACCGTGCTGGAGAAGCGCCTATGCTTGTGAAAATGAAGCGAATAAGTTATTTATTTTAATAAAACGCCGGGGTTACCCATAGGAGGACGTTGCATCGAAGACAGCGGCTTTCCCAGTGTTTGAATTACAGTTTTGGTCCATTGGTAGCCCGAAATGATGAAGTTAAAGTCAAATCAAACCCGGACATACGATGGGGATGGCTACAAGAAGCGGGCCGCCTGTCTGTGCTTTAGGAGTGAAAGTGAAGAGGAGGTGAGGACGAGGATGCAGGGCTATAGGGTGGGCCGCAGTTCAGGAAAACCAAAATAGCTATAGCTAGCTAGCTAGTGTTTGTCATTTGCTAATTAGGAAGGCAACTTAGCTAACTGTTAGCTACTGGTTTTGGTGTGTTGGTTTGTTTTGTTGAATCGGCGTACAGGTCGACCACCCAGGGATATCTAGCTAGATAACGTTTTGATAGCTAGCCAAATGTTGAGCTAACTAACTAGCCAGCTAACTTGG
Source organism: Oncorhynchus tshawytscha (assembly GCF_018296145.1). NCBI lineage: Eukaryota > Metazoa > Chordata > Actinopteri > Salmoniformes > Salmonidae > Oncorhynchus > Oncorhynchus tshawytscha. Next base: position 12,828,366 of record NC_056430.1, on the reverse strand, counting down.
TAACTACAACGAGTGGGCTATTTTATTATATCTAGCTAGCTAGTTAACTCGTTGCGGCTAACCAAACAGTACAAATATTACTAGCTAGTTGCTTGCCACATTGTTGGTTACCTAGCCAGCTAGGCTAACTAACGTTAGCTGCTAGAGTAACATGATAACCAGTGCGCTAGTCAGCACTGTATCTTCTTGATATCTAGCTAACATATTGTTAATGCTAGCTAACGTTAATTAGTATATTTCTGGTTATAATGATCACATTAAACACTATGACAATCAATGTTTAGTAACATTGTCAATGGCTCAAAACTAATGTCGATTCGTCATTTAAAATGAATTTAGCTAGCGCCAACTACTAGTTATTTAGCAACATTTGCTAGATGAATAGCTACCGTTAGCTAAATAGCTAGCTATGGGCCTTCCTTTGCTTGGATGGGACTAGCAACAGGTAACTTGACTGGAACTACCACGACCTAACCGTGCTTGTGATCAAACTAACTAGCGACCTACCCAGTTATTCATTCAATCTAGCTAACAAATCACTTGAGTAAGTCTACTAGTTGTTTTACCTGGAGGTCAGCTAATAACACATTGCATCACTCATATGGCCCATATTATGGGTGCCAACCTGGCTAAAGACAAGTCAGTGTCACCAAACCATCTGTCATCACTGTCTGTGGTAATCAATGATTTATATAGCTCTACACACGCCATTGGTAGTAATGTGTCTTGCTTGTTTATGCGAGGGAGCTATGCCTAAATTATGCATGCATAATAACTATATGCATTAGGCCAGGGGTGTCAAGCTCATTCCATGGAGGGCCTAGTGTCTGCAGTTTTTTTCCTAATTCAATTAAGACTTAAACAACCAGGTGAGGGGAGTTCCTTACTAATTCGTGCCCTTCATGCATCAATCAAGTACAAGGGAGGAGCAAAAACTTGCATACACTTGGCCCTCTGTGGAATTACTTTTGACACGTGCATGTCAGGTGTAATTTGAATATGACTGACGTTTTCATCAACACAGTAGAGAAGTTGTCTCAACAACATGCTCTACTGTGTTTACATTGAAACCTGAAGCTCTGGATTTGATCAATGTTGATCAATGCTGTATCCTCTTGCTGCAGGTACTGTTGGTGAGTAGTAGTCGGCATCCAGACAAGTGGATCGTCCCTGGTGGAGGGATGGAGCCAGAAGAGGAGCCCAATGTAGCTGCAGCACGAGAAGTCTGTGAAGAGGTTAGCTTCTTTCCCTCTCATTTCATTGACTGTAATCATTCAAACTATATTCCCGCCCTGCATCCCCACATTTGGGGGAACCTGTAGGTGTCTTCCATAATTGTTATGGATATTAGAGATGTTGCTCTCTTTGTTTTAGGTGTGGCTTTTGGGGTAGACAAAATCAATGTTTTTTTCCCTGCGAACCACACCCCTTGATTATAAATGGCAACAAGTTGTTGAGATTTGCCAATGTGAGTAGGCTTTTTACCTTGATATAGCTTGTTGAAAGATCGACTCTACGTTTTGAGTTTCAACACGTTAATCCATGTTGGTCAAAACACATCCACTTTGGGTGGTGCAGTTGGTCTTGATCATACTCTGTTTATGTGTGCTGGGAAAATAAAGGCTACATCCACAATAGCTAAGCAGACAGGAATGTTGGTGCCAAAGGGAGTTTGGCGACTATTATTATTATTGATTTATTTTACCTCCCGCTTTGGGCTAAATGTGTCAATGTGTAGTTCATGCATGCATAATCACGAAATTCCTAGTTTTGAAAGCACCTGTTTACTGGAAGCTGTTCAGTGCCATTTCCCCCCATGGACCTACCCCTAGCAATTCAAGTTCTTGCCAATAAGCTTCAGCTCCTTGCCATTTGAGTGACAGCTAGCAAGATACTCACACAGCAGAGAGGGAGAGCAATAACATGGTGCACATATGTGACGTAGTGTGCAACTTTTGGGGACCACTTTTGGCTCCTAGCGCTACTTTCAGAACTACTGGCTAAAATGTATACAAAGGTACCAAAGAATCTCTTTAAAGGGATACTTCTGGGAGTCCCTTAATCTACCCCCCCAGAGTCAGATGACCTTTTTTTTATGTCTGTCCAGTATGATAGAAGTTAGGAGGTAGTTGTGTAGGCCAATGATAACTAGTGTTAGCACAATGGCTGGAAGTCTGGGTATGTGCTAACATTTGCGTGTGTTGACATGTAATGCAGAATGTTGCCTATTCTGTATTTCAATGTTGATGCCTAGTCACTGTAATTGAACCATGACGATTGAATATTTACATTTGAGCCCAGGGACTTTTCTTCACCGGGGGGATGAAGAGGGTTTCTCTGTTGCCAAGAAGGGCCTCTCCAACTAAGAATTAGGTTTTAGAAAATAATCAGCAGATTCATTCGATAGGGAGGTATCCCATGTCATGAAGTTTTAGTGGCGATATGAACAAAAATCCATATTGCGATAAAACATTTTTAGTTAACGATAAATAAGCGAGAAATTATGCAAAATTATTTTTGGGGAGGTGCTAGAGCTGGGCAATATGGACAAAGTCATATTGCTATAAATGTAACTATTTTGCTCAATAACATTAAATAAATAAAACATTTTCATTTACATTTACTTTACATTAGCAGCAGGGCTCTAGACAAAAATACCAGTGCCAAGTAAGATTACTGAGATGGTAGCCTATGATTTAAAAAAGTAAGCTATTTCATCTAAAATATACAGGGAATGCATTATTGTTATTTTCATTTTATTTTTGACTCTTCAAATAATTTTCCGACATATTTGTGCAGGCTGACCATATTATTCACCACCTGATGAAGTGGGAAAAATATGAATTTGTTGTTCTATAGCCATGTAGGTTAATTAATTAATCTATCAGTAAATGTAGGCTAATGTGCTGCAAAAACTTTCCAGCGCTAGGCCTAGGATACTTGATGTAGCATCTCAGAAAGTTGTCCAACAGCCAGACTGGGACAGGGTGTTTGATTTCACCACCTGATAGACAGTCTTTAGTGGTTCATTAGATAGAGAATAAAGAGCAGACTGAGCGCTGTACTCCAATCTAATTTTACAACGGGTGTAGACCTTGAAATGCAGTGAAATGCTTACTTACAAGACCTCAACCAACAATGCAGTTCAAGAAATGGAGTTAATAAAATATTTACTAATTAAAGTTTTTTTTTTTTTTTTAAAGTAACACAATAAAATAACGAGGCTATATACAGGGGGTACCGGTACCAAGTCAATGTGAGGTGGTACTGGTTAGTAGGAATAAAGTGACTATACATAGATAATAAATAGCGAGTATCAGCAGTGTAAAAACCGGGAGGTGGGGGGGCAATGTATATAGTCCGGGTGGCCATTTGATTAACAGTTTTATGGTTCACAGCAGTCATCCCTCGCAGGATGCTGATATCTTCTCCTACCCTGGCTGCTCACTGCTCAGTAAGTTAGACATAAGTCTAGCAGCTGAGCTGACATCTCTGGCTTGGCTTGCCCATTGATTTTCCGTCGGGCACAGTGTTTTGAGTGTGTAGACATCACATCAGTAGCACAGTCTCTTAAGGTGTTGACTAGGGCTGAGATTTGCCAGGGACCTCAAAATACAATATCACAATACCTGCAGTGCCTTCAGCAAGTATTCACACACCTTGACTTTTTCCAAATGTTGTTGTTACCCCTGAATGGATTAAATTGCTTACACATAATACCCTATAATGTCAAAGTGGAATAATGTATTTAAAAACATTTTTTTGACTGATTTAATTAAATGAAAAGCTGAAATGTCTTCAAACCCTTTGTTATGGCAAGCCTAAATAAGTTAAGGAATATAAATGTGCTTAATAAATCACATACTTGCCCTCTGTGTGCGATAATAGTGTTTAATGTGTTTTTTTAAACGACTACCTCATCTCTGTACCCAACAAATACAATTATCTGTAAGGACCCTCAGCCAAGCAGTGAATTTTAAACACAGATTCAACCACAAAGACTGGGGAGGTTTTCCAATGCCTCGCTAAGAAAGGCACCTATTGGTAGATGGGTTAAAACAAAAGCAGACATGGAATATCTCTGAGTATGATGAAGTTATTAATTAATTAATTAATTACACTTTGGATGGTGTATCAATACACCCAGTCACTACAAAGATGCAGCCGTCCTTTCTAATTCAGTTGCCGTAGAGCAGGTATTCCCAAACTGGGGTACGTAAAAAATTAAATATCCTTCCAGACTCATATTAAGCATCTCTAATCCAAAATTAATTCTAGCATTGGCTTCCTATTTCGCAACAAAGCATCCTTCACTCATGCTGCCAAACATACCCTCATAAAACTGACTATCCTACCGGTCCTTGATTCGGCGATGTCATTTACAAAATAGCCTGCATCCAATTTGCTGAGCAGAGTGTTGGATGCTATCATAGTGCCATCTGTTTTGTCACCAAAGCCCCATATACTACCCACCACTGCGACCTGTATGTTCTCGTTGGCTGGCCCTCGTTTCATATTCAAATCAAATTTTATTTGTCACGTGCGCCGCCACGTACAACAGTGAAATTCTTACTTTCAGGCTCTAACCAATAGTAGAATGGAGCCAAATCCACTGGCTCCAGGTCATTGATAAGTCTTTGCTAGGTAAAGCCCTGCCTTATCTCAGCTCACTGGTCACCGTAGCAGCACCCACCCCACCTGTAGCACGCGCTCCAGCAGGTATATTTTCCTGGTCACCCCCAAAGCCAATTTCTCCTTCGGCCGCCATTCCTTCCAGTTCTCTGCTGCCAATGACTGGAACGAACTGCAAAAATCACTGAAGCTGGAGACTCATATCTCCCTCACTAGCTTTAAGCACCAGCTGTCAGAGCAGCTCACAGATCACTGCACCTGTGCATAGCCCATCCAACTACCTCATCCCCATACTGGTATTCATTTCATTTATTTTGCTCCTTTGCACCCCAGTATCTCTACTTGTACACTCATCTTCTGCAAATCTTTCACTCCAGTGTTTAATTGCTATATTGGAATTATTTTGCCACTATTGCCTATTTATGGCCTTACCTCCCTTATCCTACCTCATTTGCACACACTGTATATATACTTTTTCTATTGTATTATTGACTATGTTTATTCAATGTGTAACTCTGTTGTTGTCGCACTGCTTTGCTTTATCTTGGCCAGGTTGCAGTTGTAAATGAGAACTTGTTCTCAACTAGCCCAACTGTGAAATAAAAAATTAAATAAAGTTTAAAAATTCAAACAGTCCGTTTATATTTTCCAACGGAGCTATACATTTGGGCAAGGTTTTTTTCTCACCTGAGTAGCCTCGTTTCCATTCCCAATAATACAATTAAACCATCTAGTGTTCAGTGAAATAACAACACAATGTCAAATACAAGTAGCCTTGTCAAATAATTAACATCCAATCACATTAACCGTTACTCTCTCGCAGGAATTCCACTAACGGTCCGTATGTAGCTGCTGCTCATTCCATTTGCTCGAAAATTGATAAATGGTTAAAAAAAAAAGGCCCACGTCCATAGACACATACCAGCTCTACTGGTAGTACTGCTACTACCAGCAGTACTGCACCTGTCGATGACACAAGTTGTTCTGCTTCCACGAGCACATCCAATGCTAGCATCAGTAATTCTACATTTGTTGTTAGCCCAGCTAGCATGGACACTGACAGTTGTGAATTTTGATGCAGCCGAAGAGCTACTGCCCCCTTACCCGGGAAAGCACCGAATGAACAACAGACGGGAACGTTGGACCATCGAAGAGGCGCAAATATTATGAGAACTACATTGATTTGGGGTTCACTTGTATTGGGAGTAGTGCCTTTCCTCAGCCACAGTGTGTCATATGTGCAAAAGTACTGTCTCACAACTTGATGAAACCTTGACTCTTGCGCAGACATTTAGAAACAAAATATGCCAATTTGAAAAATAAGCCACAGGGTTTTTTTGAGCGAGTATTAAGACTATTTTAGAGTAGTAAAACATGTATAAAAGCAATAGGTGCCATTAATAAGAATGGGCTAGAAGCGTCTTATATGGCGAGCTACCGAGTAATTCTTCCTGCTGCCACGGATATGGCTGGGGGAAATGGCCAAAAGAACAATAGACAATGCCATCATCAAACAGCACTGTTTCACGACGCATCAGTGACATGGCAGGAGATGTTTTGAAACAATTACTGCTTCGCATACAAGCTAGTGAATTCTATGCGTTACAGCTGGATGAGTCAACAGGCGAGGCGGGCCTGGCACAGCTCCTGGTATATGTCTGTTACATTTTGGGGGAGGTTCAATTAAGAAAGACATCCTCTCCTGCAAACCACTGGAAACCAGGACAACGGGAGATGATATTTATAAAGTACTGGACAGCTTTGTGACATCAAATGGACTTTGGTGGTCAAGATGTGTTGGTATCTGTACTGATGGCGCAAAAGCCATGACAGGGAGACCTAGTGGAGTGGTAATGCATGTGCAAGCAGTTGCTCCCGACGCCACTTGGGTACACTGTAGCATCCACCGAGAGGCTCTTGCTGCCAAGGGAACGCCTGACAGCTTGAAAGACGTTTTGGACACTACAGTGAAAATGGTTAACTTTGTTAAAGCAAGGCCCCTGAACTCACATGTATTTTCTGCACTATTCAATGATATGGGCAGGGACCATGCAACGCTTTTACAACATACAGAAGGGTGCTGGTTATCAAGGGGCAAAGTATTGACACGTTATTTTTTAAATTGAGAGATGAGCTTAAAGTTTTCTTTACTGCCCATAATTTTCACTTGTCTCACTGCTTCATTCACTTGCATGATGAGGAGTTTCTCACACGACTGGCCTATCTGGGTGATGTCTTTTCTCACCTGAATGATCTGAATTTAGGATTACAGGGACTCTCTTCTCAACTATATTCAATGTGTGGGACAAAATTAAGGATATGATTTAAGAATTTGGAGCTCTTCTCTGTCTTCATTAACAAGGACTCCAGCTTATGGACAATGTCAAATGTGATATAGCACCTGAGTGAGTTGGGTGCGCAATTACGCAGGTACTTTCCCGAAACTGATGACACAACTGGATTCGTTATCCCTGTCATGCCCTGCCTCCAGTCCACTTACCTATATCTGAACAAGAGAGCCTCATTGAAATTGCAACAAGTGGTTCTGTGAACATTTTATTTAATCAGAAGCCCCTGACATATTTCTGGATTGGGCTGTGCTCAGAGTATCCCGCCTTGGCAAATCCCGCTGTTAAGACACTGATGCCCTTTGCAACCACGTACTAGGGCCGGGCGATATGACGATATGTATCGTGTGACGATAGACGTTTTTCTATCGTTTCATATTATGCGCTATTGTTTATTTCGTTTTGCAAATCACTCTTTACGGAGATATTTTTTGTCATTTGGACGACGCTTTGCCTTCTTCCACAGGTGCCATGTGGAAGGAAATTTTCAACACAAACATGGAGGAGAGTGAATGTGGCAGGGAGACACGGAGCTCGTACCTAAAAGGGGCTACTTCGGTCGCATGGATGTGGTTTGGGTATGAGAAGTCTGACACGGACCAGAAAACCGTCTTCTGCACAATATTGCCGCAGGCTGGTCCCGACAACAGGCTCAAACACCACTAACCTTCTTTACCACCTATGCAAGAATCATGCGAAAGAGTACGGAGAGAGTCTACGGATGAGACCCAAAAAGTACACTTGAGTGCTCAAAACAAACCCCCGACTCAGACGTTGCAAGAGGCTTTTGCCATGCGGCACCCCATATGGCAAAGAATCGTGAAGATGGAAGGAGATAACCGCTGCCGTTTCGAATTACATCTGCAAAGAAATGGCCCCGTTTTACACGGTCGAGAAATGGGGGTTTCGTGAGTTGGTGCTTAACACTCAACCCAAGGTACCAAATGCAAATTGATATGTGACATGTATTAATGCCAAAATAACATGCAAAACTGGCAAGCCCCCAAAAATATACATATTTATTTTTAGGCCTATATTTATTTTGTTTGCATCTATAGTTGAAGTGTTTTCTATTTACCCCTTTAGATTTTATACATTAATATTTAATATTTTGTTACATGCTTAATTGAACATTTGCACAAAGGTTCTAAATAAAAGGGGAAATAATAGTGGTCTAAGGCACTGCATCGCAGTGCTAGCTGTGCCACCAGAGATTCTGGGTTCGAGCCCAGGCTCTGTCGCAGCCGGCCGCGACCGGGAGGCCCATGGGGCGGCGCACAATTGGCCCCGGGTTGTTTGGTTTAGGAAGGGTTTGGCCGGCAGGGATATCCTTGTCTCATCGCGCACTAGCGACTCCTGTGGCGGGCCAGGCGCAGTGCACGCTGACCAGGTGTGCAGTGATTTCTCCGACACATTGGTGCGGCTGGCTTCCGGGTTAGATGTGCATTGTGTCAAGAAGCAGTGCGGCTTGTGTTTCGGAGGACGCATGGCTCTCGACCTTCGCCTCTCCCTGGTCTGTACGGGAGTTGCAGCGATGAGACAAGACTGTAACTACTAGCAATTGGATACCACGAAATTGTGGAGAAAAAAGGGGGAAATAATCAAATATGAGTAAGTACCTTCTATTTGAGTATAATTCAAAATGTAATGCAAAAAATAGGCCTTTACATGTGGTCATTTTATATAAACTATTTATTCATTGAATTTACAGAATGCGCTATATCGATCTGTATCGTTATTGGGATATGAAATGACCTATATCGGGATATGAGATTGTGGCCATATCGCCCAGCCCTACCACTTACCTATGTGAGAGTGGATTCTCGGTCCTCACTAGCATGAAAACTAAATACAGACTATGTGGAAAGGGATTAAAGACTGAGACTCTCTCCAATACAGTTATGTGTATCCTTTCAAGCACACTTCTCATTAATCTGTGGTGAGTTATTCACAATTTTTGATGAACAAATAAGGTTTTATATGTAAGATGGATAGGTAAAGAGCAAAATGATTGATAATATTATTATTTGTGCCCTTTTCCTATAAGAGCTCTGTGTCACTTCCCAAGAGCCAGGTTGTGACAAGCTCGCACTCATTCTTATGTTTAAATGTATAGTGTGTGTGGCAGGCTTACAATGATTGCAAAAAACAACATTTGAGCGTGCGCTGACCATGGTGCTAGAGGGGGTACGCAGCTGGTGTTTGAAGGGGTACGGGACTATAAAATGTTTGTGAACCACTGCTGTAGATCAATCCATATTTATGTTCAACTGCATTGTTGGTTAGGGGCTCGTGTAAGTAAGCATTTCACTGTTGTATTCGGCGCACGTGACCTAATAAAATTTGGTAACACAATAATTACTATGGCTAGGCTAATTATACAATTAAAAACAGATTAAAACGGGCTCAAGTCAAATAGGCTACGCTTTTATAGGTATCATAGCATGTGGGGACCATGCTAGAATCAAATCCACAGCCCTACTGTCGTCAACAGCACCTTGCTCAGTCAATCCCACAGTCATAGCAACCACTGCCCGTAAACACTAGTGAATAAAAAAAATACAGATTTCCATATCAAGATATTGTTTTTGTGCTAATTTGCTGTGCCTGCACCAGAACTCCAGTATATGTCATAGCTTGTTCTCGATCTTCTTTTTAAAAACGGAGCCAATTTGTTTTCCCGAACTTTTATTCCCATGGCTGATCAAAACTCATTTTCTCATGGCTCTCTCTTGTCCCTCTGCAGCAGACATATGGTGAGCAATATGTTTTGTCATACCTTCATACCGACTTTATGCCATACCGGGATATTCCGTAATACCGACACTGAAGATAAAGGGGTGCTGTTTTCAAACCCCACTGATGCTCTGTAATCCGAAGGTTATCAATGCTAACAAGTACATGTAAAATGCGAACAATTATATTATAAATATTTTTTCTAGAGATTCTGACCTAAACAAGTAACTAAAAAAATGCTATTCACAGTTTCCTGCACGTACAAATATATTAGCCAGCAAGGCTCTTGATCCAGGAGGGGATTCTCTGTTACCAAACGAATGCTTGATTTTTGAAAGAAGCTAGATAGCGAACTAACGTTAGCTACTAAATTGGCAAACCAAAGGCACAACTGCAGAGCATTTAGCACATTTAGACAGTTCATTTAATAGTTATAAGATATCTAGCTGGCAAACATTTAGTTGTGAATTCCATACTATAATTAGATTGCCTGGTGCATGCTGCCCAACAGTGAGTGACTCAAGGCTCCGGTCTCTCGTCATAGTGTGCCTGTAAACAAACACCATGTGACACGTGACTATTAAAAGCTTCATGATAATGTGACCGCTGAAATTAAGAACTCAATGTTCTTCATTCCCTAACGTATTGAGCAAGTTGACTGCGGGTATTTACTTAAAGTAGCTATGAACATTGAAATGTATTAAACATTTAAAAGAAAGAGTTAACGGTATTGATAAAAACATCCCGTGGCTTTTTACAAATACCCCCTGTATACGTTATACCTCCCAATCTATAGGCAAGTGCCTTCCCAAAAGTACTCCGTTTGTATGATCAAACTGAGTCAACCCATCGCCAGTGCTGCTGCTGGTTTAAACCTCTTAGTGCACTCCGTTGTAATAGGTCATAACCCTCACTCTAATTCTGATGGCTATTTGACAAACCACCCAGCTTCTTATGCTGGTTGGTGTGGATTCTGGCCAGGACTGAAAGACATAAGAACAGGTCAAGGGTTATGGATCGTAGTAGTGATTTTGGGGGGGGAGGGTCGATGCAGTTACATATCGGATATAATTTGACGATAATGTCAAACAAATTGACTCCCTTTTCTTTCTTTCTTTAAGATGGAAAAACAATATTGGCGCAGCAGTCTAAGGCACTGCATCTCAGTGCTAGAGGTGTCACTACAGACACCCTGGTTCGAATCCAGGCTGTATCACAATTGGCCGTGATTGGGTGACGCACAATTGGCCCAGTGTTGCCCGGGTTTGGCTGGTGTAAATAAGAATTTGTTCTTAACTGACTAGTTAAATAAAGGTTACATTTATTTTTTTTAAATAGTCCCATTTTTTTTCCCGCACTTATTTCCATGACTGATCAAAACTGTTTTCTCATGGCTCTCTTGTCTCTCTGTATGATCACCAAAGTATCGTAATAATATCGTGTAGGGAGGTCCCTGGCAATTCCCAGCCCTAGATAGTCAAACTACAGTGTCCACATCCACTCGTCCTCAACTGACCTGACCCAGCAGAGTCCAAATAGACTGGAATGCAGCTCTAATGCTCATGTTCTTCACTCACGTTCTCATTATGATGCGGAGGGTGGCCATTTTTGATTAGAGGAGGTGGTTGAGAGGAACTGAAGTCTAAATCTTAATAATTAGGCCTAGGCTATCCAAACCCTGCCTATTTTCCAGTCAGCCCAGTGGTGTTCTTCCCCATTTTATCTGGTTGAAGGCAAGAAGAGTGTGGGATTAATACTGGGCTATACTGCCTATGGGGTCCAGGATTTTATTAATAGGCTGAAACTGGAACCCGAAGAAGATGCATACTGCTGGCATCCTCTAGTAGTATATAAACCTGGCCCAGTACCCCTCAGTCTCCGGGAGTCGTGTACAAAACTCCTTCAAAACACTGTCATATCTCCCTCACTAACTTTAAGCATCAGCCGTCAGAGCAGCTTGCACCTGTACATAGCCCACCCAACTACCTCATCCCCATATTGTTGTTTATTTATTTTGCTCCTTTGCACCCCAGTATCTCTACTTGCACGTTCATTTTCTGCTCATCTATCACTCCAGTGTTTAATTGCTGAATTGTAATTATTTTGCCACTATGGCCTATTTATTGCCTTACCTTCCTAATCTTACTTCATTTGCACACATTGTGTATACGCTTTTCTATTGTTATTGACTGTACGTTTGTTTATTCCATGTGTTCTTTGTGTTGCACTGCTTTGCTTTATCTTGGCCAGGTCACAGTTGTAAATTAGAATTTGTTCTCAACTGGCCTACCTGGTTAAAACAAAATGTAAAGGTGGGAACCTTGGTGCATTGAGGTACTGGTGTGTGCTGTTTTTGATGTATGTATTAGGATAATTGTGTGTAGCCTGTGCTACAATATGTCCTGAAGATGCCTTTCAAAAATCATCTTTCACACAACTAATTAATCGCTCATTACTGCAGTGACACAGGCCCTTACGATTGAAATAATGATGTATTAGTTCCTTAGATGTGTGTTGATTCGCTTCCTTGTTTGTTTTTTTTGTTTTGTTCAACAGGCAGGTGTGAAGGGGACTTTAGGTCGCCTAGTTGGAATTTTTGAGGTGAGTTTATGACCTTCCTAGGCATGCTTAAGGTGATTTGGGAGTGGAGAGAAATATTGACTTTGTTCTGAATTTTTAAAAGATAGTTAATGTATATCTTACAGAACCGAGAGAGGAAGCACAGAACCTACGTCTACATTCTTATCGTAACGGAGGTCTTGCAAGATTGGGAGGACTCTGTCAACATTGGTGAGTGGCTTTCATTTAAATCGGATTATACTAGATTGTTTGAATTCTGGTTATAGTTGTCTCATGTTTGTCTTACCTTGTGCTTAACTTAAATGGTGTCTGTTCATGTTCCTTTAACAGGGAGAAAAAGGGATTGGTTTAAAATAGACGATGCCATACAAGTGTTGCAGTGTCACAAGCCTGTGCAGGCCACCTACTTCGAGCCTCTCAAGGAAGGTTGCCTGACCAGCAACGGGACGCCCCTGGTGGCCACGATAGGCGGAGAACTCTCGCCCACCTACAACATCAACCAGAGCTCTGTGTCGGGTATCAGATAACTAAAACACAACGCTGACACAATCCCCAGGAGCTCTCGCCACCACTCTCTCTCTCTTACTTCTATTATTTTTTATCTCAAATACCAACATGGGTTGCCTTGCCAACTCTTTTGTGCCAGAGTTGTGGCGCAGACTTGACAGGTGTTGGCTGAAGATTCTGAAACACTTTGTAAATGTAATTTTTGACCCTTTTTTGTTATTATTGTATTGAAAATTGCATGAAGCATCCCTCACTCCCACATTCTACTACCTTAACGCGCCCTTAGCGTGGTGTTTATTGAATGCAAGAACTACTTTTTACTGTTGTGATGTAAAAGTGTATACTTAGTGCTTAAGCTCAAGGCTTTCAATGGTATTTTATGTCTTTTGGTTATTTTCTGTGAATGAATGTGGCGAATAGTGTTTTCCCTCTTAAGTATAGGAAATTCCAGCCGACCGTTGTTTTTTTTGGGTCCGATTCAGATTTCTTTTGGGGGGGGGGGTAAAATGTGCCGATATACAGTTTTTTTACAGCCGGGATGTGAGTCTCGTTTTTTCACCACACTGAATTCTCATAAATTACCATCCCAAGAGAGCAGTTGTCCGATAACTATGCTTCAAATGTTTTCATACATTGTGATAATGACCCATCATGAGAATGGCGGCAAGTGTTCAGATCAGCATGAGATTCCCATTTTTCATCTTATTTATTGAATATCGGTGGAACTTTCTTCCGATAGTGGTAAAAGGCCAATATCTGCCGATAATATCGGTGAACCGATATATCGGTCGGGCTCAATAGAAAATCTGAATGGACAGATTGTGGGACGTTACTTGTTTTGCATGAGCACTGGTATGTTTTGTCTTACACATTGGGGTGACCTGACACTGATTGTGCAGCAGGGTAGTCTTCTGTGGTAACCGAGGTCTTTGAATTATTTTCATTTAGCTCGATTGTGGTTATTGGTGTTAATATTTTGCAGGTTTCATCAGAAAGACTAGGCCCTTTTCCACATGGATTTATGACCCGATTGTCAAGTGTACATTTTCCCTTAGTCTGGAAGCTAGCCAGTCATTTCAATATTACATTTTGGGCAAGAAATATATACTATAGAAAGGTCTACTCAACTAAAGATGTAGAACAAAGTCTCCTATAGAGAATGTATTTCTCCAGTGTCTATATCTATTTTAATGTTCCCCTAGTCTGTTGATAGTGGTTCACTAGACACTGAAACAGTTGGCAGATCCCCTACCGACCGAAATGTATCCGTTTTTATCATTTGGAATTGCATGATGTGAACAACTGCAGTCTTCCTCCATGTATTTTCCAGAGGGTGAAAGGACTACTGACTGCAGTGCCATCCATGGACTGACTTACCTTCACATAACTCTTAATCACATTTTCAGATTCTCCCGACTCACCTCAGTTTATAGCAGATGTTTACATTGTTCATAGCATTTATTTATCACACCAGACAGCTAGATGGGTATTTTAGATGACTTTTCAGTAAGGTATTTTTTAGTATAGAATCTGCATCCCTGAACAAACACATGATACCTACCTGCTTGACATTCAAAGTCATGGAATCTAAAATGCTGTCTTGGCAAGATCCAGAACAAACAAGCCTTGTACAGTTGGATACCTTGTTTTTAACATGTAAAAATGCTTTTGGATAGTTTTTTGCTCTCTCTTAAACGTCTGGCAAAAGTCTCTCTAGCCAACCTGCGATACTTGCCTTGGATGTGGGGCATGGAGCAGCTGGCTTAATACTGTGAAACTGGAGGCGCTGTAGATGGCATGTAAAGCTGTTGTATTGTAAATAGTTTATTTCTGTATAGAACAAAGGTGAGTGTACAAATGACAAAAACAGTTTCTCTGACGCATTTGTGAGTGCTATATGTTGCTCAAAACATGGCTGTAGAGTTGACTCGATCCCCAAACAGGCGTTGATGTTGGTTTTGGAGGTTTTGTTGACGAGTTGCTTTGATACACAAGGGCTGGGGTTGAAAATAACTCAAATGATATAAGCAGCTGAGATGCCGCCTCAATGTTCTATGAAGACCATGTGCAACTGAGGCCGAGGTAATGAAGTGAAGTTAATCACAGTTGAACGGTTAACATACAAAGGACTCAATCCCATCGGCTTTAGCCGACATCTTCATAGCGGTTCTTTTGGTGGTGTGGAACTGCATTAGAGCTGTCAAATCCACTGGCAGCTCCTGGCATTTTACCTAAAGCGGACACTGCCATTGGCTGCACAGTCACATTAAGAGAAACCCCATGTAGCCTTGTTTACAAGTTGGAACACTGGAATGTGAGAGATAATTTACGCCTCGATTAGGCTGATAGAAATCCTTATTTTGTTTTCTGATTTTCAATTTGAGCATTATTTCTAAATAGTGTAGGCTCTTGTTCTAAGCTTCTAACGCAAGTTGGACGGGTGTGGCATTGTGACTGATAAAGAGCAGCTGCACACTGATTTGACGGCTCCAACGCAGTTGCACCTATGCAGGTGTCGGCTATTGCCGGGTAACTCTTAATCTAATTTAGGCCGAAATGTAAATTTTCCGCTGAGCACTGTTCCAAACCACTAGTCTACCATACAGCACTGCGTCGTTACGACATTATCCTAGTCTCTGACAACCAACGCTTATACTTACATGCCACTACATCTCCCCCGTCATCTCTTTTTTCCCCATAATTGTTTCAGTAGTTTATTATTCGCTCTCCAAACGGAGCGTTATCTATGTTCTCCCCAATCCCAGACTGAATGATGTAGGCCTATTCTCGAATTGGCAATGGATGTGAAATATCTTTAAGGGTGTAACTAAATTGAGTGGATGACATATCAATAGGAATGCTACAGGAATCCCTCTCACAAAGGCCTGGGACTTTGAACCCAGATTTATTGCTTTTTAAATGAGCTGCATCGAAATGTGTGGGGGGGCAAAGTCTTGGAACTGTCTAGTGAAGACCGGATCCTTTCCAATATCACCGGTCGAACCCACAGAGCAGAATACATTTAGGCCTGTATTTCAATTCTGTGGTCAGCCTCCCTCAAATTCCACCATTTTCTTTCAATAATCGAACAATTAGCTTAGAGCTGTAAAATCTGTGACAAAGGGGTTCTACTAAAAATCGGTACGAGGGCAGGCAAGCGCTGTAAAAAAAAAAAGATATTCGTGTAACAGCCAATGAATGACTACTTGTTCTTTAACCGTTGTCAATTTTAATGTGTTCCTGACAAGATGTGTTGTACATGCATACTAGCTAAAGCAGGACGTCTTATAGCTAGAGGCTCTCCGACACACTTCAGGCTTTAGTCAAGTGTATAGTTTCCCCTTTCCATATCACAATTAACTTATTTTAATGCAATGGGCAATGAAAGTTGAAGTAGACAGGGATTTATACAAGCATTTATCTTCCTAAGGGATGACTTTACACGGCACTGCTGTCAAAGCATGAAAAGTGAAAGCCTGGAGGATGAATTAAAGTAGGAAGGATGCATTTCTAAAAGGCTCAAAAGCAACCTCTGCCCCAATAGGCCATGGTCCTTCAACAAATGACATATTGGAAATCACATGACCACTGGGAAACGATTAACACCAGCTAGTGGCCAGGCAGTATTCTGCAACAACCCACGTGAAAATGTTATGCCTCAATGTTCAGTTGAGAATTCTGCAGTGTTACAATGATAACTTCATGACATAGCATTTCATTGGGATAGTGGTTAACAGCTTGATCCTTTTTCAATTGGACCGTCCAGCAATTCGGGTGATAATCCCGCTATGTACAAATTGATTAGGCAAAAATTGTAATCCGATGTGATTCAGTGTAAAAAGCTATTTGGACTGCCTAATATCTTTCCATTTCCCTCAACATGACCTCAGCCTTTTAGTTTCCCTACATATGTAGTAAAGGTGTACTTCTCTGGAATTTGATTTTTCATCATTTGGGACTGTGGAATAATTCAGTGGGCTGAAGATTGTAATAAAAATGTGCCAACAAATAAAAACACCAGTATTTCAGATCTGGATTCAATTTGCCTTCATGAACCTTCATGTCTAGCTGCTTATTCTGCTTTTAATACTTGTTGATTAACACCTGACTGAAAGACTGCACCTTGAATAACCGTAGCTAGTATAATTACTGTAGTGTGTGAATTGAGGGTCCTCATTCCACACAAATTAAATGAAATGTATATTGTGGGAAAATACATGAATCCAGAATGCCAGTATCTAAAGCACAGACAGAGAAAAAGGACAGAGCTGCGTTTTGTGTGTTTATTGTAAAGAAATGGATAGAAATTTACTCCTGAGGAGGCTGCTGTCCTCTGCCACGTCCAAATCCACCCCTCTGAAAGCAAGAGAGAAGGGTAAGCTTCCACATCACAGGACAACAGTTGGTAAGGAAAACAAAGCATAATGTTATGTTTCCAATTAATGTCCCGAATTTGTCTACCCGAATAACTTTACTCATAAGTGTTAGACCATTTCTTCTGGCTACACAAGGTATGCAGTTTTTCAAACCAGCTGATCAATTACAATTGCTCATGGTAATGTCATAGTTGAGTCTCAATATAAATGCCAACAAAATAAGAACATTCCTATTCTAGTAACAGATGTATAAAACCTTACAACGGTCGGCTATCCAATAAACTTAAAATCGTTATTTGATCATTTGATATATAGACTTGTCAGAGTTTCTATTCGACGAAATCAGGTAGGTCCCATTTTGTTTGCTTCCATTTAGGAAACGTTTTGGAACAGAATCGGCGTAATGAATACGCCCTTGCTTTGGACTACAATTACCATAAGGCAATACAGTACTTACGAATTGGAACTCTGTAGCTGAACCAGCACCTGCCTCTGCTTTCTTGTCTCCACCAGCTGTAAAGAAAAAAAACAGCTTGTAGGCCAAACATTCTTTCTCCAATAATGTTTTAAGTTATGGGTCATTTTCAATAAAAACGTCACAAGTTCGATTTGGCTGCTGGGGGCCAAGGAGACCTCATATCCACTAAAACTATTGACAACTACATGCAGTTTAAGGGATTGTTAAATGTTAACGTTTTGATTTGAATATCACCTATTGAAGATAGTCAGGACTAAAAATGTCTGATTATTCCATGCAAAACAATTGTGCAGTTAGCTCTATCATCAGAGTTACACAGCAAGTAAATGCATGCTTTTCATGATCAGTAAATGTGAATGACCATGTAATTTCTGATCGGTTGTAAGCCAAACATTTTCACCCATTCAACATCAACCTTCACACTAGTTACGCAAAGGCTGAGACAAGTCATTACTGATCACAAATGTGATCAACTACTGGAAACCAAGGCAGGGTTACCATCAGTATATTTTAAGCTACAAAGCACACTAGTCAGCAGATGAGATGACCAGTTGGCTGAAAGCTAACTTTTGGATGAGCAGGATCCTGTAACACTATACATACGTGGTGCAGCAGATCTCCTGTAATTGTCTCGGTCACCCCCATCACGGTTGAAGCGGGCGGGCCTCTCTCCCCGCTCTCCCTCCATACCTGGAAAAGAAACGACAACGCTCAGCTGAGTGGAAGGTTAAAGACGCCCAAAAACACAGGAAGGATCATCACACCGAGGTCCAATCAGCACCTAGGGCTTTAAAGCACTAAATTCAATAGTCCTCACTGTCCGGTCCTTGAGGACCAGTGTATGTAGACCTGTTCAAGCCCAGCTCTAACCCACATGATTTAACTAAATCGGCCCAAATTAAATACCACGATTAGTTGAATCAGTTGTTAGTACTGAGCTGGTACTAAAGCCAGCACACTGCAAACCCCAGGATTGGAACGCTCCAGCCCAGGTTATTGAAGTAGGGGCCTTACTAGGAACAGTAACACCAGATTCGCATTACTGTGCTGGCCTGGAAACTCTCTTTTCAGCACAGTTCCAGCAACTACAATGGATGTGTAGTACACAGCTCAGCAGTGTGAAAATGGTAGGCATACAAGTGGACATACCCTTGGGCCTGGGCCTTGCGGTCTCAGGACGCATCTGGCGGCGCAGAGTGGCAGGAACAATCTCAGGTGGAAGGTGCAGGAAGTCTCTCAGGTACTGGATACCTTCATTGGTGAGGTACCAGTAAAAATGGCGCCAGGCAAATTGCTCCTTAACATACCCAAGTGACTTCAAGGACTGAAAGACAAACATGCATTTTCTAGCCAGAGATACAATAAAGTCACAAAAATCTCAGACAAGGCATGCTAGGAAACATCTTTATGTAGACCAACTGAGTACAAGTCTGCAAATCCACATCAGATATGCATCATCTCTTCACTGTCACACTTGTAGCCCACTCACAAAATGCACCTTCAGGTCTTCACATCAACAAATCTGACTTCAGATATAACGCAGTCCTTAACTGGTTACCAAACACACTTGGAATGTTAATAGTGCAACCAGACACAGTTCATACCTGTGGACATCATGCTACTTGACACAAGAACTGCACCCCAGTCTCAAAGGGATAAAACAATGATAACTCAAAGTAGAAGCAATAGTTTCTCTCACCAGCATTGCTTTCATCACATGAAGATTGGGCACGTTCTTGTCAGCAAGCTCGGGGTGCTTAGGCAGATGCACATCTTTCTTTGCCACCATGACGCCCTCTTTGAAGAGGAGCTCATAGATCGCAATACGATTCTTCTTGGGCATCAGCATCTGTTCACACAAACGACAATGAGACAAGCGTTCGCGTGCAAGCAATATAACAGGGATGTCCATCGACCCACAATTACTGGCTGGCTTACAGTCGCCTACAAGGTGGTCACGGTTTGACCAAGATTGGGAGCCCTATGTCATCTCCCCCAGTCGGTAGCTAACCAGCTTCGTCGGGCAACTATGGTATGGGCTCATTTCCCAGATGCGGTGGGTAACAGAGACCTTTAATTAATATATATAGATATTTTTAAACAAGGCTTATACAGAGTCTAATGATAACGCCACACTTAAACGTGTATCTGTTGGATCCGGCAAAGTGGTAGCTAGCTTGGGGGCGTCAGAAAAGTTAGCCTAATGGGCGAGTAACCGAAAGGTTGGTGGATCGAATCTCCGAGCCGAAAATGTAAACATCTGTCGTCCTGAACGAGGCAGTTAACCCGATAAGCAGTCATTGTAGATAAGGATTTGTTCTTAACTGACTTGCCTAGTTAAAAAAAAAAGAAGCTATCTAGCGTTGACCAAAATGCAGTCATGCCCGGGTAGTTACCTCGACTAGCTTGTGTTTATCAGCCTACCTCTCGAGTAATACAATTATTTTTGGGGAAATGTGTGGATGTTTATAACAACGAGATACACATCTATGTAAACTGAGCGTAACAGCTTCCTACAATGTAAGATGTTGGAGATTTATTACGATATTTTTTTCCGGAATTTACTTACCTTACAACTTGCTAGGGGACCGGAGCCGGAAAGAAAGACAGAACTTGTTCAAGAGCGTTTATGCGCAGGCGTTGGACCTAAGCAGCTTTATCGCCATCTACTGAGCTGGCGGGAAAACTGTAGTAAAATAAATTGAATTACCAGTATGGTTAAATTATTATCATTCTAATTTTTGCTATTTACTATTATTACCATATGGGTAAAATAGCCATGCACCTTTGTTAATAACATAGTCTAATTAATGAACACATCTCTGCAGCACACTGTCTGAGTTTACACCACTTCAATCTGAACCTGTTCCAATCATCCTCACAAGGTTTTTTCATTTTTTTTCTTCATTTAACCTTTATTTAACCTGGCAAGTTAAGAACAAATTCTTATTTACAATGACGGCCTACCCAAAGGCAAAGGGCCTCACAAAGGCAAAGGGCCTCACAAAGGCAAAAGACACCACAACACTACATAAAGAAAGACATAAGACAACAACATAGCAAGGCAGCAACACATGACAACACAGCATGGTAGCAACACAACATGGCAGCAGTTCAACATGGTAGCAGCACAAAACAGAGTAAAAACATTATTGGGCACAGACAACAGCACAAAGGGCATGAAGGTAGAGACAACAATACATCACGCAAAGCAGACACAACTGTCAGTAAGAGTGTCCATAGTTGAGTCTTTGAATGAAGAGATTGAGATAAAACTGTCCAGTTTGAGTGTTTGTTGTTGCAGCTCGTTCCAGTTGCTAGCTGCAGCGAACTGAAAAGAGGAGAGACCAAGGGATGTGTGTACTTTGGGGACCTTTAACAGAATGTGACTGGCAGAATGGGTGTTGTAGTGGAGGATGAGGGCTGCAGTAGATATCTCAGATAGGGGGGAGAACATCCAGAGCCGGCTCCAGGCATAAGCAGTCGCTTAGGGCCCCAGTCCGCTAGGGTATTTATAAAAAAGTTGGGGTGTCAAGAAGGTATACGTTCGAAACTTCATTGTCTATCAGCTACAGTGCCTTGCGAAAGTATTCGGCCCCCTTGAACTGTGCGACCTTTTGCCACATTTCAGGCTTCAAACATAAAGATATAAAACTGTATTTTTTTGTGAAGAATCAACAACAAGTGGGACACAATCATAAAGTGGAACGACATTTATTGGATATTTCAAACATTTTTAACAAATCAAAAACTGAAAAATTGGGCGTGCAAAATTATTCAGCCCCTTTACTTTCAGTGCAGCAAACTCTCTCCAGAAGTTCAGTGAGGATCTCTGAATGATCCAATGTTGACCTAAATGACTAATGATGATAAATACAATCCACCTGTGTGTAATCAAGTCTCCGTATAAATGCACCTGCACTGTGATAGTCTCAGAGGTCCGTTAAAAGCGCAGAGAGCATCATGAAGAACAAGGAACACACCAGGCAGGTCCGAGATACTGTTGTGAAGAAGTTTAAAGCCGGATTTGGATACAAAAATATTTCCCAAGCTTTAAACATCCCAAGGAGCACTGTGCAAGCGATAATATTGAAATGGAAGGAGTATCAGACCACTGCAAATCTACCAAGGCCTGGCCGTCCCTCAACTTTCAGCTCATACAAGGAGAAGACTGATCAGAGATGCAGCCAAGAGGCCCATGATCACTCTGGATGAACTGCAGAGATCTACAGCTGAGGTGGGAGACTCTGTCCATAGGACAACAATCAGTCGTATATTGCACAAATCTGGCCTTTATGGAAGAGTGGCAAGAAGAAAGCCATTTCATAAAGATATCCATAAAAAGTGTTGTTTAAAGTTTGCCACAAGCCACCTGGGAGGCACACCAAACATGTGGAAGAAGATGCTCTGGTCAGATGAAACCAAAATTGAACTTTTTGGCAACAATGCAAAACGTTATGTTTGGCGTAAAAGCAACACAGCTCATCACCCTGAACACACCATCCCCCACTGTCAAACATGGTGGTGGCAGCATCATGGTTTGGGCCTGCTTTTCTTCAGCTGGGACAGGGAAGATGGTTAAAATTGATGGGAAGATGGATGGAGCCAAATACAGGACCATTCTGGAAGAAAACCTGATGGAGTCTGCAAAAGACCTGAGACTGGGACGGAGATTTGTCTTCCAACAAGACAATGATCCAAAACATAAAGCAAAATCTACAATGGAATGGTTCAAAAATAAACATATCCAGGTGTTAGAATGGCCAAGTCAAAGTCCAGACCTGAATCCAATCGAGAATCTGTGGAAAGAACTGAAAACTGCTGTTCACAAATGCTCTCCATCCAACCTCACTGAGCTCGAGCTGTTTTGCAAGGAGGAATGGGAAAAAATTTCAGTCTCTCGATGTGCAAAACTGATAGAGACATACCCCAAGCGACTTACAGCTGTAATCGCAGCAAAAGGTGGCACTACAAAGTATTAACCTAAGGGGGCTGAATAATTTTGCACGCCCAATTTTTCAGTCTTTGATTTGTTAAAAAAGTTTGAAATATCCAAGAAATGTCGTTCCACTTCATGATTGTGTCCCACTTGTTGTTGATTCTTCACAAAAAAATACAGTTTTATATCTTTATGTTTGAAGCCTGAAATGTGGCAAAAGGTCGCAAAGTTCAAGGGGGCTGAATACTTTCGCAAGGCACTGTATTTTTCTGTTATGTCAGTCAATGACGGTCACTCAAGTAGCCATGTCAGCTAACAATTTTTCAGATTGGTATATTAGGCTAGCCAGCTTTCTAAACTTGTAGTAATCATGTCCGAAAACCAACCCTGGCCCCCATTGATTTTGTTAGTCACTCTCACTCAGATATAATTAACATGGCATAAGTCATGGAAAAATATGTAGAATTCAGCGGAGGGGGGGCGCAAACTAAATCTTGCTTAGGGCCCCAAAAGGCTAGAGCCGGTCCTGGGACCATCCCCCATCTGTCGCCTCTTTGCCCCCCGCACTTTAAGTGCAACACACAAGGCAAGCCTTTGCTGTCAGTTGACTGAGCAGGGTCTATCGACCATTCTAGCTATTATAACGGAAACATTTGTATATTTAGGCCAACAGGGGAGTCGGACACATCGCATTACGTTCTCTGGTATGTCATGCATTTATATGCGCATTCGCAATTTGTAGTTTGGTTGAGTAGAAACTAGAAAGAGCAAGAAGAATAGGCTAAGAACAGTATCGTTTGACTGGTAGGCTACGCAACCCATTTCATACTGCTGCTACCCGCGGCAGCGATACTTTTCCAACCTGCAGTTTTTTTGTTGTTTTATTCTTTCGGAACCAAAATTGTACAACATATAGCTGTTATAGCCTTTTGACTGTCAAATAACGCCATTATACCGCACCTATAGCATGCTTCGCATAATAACTATGTATATGATTAATTTGTTTTCATTCATTTTGAATGAGGATAATAGGATGGTTTGGGGTTGAACATCCCCTGCCTGTAATTCTCACAGAAACCACTTTATTTCGCGCAACAACAAAAACAATCGACACTTTCCCTGGCTACCACTTCTCTTGCGCAACTAAAAATGTAAGCAGTCTCATCTCAACTGTTTAAGTCACTCCAACAAAACAATGTTCAGGTACATTGCTCGAATATTTTGTCATTTAGAAAAATATTTAAGCTTATATTTAATCAAATATAGTTAGATCTATAACTTGTTTATATATATATACCAGTAAGGGAGCCTAAAGAAAAATAATCCATTTGGCTAGAGTGATTGCCATCAGTTTTTATAAAATAATAATATTTAAAGTTAGTATTTTTGGGGCAAAATGCCCCCAGGACAATCCAATACAAGTCAATAGTACCCATATTAGCATTTTCAAATCATGTCCAAATCATCTACAGTATCTATAACTAACTTCAGTGAACAAATCATCTATAAGTAAACTTCATTGAACTTCATTGAAATCAATTTTGAGATACTTTAGGATGATTTCGATAGGAAGCGTGAAAATTAATAGGGACCTTACATCATTGGGCTTTGATATTTGATTTATTTAATTACAGAAAGATACCTAGACTTGAGCTTTTAAGAGTCAATTACAAAAAAAAAAGGGAAAAAATGAAACATATATAGATTTTAACACACTAAACTTCAGGGATAATTCTGTCCCGATGGTGGGGCAAAACACCCCCTTTCTAAATTTTCGATTTTTATTAAATAACAAAAAAACTATTAATTCTGCCCACTTATTTCTCTTCAAAATGTGTTTGCCTAAGGATAGCCAGTATGCAGATATTTAATATTTTTGCCAAACTTTTTTGTTCTCAGAAAATAGAAATGTTCCTTAAGCGGGCATTTTCCCCCAACATACCCTAAACAACCTCTCAGATAAATGATCTATACATCTAGTACAATATTCATATCAATGCCATCCACCATCCAGACTTTTAAACATAATCTATTAGAGGAGCATGTATTTCCTTGAGTAAGCTTGAGAGATATGGGATAATCACCAATAGGAGCAGAATTGGTTGAACCAACTAAGCTAGTGGGCCCTAGCAGTGGTTCAGATATAGACCTCTCTTCAGGTCCTGACTCCTGATGGTTCTAGACTGTATTTACACAGGCAGCCCAGTTCTGATCTTTTTCCACCAAATGGTCTTTTGACCAATCAGATCAGCTATTTTACCAATAATTGTGCAAAATATCAGAATTGGGCTGCATGTGTGAACGCAGAATGTCCTAATGTGAGTCAGGTCTGCTCAGGTTCTGTGACGGAGGGTCAGCTGAGAGGATGCTGTAACCAGTACAGTGAGACATGGTATCTGGTTACAAAAGCTAAAGGGTAGCTACTACCGCATAATAACATTAAATATATTGTATATGTCTGATGCAGCCTCTCAGACAGCTGAGTGTTTGTGGTCATGGACACATTTAATTTGGGGGACTTGCCCCAAATAAACAATTCTGTGGAGTTTCTCAGTGAAGTTGTCTGACCTCCATCTGCAGAGAGAGAGAGAGAGAGAGAGAGAGAGAGAGAGAGAGAGAGAGAGAGAGAGAGAGAGAGAGAGAGAGAGAGAGAGAGAGAGAGAGAGAGAGAGAGAGAGAGAGAGAGAGAGAGCTGTTCAACAGGGCACTGTCCAGGGTCCTGAACTCTCAGCTCACCAACACTACCACCATGCTGAATGACACTGGCCTAACTGAACCTCAGAGCATGTTGGCTGTCCTGGCGAAGCCCCACTTCAAGCCGAAATCGTTCATTAAAGAAAAGCACTAGGGAGTATAGGCCTAGCAATGTGCAGGTCCATTTTGTTTCAGCCGAACCCACACCTGGAACATTTATTTGGATCTCCACATAGGTTGGCCTTGGCGATACTCCATGCCAACATTTACCTCCAGATCAGGAAATGTGTCTTCAGCACTGAGAGTAGTTGTTTGGCCAGCAGAAAACTCATTCTAATTTTTATTTTAACCTTTATTTAACTAGGTAAGTCAGTTAAGAACAAATTCTTATTTTCAATGACGGCCTAGGAACAGTGGGTTAACTGCCTGTTCAGTGGCAGAACGACAGATTTGTACCTTGTCAGCTCAGGGATTCAAACTTTCAACCTTCTGGTTACTAGTCGAACGCTCTAACCACTAGGCTACCCTGCCACCCCTCATTCTCTCCCCATGCTCTGTGTTTGTGTTCTGAGCATAAATGAGCTGCATGAAAGCCATCTGCTGTTTGAGATGAATAAACCAACACATTTATCTATGTTTTTATCAAAGTCTGTTATGATGCCTGCCGCAATGGGTCCACATAAGGCTTTTACTCTGAAGTGAAGGGCACGATGAAACTAGAAGAGCAGAGCGTCATACAGAGTACTGTGTGTATGTGTGTGTGTATTTGCCTACATGCATGCATGCTTCAGTGTGTTTGCAGGTGTGTCTGTGCGTGTGCATGCGTCTATGTGTTCGCGTCACGCATGTGTCTGTGCGTCTGTGCGTGTGTGTGTGTGCCCCTGTCTGTGTTAGTGTGTAATTGGATTAATTAATGTGATGAATATGAATGGGGCCCAGGACACACGTCTGATTTATACACCCCAATTCAGCTGACTCCGCTGAAGGAGGAATGACAGATGTGGCACCATTTCTAATGTAATTAACTAGCCCAGATCATAAGTTGTTTTTCTTCTGCAAATGAATGTGAATCTGCCACTGTAGGACTGTAGGCTATTCCCCATGGATACATCCATTCACTGTTTGCCTCAGTCATTTGTACATACAAGCCTCCTTGTCACATCTGCTCTCCACAATCTTAATCCTACACTAAATGACACTGCATTTCATTTTGCCAAATCACTGGTTTTACCCATTCCCAGCTTGTGTGGCCTGAAGATGTGTTATTTGGAATAGTAAGGTAATAGTAGTAGCAGTCTGTCATTTTGTTTTATTATGAAATCCATAATCCTACTCCTGATGTAATAACTGTCTCTCTCTTGTCTCCTTAGGTGTGCTTCTTTAGGGGTGGGGATTTTAAGGAACACAATCCAAACCTGCATGGGGATATATGGAAACCTGATTGGCCCAGTTGAGAAGGTAAGGGTTTTCACTGATTTCTGATTAGGCTCACATTTCAACATACAAGCAGAAAGTCCCTGTTTTCTACTGGTTGAGTGTGCTCCCTATATATACAGTCGGGCAAAAAAAGTATTTAGTCAGCCACCAATTGTGCAAGTTCTCCCACTTAAAAAGATGAGAGAGGCCTGTAATTTTCATCATAGGTACACTTCAACTATGACAGACAAAATGAGAAAAAAAATCCAGAAAATCACATTGTAGGATTTTTAATGAATTTATTTGCAAATTATGGTGGAAAATAAGTATTTGGTCAATAACAAAAGTTTATCTCATTACTTTGTTATTTACCCTTTGTTGGCAATGACAGAGGTCAAACGTTTTCTGTAAGTCTTCACAAGGTTTTCACACACTGTTGCTGGTATTTTGGCCCATTCCTCCATGCAGATCTCCTCTAGAGCAGTGATGTTTTGGGGCTGTTGCTGGGCAACACGGACTTTCAACTCCCTCCAAATATTTTCTATGGGGTTGAGATCTGGAGACTGGTTAGGCCACTCCAGGACCTTGAAATGCTTCTTACAAAGCCACTCCTTCGTTGCCCGGGCGGTGTGTTTGGGATCATTGTCATGCTGAAAGACCCAGCCACGTTTCATCTTCAATGCCCTTGCTGATGGTAGGCTTTGTTACTTTGGTCTCTGCAGGTCATTCACTAGGTCCCCCCGTGTGGTTCTGGGATTTTTGCTCACTGTTCTTGTGATAATTTTGACCCCACGGGGTGAGATCTTGCGTGGAGCCCCAGATCGAGGGAGATTATCAGTGGTCTTGTATGTCTTACATTTCCTAATAATTGCTCCCATAGTTGATTTCTTTAAACCAAGATGCTTACTTATTGCAGATTCAGTCTTCCCAGCCTGGTGCAGGTCTACAATTTTGTTTCTGGTGTCCTTTGACAGCTCTTTGGTCTTGTCCATAGTGGAGTTTGGAGTGTGACTGTTTGAGGTTGTGGACAGGTGTCTTTTATCAAATCAAATCAAATCAAATTTATTTATATAGCCCTTCGTACATCAGCTGATATCTCAAAGTGCTGTACAGAACCCAGCCTAAAACCCCAAACAGCAAGCAATGCAGGTGTAGAAGCACGGTGGCTAGGAAAAACTCCCTAGAAAGGCCAAAACCTAGGAAGAAACCTAGACAGGAACCAGGCTATGTGGGGTGGCCAGTCCTCTTCTGGCTGTGCCGGGTGGAGATTATAACAGAACATGGCCAAGATGTTCAAATGTTCATAAATGACCAGCATGGTCGAATAATAATAAGGCAGAACAGTTGAAACTGGAGCAGCAGCACAGTCAGGTGGAAGTTGAAAGTTGAAGTTTTATACTGATAACAAGTTCAAACAGGTGCCATTAATACAGGTAACGAGTGGAGGACAGAGGAGCTTCTTAAAGAAGAAGTTACAGGTCTGTGAGAGCCAGAAATCTTGCTTGTTTGTAGGTGACCAAATACTTATTTTCCACCATAATTTGCAAATATATTAATTAAAAATCCTACAATGTGATTTTCTTGATTTTTTTTCTCATTTTGTCTGTCATAGTTGAAGTGTACCTATGATGAAAATTACAGGCCTCTCTCATCTTTTTAAGTGGGAGAACTTACACAATTGGTGGCTGACTAAATACTTTTTTGCCCCACTGTAGATGCAGACTTTGTACCTTTAAAATATCATTCACTGATCTAACACAATTGGATAGGGGCAGAGGAAGGGGAGGAGCGTATCATATCATTAGTATCTGGTTGAGAGGTGGCGAGGGTGGCAGGGAAGGGGCTCTCCAGAGGCCCAGACCAGGCAGGCCCAGGCACCCAGCCCAACCACCATGCTGGGCGGTAATTGAGCAGTTTGCCTGGAGAGCCTATGAGAGACGAGCAGATGGTGAATTCCTCTACAGCGTATGACTTGGCAGAAATGGATACTGTATGTGTCCCAACTTCAGCTTTAAATGGCTTGGTTGGTTGGAAACAAATTTGGAAATCCTCTGTTTTGTTCTTAATTTTGCTTGATGGATTAAGGCAATCAATTCTTCCATTATGAGTCTCAGTCATGAGTCATCACCTTTCCGACAGTGAACACACATGCATCTCATACATGTAACCACTGCTCCCATACAGAATAGCTTGTTAGGAGAAGGACTTGGCTCTGTCTATCCATCCACCAGTACTGTCTGTGACCTAGGATGTGTCCCAAATGGAATGCTATTCCCTATATAGTGCACTACTTTTGACATGAGCCCTATGGATATAGGGTGCCTTTTGGGATTCAGACGTAATGGAAACCCATGTGGGTGTTGACTGCAGGTTTTAACTGTTCATCTATAGTCCAGATTTACAGTGTCCACTCAATGGAGAGCTGTAGAGCTATGGGAGAGGGCAGCAAGGGCCGGTGGAGGGAGGAAATGGCTTTATGTTGTCAAAGCGTTGGGTGCAGAATTTGTTTGATTGTTCCAAGGCACCATTTAATCCTCTGACCCCATGTTAGCACGTCTAGCTGGCAGACATACCCTATAGTCCAGGGGTTGGCAACAGGTGGTCCGCGGTCCAAAACCTGGCCCACCAGTGATATGTTTTGGCCCCCAAAGTTTTTAGTATAACATTTTTATTATTTTTTATAAATAAAAAAAACTAAAATCACCAGGAAATCAGCTAAAAATGAGTTTAATTTATGAAATCTGTTCTCAATTATTCCCACGAATACAAACACGGACATGTGTAATCGTCTCAATGTAATCAAGGTATGACACAATTTTTTATGCTTTTTCGGCTCAGTTGTGGTCAATTTGTAATGTACAAATTATTATTAATATGTTTCGGCTGCCGATCATCCGCTCAGACAAAAATCAGCCGTGACTGAATCTAGTTGATGATCCTGCTCTAGTTTCACTGTGAGGGTTTGACAATTTCACAAGGTCCATTCTCAGTGTTAATGTATTCTAATCTGTGTCTTAATTATGCTTTGACTCTAGCATCTCGGATATTGTAGATGGTCTTTGCTTACCTGCATCCTTGAATAGTTTTTCCTCTCACTACGAGGACACGAGAGCTCATTCATGAAAACACCATCAGAGAACCTCTCTGTTGTGTAGCTAATCACAGCAGTGAGCAGCTGCAGTGTGTATTTGAGTGTCTCATTTCACCTACTTGGCATTGTATGTTCAGAAATGATTGGTGCCTCTCTGCAGTGCTCTCTTTAGCGTTCCTGAGTGTTATTGTGGCTCTCCGTTGGCTGAGCACCTGGGCTTGAGTGAATGTCCTGCCCCGGTTATAAACTACTGGGCCAGGGAAGCATTATTGATCAAAAGCTAACTGGAATGAAGACTTTTAGGAGGACGGGAATCCTCTGTGGTCGCTCTAGGCTATTGATTGGATGTGTAGCCTAACCTTGCAGAGGCTGTATAATTGGTTTCACCAAGGTGTATATAGCTAAACGCTTGGCATTTAGATGTTAGCTATTTTGGAGAACAATGTTATTAGTGCAGTCAAATGTTGTCAGTAGCCTATGCTTCATTTTATATCAATAAATTAAGTGTTCTTGTAGTCAATTACAACTGTTAGGACTGTTTAGAACAAAAAATATCCATTGTGGCATTATTATATCCACCATGGTGTTATTATATCCACTATGGCGTTATTATATTTACCATGGCGTTATTATATCCACCAAGGCATTATTATGTCCACCATGGCATTATTATATCCACCATGGCATTATTATGTCCACCATGGCATTATTATATCCACTATGGCGTTATTATATCTACCATGGCATTATTATGTCCACCATGGCGTTATTATGTCCACCAAGGCGTTATTATGTCCACCATGGCGTTATTATATCCACTATGGGTACAGTTCCTGCAGGGGGTCAACAGGGGGTCAAACAGAAGCCATAAACAGAGAAATATTTTACTCCAGGCACCTCACCATGGTCAGGAATTTGGCCACGGATACATGTGAGCTGATGGGGAGGCATGTATAGAGAATAAAGACAAAAGAAAGACACTAAAAGCCTCAGGCTCCTCAGTCTCTACACACACACACCAGGATTCTGACCTAAATAATGTTTTTTACCTATTTCCTTCCTTCCTGCCCCTTATCTCCCTCCCCTCTCTCTCCTGCCCCCTCTCTCTCCTGGCCCCCTCTCTCCTGCCCCCTCTATCTCCTGGCCACCTCTCTCTCCTGGCCCCCTCTCTCTCCTGCCTCCCTGTCTCTCCTGGCCCCCTCTCTCCCCTGCCTCCCTCTCTCTCCTGGCCCCCTCTCTCCCCTCTCTCCCCTGTCCCACCCTCTCCCCTGGCCCCCTCTCTCTACTGGCCCCCTCTCTCTCTACTGGCCCCATCTCTCCCCTGCCCCCTCTCTCCCCTGCCTCCCTCTCTCTCCTGGCCCCCTCTCTCCCCTGCCTCCCTCTCTCTCCTGGCCTCCTCTCTCCCCTGTCCCCCTCTCCCCTGGCCCCCTCTCTCTACTGGCCCCCTCTCTCTACTGGCCCCCTCTCTCCCCTGCCCCCTCTCTCCCCTGCCTCCCTCTCTCTCCTGGCCCCCTATCTCTTGTCTTTATCTCTCTCTTGCCTCCCACTCCCCCACCACCCTGTCTCTCCTGGCCCCTCTCTCCCCTGTCTCCCTCTCTCTCTTAGCCCCCCTCTCTCCTGGCCCCCTCTCTCCCATGCCTCCCTCTCTCTCCTGCCCCCTCTCTCCTGGCCCCCTCTCTCCCCTGCCTCCCTCTCTCTCCTGGCTCCCTCTCTCCCCTGCCTCCCTCTCCCTCCTGGCCCCCTCTGTCTTGTCTTCATCTCTCTCCTGGCCCCCTTTCTTTCCTGGCCCCCTCTCTCACCTGGCCCCCTCTCTCCCCTGCCTCCCTCTCTGTCCTGGCCCCCTTTCTCTCCTGGCCCCCTCTCTCCCCTGTCTCCCTCTCTCTCCTGGCCCCCTCTCTCCCCTGCCTCCCTTTCTCTCCTGGCCCCCTCTCTCTTGTCTTCATCTCCTTCCTGGCCCCCTTTCTTTCCTGCCCCCCCTCTCTCTCCTGGCCCCCTCTCTCCCCTGCCTCCCTCTCTGTCCTGGCCCCCTCTCTCTCCTGGCCCCCTCTCTCCCCTGTCTCCCTCTCTCTCCTGGCTCCCTCTCTCTTGTCTTCATCTCTCTCCTGGCCCCCTTTCTCTCCTGGCCCCCCTCTCCCCTGCCTCCCTCTCTCCTCTGGCCCCTTCTCTCTTGCCTCCCTCTGCCCTACCTCTTTTTATCTCGTGGCCCCATATCTCCTTCCCTCCTCTCTCTCTGACCTTCCTTACTTTCCTGCCTCACTCTTTCTCTCCTTCCCCTCTCTCCCTCTTGCCTCTGTCTTTTTCTCCTAACCATTTTCTCTCCTGTCCTTTTCCTCTCCATGACAACTGTTCTCCTTGAGACTTCCTACAAATGTGTCAGCCGGACAGGAAGGGAGTGCCCTCACAGGCAGCTGGCTAATTATTGATGGCCTTACCTGTCTTTAGGAGGATGTGGCAAAGTTCAGTCTGCGTGTGTGTGTGTGTGTCTGTGTGTGTGTGTGTGTGTGTGTGTGTGTGTGTGTGGCGGTGGTGGTGGTGGTGGTTAGTAAACAGGGTGTGCTATCTCCTTCAGGTGCATAGCTATTCTAGTTGCCTGTAGCCTCGAGCACTGTCCGTCTCGAGTCTGTCTCAAGGGTGGACACAGATTGCTCCGAGTGACCAGGCGCATTACTGTTGTTATGTTATTCTAAAATTAACAATAGAGATCAATACATACTGTCAGAAATATTCACAGACTTGTACAACATAGGCGAAATGACACCATTTAGACTGTTAGCAAAATCAAGGTTCTTTAGAGGACTTCTATACTTAAGCAATAAGGCCAGAGGGGGTGTGGTAAATGGCCAATATACCATGGCTAAGGGCTGTACTTAGGCACGACGCAAAGCCCTTAGGATACAGTTCTTAACCGTGGTATATTGGCCATATGCAGCAAACCCCCAAGGTGCTTATTGCTATTATAAACTGGTTACCAACGTAATTACAGCAGTAAAAATACATGTTTTGTCATACCCATGGTATATGGGCTGATATACCACGGCTGTCAGCCAATCAGCATTTTGGGATGGAACCACCCACTTTATGATTTGCTGATAATGTGAACAATGTTGTTTAGTTTTTCTCTAACCTGATTCGCTAGCTGTTCCTCCACTGCAGTGGAGCGGCAGGTAGCCTAGTGCTACGCCATCCAAGATGCAGTGCAGACGTGTTTTGTTCGTCCTCTCGTGTACTTTTGTATTTTTTCGTTTTTTTTTTATATATATATATATATATATATATATATATATATATATATATATATATATATATATATATATATATATATCAATTTTATTTTCAATCTCTTTTCCATTTTAATTCAATTATATCTTCCGGTAACCTGCCATAACCAATGTGATACGGAACTGCTATTATTTAAAAATTTTAGACCTTATAGCAAGAACCACCTAGCCATCAGAAGCGAACCAGCTAATTAAAAAGCTAAAGCTATTTAGTCATTGTTAGCCACTGCTAGCAGCCTTTACCTTCTGCACAGATACCAGCCCTTTTTTTAGCCTGGATAATACTCTCCAGCCTACCAGTATCGGACTGTCTCTCCACTACAACGCCGGATTCCTGCCATAATCCCTGGACCATTACTCTTGATTTTCACAGCTAGCTAGCACCCAGTACCGAAGCTATCCCTGAGGCCCACCTCCCGGCCTACTCAGTTGTTCACCCGGACTCCACCCAGACACGGCTAGAACCCACTACTCCACCAGATCCTTGCCGTAAGCTCTGGACCTTGGCACCGGATCGCCGCTGCTACCGAGTGGCTATAGTGGCTGCCCCGAAGCTAGCACCAGTTAGCTGTGAGCCAGGCGCATCTCTCGGCTAGCAAACTAAATTACTACAACTACAATACCTCTTTCGCCATCTGGCTTGGGTCCTTTGTCAACATGGCGCCCCGCCGCACTGGTCATTGGTCATGACTGGTCTGCCGACGAATAGTCCATCTGCTGTGCCGTCTGACGTCGGAGCAGACGCTTCTACTAGCCCTGGGCTACTAACTTTAAACGCTGTGTCGTAGTAGCGTAGTAGCGACTACTCCGCGGCTTCCCTGTTCCACCGATTGCTGCCCCCTGGACTCTATGATCACTTGGCTACATAGCTGATGCCTGCTGGACTGTCCATTAATCACTGTACTCCTTTCTGTTTATTTTTTGCCTATCTGTCGGCCCAGCCGTGAACTCAGGCTCTGTGTGTATTTAACCAACGCTCTCTGCCCAGTCATAGCCATTTTAAAAGGTTGTTGTTGTTTTAGCTGATTAGCTGTTGTTGTCTCACCCGTTGTTGTCTTAGCTAGCTCTCCCAATCAAATCAAAATCAAAATCAAATTCATTTATATAGCCCTTCTTACATCAGCTGATATATCAAAGTGCTGTACAGAAACCCAGCCTAAAACCCCAAACAGCAAGCAATGCAGGTGTAGAAGCAGGCTAGGAAAAACTCCCTAGAAAGGCCAAAACCTAGGAAGAAACCTAGAGAGGAACCAGGCTATGAGGGGTGTCCAGTCCTCTTCTGGCTGTGCCGGGTGGGGATTATAACAGAATATGGCCAAGATGTTCAAATGTTCATAAATGACCAGCAGGGTCAAATAATAATAATCACAGTGGTTGTTGAGGGTGCAACAAGTCAGCACCTCAGGAATAAATGTCAGTTGGCTTTTCATAGCCGATCACGGAGAGTATCTCTACTGCTCCTGCTGTCTCTAGAGAGTTGAAAACAGCAGGTCTGGGACAGGTAGCACATCCGGTGAACAGGACAGGGTTCCATAGCCGCAGGCAGAACAGTTGAAACTGGAGCAGCTGCACGGCCAGGTGGACTGGGGACAGCAAGGAGTCATCATGCCAGGTAGTGCTGAGGCATGGTCCTAGGGTCAGGTCCTCCGAGAGAGAGAAACAAAGAAAAAAAGAGAGAAAGGGAGAATTAGAGAGAGCATACTTAAATTCACACAGGACACGGGATAAGACAGGAGAAATACTCCAGATATAACAGACTGACCCTAGCCCCCGACACATAAACTACTGCAGCATAAATACTGGAGGCTGAGACAGGAGGGGTCAGGAGACACTGTGGCCCACGTCAGTGACTCAACCCACTCAAGTGACGCCCTTAGCGACAGCATGGAAGAACACCAGTAAGCCAGTGACTCAGCCCCTGTAGTAGGGTTAGAGGCAGAGAATCCCAGTGGAGAGAGGGGAACCGGCCAGGCAGAGACAGCAAGGGTGGTTCGTTGCTCCAGAGCCTTTCCGTTCACCTTCACACTCCTGGGCCAGACTACACTCAATCATATGACCCACTGAAGACATGAGTCTTCAAGACATGAGTCTTCAGTAAAGACTTAAATGTTGTGACCGATTCTGCGTGGGTAGGCAGACCATTCCATAAAAATGGAGCTCTATAGGAGAAAGCCCTGCCTCCAGCTGTTTGCTTAGAAATTGTAGGGACAATTAGGAGGCCTGCTTCTTGTGACCATAGGTAGGAGCAACCCCATGTAATGCTTTGTAGGTTAGCAGTAAAACCTTGAAATCAGCCCTTGCCTTAACAGAAAGCCAGTGTAGGGAGGCTAGCACTGGAGTAATATGATCAAATTTTGGGGTTCTAGCAGCCGTATATAGCACAAACGGAAGTTTATTTAGTGCTTTATCCGGGTAGCCGGAAAGTAGAGCATTGCAGTAGTCTAACCTAGAAGTAACAAAAGCATGGATTTTTAAAAATTGTATCAGTTTTGGACAGGACGTTTTGATTTTTTTAATGTTACGTAGATGGAGAAAAGCTGTCCTTGAAACAGTCTTGATAAGTTTGTCAAAAGAGAGATCAGGGTCCAGAGTAACGCCGAGGTTCTTCACAGTTTTATTTGAGACGACTGTACAACCATCAAGATTAATTGTCAGATTTAACAGAAGATCTCTTTGTTTCTTGGGACCTAGAACAAGCATCTCTGTTTTGTCCGAGTTTAAAAGGAGAACGTTTTTTTTAACCTTTATTTAACCAGGCAAGTCAGTTAAAAACACATTCTTATTTTCAATGACAGCCTAGGAACAGTGCGTGAACCAACTGCCTGTTCAGGAGCAGAACGACAGATTTGTACCTTGTCAGCTCGGGGGTTTGAACTTGCAACCTTCCAGCTACTAGTCCAACGCTCTAACCACTAGGCTACCCTGTAGCCATCCACTTCCTTGTGTCTGAAACACAGGCTTCTAGCGGGGGCAATTTTGGAGGACAAACCATTCACAGAGACAAACGGATATCTTTCCTGCAGATAAGATCTAAACCAGGCCAGAACTTGTCCGTGTAGACCAATTTGAGATTACAATCTCTCCAAAAGAATGTGGTGATCGATGGTATCAAATGCAGCACTAAGCAGCACTAAGTCTAGGAGCACGAGGACAGATGCAGAGCCTCGGTCTGACGCCATTAAAAGGTCATTTACCACCTTCACAAGTGCAGTCTCACTGCTATGATGGGGTCTAAAACCAGACTGATGCATTTCGTATACAGTGTTTGTCTTCAGAAAGGCAGTGAGTTGCTGAGCAACAGCTTTTTCTAAACATTTTTGAGAGGAATGGAAGATTCGATATAGGCCGATAGTTTTTTATATTTTCTGGGTCAAGGTTTGGCTTTTTCAATAAAGGCTTTATTACTGCCACTTTTAATGAGTTTGGTACACATCCGGTGGATAGAGAGCCGTTTAATATGTTCAACATAGGAGGGCCAAGCACAGGAAGCAGCTCTTTCAGTAGTTTAGTTGGAATAGGGTCCAGTATGCAGCTTGAAGTTTTAGAGGCCATGATTATTTTCATCATTGTGTCAAGAGATATAGTACTAAAACACTTGAGTGTCTCCCTTGATCCTAGGTCCTGGCAGAGTTGTGCAGACTCAGGACAACTGAGCTTTGGAGGAATACGCAGATTTAAAGAGGAGTCCGTAATTTGCTTTCTAATGATCATGATCTTTCAAAGACGTTCATTAATTTATTACTGCTGAAGTGAAAGCTCTTTTGGGGAATGCTGCTTTTTAGTTAGCTTTGCGACATTATCAAAAATACATTTCGGATTGTTCTTTTTTTCCTCAATTAAGTTTGAAAAATTGGATGATCGAGCAGCAGTGAGGGCTCTTCGATACTGCACGGTACTGCCTTTCCAAGCAAGTCGGAAGACTTCCAGTTTGGTGTGGCGCCATTTCCGTTCCAATTTTCTGGAAACTTGCTTCAGAGGTCGGGTATTTTCTGTATACCAGGGAGCTAGTTTCTTATGACAAATGTTTTTAGTTTTTAGGGGTGCAACTGCATCTAGGGTATTGCGCAAGGTGAAATTGAGTTCCTCAGTTAGGTGGTTAACTGATTTTTGTCCTCTGATGTCCTTGGGTAGGCAGAGGGAGTCTGGAAGGGCATCAAGGAATCTTTGGGTTGTCTGAGAATTTATAGCACGGCTTTTGATGCTCCTTGGTTGGGGTCTGAGCAGATTATTTGTTGCGTTTGCAAACGTAATAAAATGGTGGTCCGAAAGTCCAGGGTTAGGAAAAACATTAATATCCACAACATTTATTCCACAGGTCAAAACTAGATCCAGAGTATGACTGTGGCAGTGAGTAAGTCCAGAGACATGTTGGACAAAACCCACTGAGTCGATGATGGCTCCGAAAGCCTTTTGGAGTGGGTCTGTGGACTTTTCCATGTGAATATTAAAGTCACCAAAAATTTGAATATTATCTGCTATGACTACAAGGTCCGATAAGAATTCAGGGAACTCCGTGAGGAACGCTGTATATGGCCCAGGAGGCCTGTAAACAGTAGCTATAAAAAGTGATTGGGTAGGCTGCATAGATATCATGACTAGAAGCTCAAAAGACGACAACGTCGTTTTTTGTTAGTTGTAAATTGACATTTGCTATCGTAAATGTTAGCAACACTTCCGCCTTTGCGGGATGCACAGGGGATATGGTCACTAGTATAACCAGGAGGTGAGGCCTCATTTAACACAGTAAATTCATCAGGCTTAAGCCATGTTTCAGTCAGGCCAATCACATCAAGATTATGATCAGTGATTAGTTCATTGACTATAACTGCCTCTGAAGTGAGGGATCTAACATTAAGTAGCCCTAGTTTGAGATGTGAGGTATCACAATCTCTTTCAATAATGGCAGGAATGGAGGAGGTCTTTATTCCAGTGAGATTGCTAAGGTGAACACCGCCATGTTTAGTTTTGCCCAACCTAGGTCGAGGCACAGACACGGTCTCAATGGTGATAGCTGAGCTGACTACACTGACTATGTTAGTGGCAGACTCCACTAAGCTGGCAGGCTGGCTAACAGCCTTCTGCCTGGCCTGCACCCTATTTCATTGTGGAGCTAGGGGTGATAGAGCCCTGTCTATGTTCATAGATAAGATGAGAGCACCCCTCCAGCTAGGATGGAGTCCATCACTCCTCAACAGGCCAGGCTTGGTCCTGTTTGTGGGTGAGTCCCAGAAGCCAGAGTCAATTACTCGATGCCGACACATCTTTCTAGCTGATTTACACCCTGAAGCTATGTTGCGCTTGGTGACCTCTGACTGTTTCATCCTAACATCGTTGGTGCCGACGTGGATAACAATATCTCTATACTCTCTACACTCGCCAGTTTTTGCTTTAGCCAGCACCATCTTCAGATTAGCCTTAACGTCGGTAGCCCTGCCCTCTGGTAAACAGTGTATGATCGCTGGATGATTTGTTTTAAGTCCAATACTGCGAGTAATGGAGTCGCCAATGACTAGGGTTTTCAATTTGTCAGAGCTAATGGTGGGAGCCTTCGGCGTCTCAGACCCCGTAACGGGAGGAGTAGAGACCAGAGAAGGCTCGGCCTCTGACTCCAACTCGCTGCTTAATGGGGAGAACCGGTTGAAAGTTTCTGTCAGCTGAATGAGCGTCACCGGTTGAGCATTCCTACAACATTTCCCTCCAGAAGCCATGAGAAAGTTGTCCGGCTGCTGGGACCGTGTCGAGGGGATTCATACTAACGTTACTATCAGTACTTACTGGTGGCACAGACGCTGTTTCATCCTTTCCTACACTGAAATTACCCTTGCCTAACGATTGCGTCTGAAGCTGGGCTTGCAGCACAGCTATCCTCGCCAAAAGGCAAACGTTCTCCTGTATATTATGACTACAGCGACTGCAATTAGAAGGCATCACGTTAATGTTACTACTTCGCTTCGGCTGTTGGAAGTCCTGGCGAACCATGTAAATAAAACGTCCGGAGTGAAAAAGTTGAGTGAGGGAAAAACTAACAATATAAACGTAATTCAAAAGTAAAAACAGTAAAGTTGTCAGGTAGCAAAGTAAGGTTGGCAACAAAATGCACAGCAGCACGTGAACAAGTCTGCAAGTTGTGACCGGAAATGACAAGGATGCACCTGAACTCTATAGTCTTCTCAACACCTGTGATTACTTTATGCCTCGCTGTATGTCTTTCTCAAATGCCAATATGCCTTGTATACTGCTGTTTAGGTTAGTTATCATTGTTTTAGTTTACAATGGAGCCTCTAGTTCCACTCATCATTCCTCTTATACCTCCTTTGTCCCACCTCCCACACATGCGGTGACCTCACCCATTATAACCAGCATGTCCAGAGATACAACCTCTCTTATCATCACTCAGTGCCTGGGCTTACCCCCGCTGTACCCGCACCCCACCATACCCCTGTCTGCACATTATACCCTGAATCTATTCTACCATGCCCAGAAATCTTCTCCTTTTATTTTTTGTCCCCAACACTCTAGGCGACCAGTTTTGATAGCCTTTAGTCGTACCCTCATCCTACTCCTCCTCTGTTCCTCGGGTGATGTGGAGGTAAACCCAGGCCCTGCATGTCCCCAGGCACCCTCATTTGTTGACTTCTGTGATCAAAAAAGCCCTGGTTTCATGCATGTCAACATCAGAAGCCTCCTCCCTAAGATTGTTTTACTCACTCACTCCGCCAACCCTGATGACCTTCCTGTGTCTAAATCCTGGATTAGGAAGGCCACCAAAAATTCTGAGATTTCCATACCCAACTACAACATTTTCCGTCAAGATAGAACTGCCAAAGGGGTAGTTGCAATCTACTGCAAAGATAGCCTGCAAAGTTCTGTATACCCAAACAAAAAATTAATCTCTCCAGAAATAAGTCTCTCACTGTTGCCGCCTGCTATCGACCCCCCTCCGCTCAAAGCTGTGTCCTGGACACCATTTGTGAATTGATCGCCCCCCATCTAGCATCAGAGTTCATTCTGTTAGGTGACCTAAACTGGGATTTGCTTAACACCCCGGCAGTCCTACAATCTAAGCTAGATGCCCACAATCTTACACAAATCATCAAGGAACCCACCAAACCCTAAATCCGTAAACATGGGCACCCTCATAGACATTATCCTGACCAATTTGCCTTCCAAATACACCTCCGCTGTTTTCAATCAGGATCTCAACGATCACTGCCTCATTGCCTGTATCCGCTATGGGTCCGCGATCAAACGACCACCCCTCATCACTGTGAAACGCTCCCTAAAACACTTCTGCGAGCAGGCCTTTCTAATCGCCCTGGCCCTGGTATCTGATGTAGAATTTTGTAATCAATGTTCATAAATTTCACTTATCCTTATAGGTCTGCAAACCAGAGTTTGTAATGTTCTGGTTTTAAATGAAACAGACAGAGTTCCCAGCTCACAATTGGTCAAATCCAAGTTTATTTGCGAGAGCTTTCCTGTGCATATACAAAGACGTTCCTTTTATAACATTCTCTTAACATACACACATACATACACACTAACATTAGGAGAGCTATCTACTTCTCTACAATTCTCACCACAGATGATCACTACCCAGCTGACAGTTCCAGTCCCCCCCAGATAAGGGAAACCTGGAGGGGCTCTCCCTGTCCTATCTTATCTCCCCAGAGTTATAGCCGGGTCGGTTCAAACATAGGTTAAGGCTCCTCTTTGTTTTCTTTCGACACACATACATTCCTCTCTTCCCAGGTCCAACCTAGTTGGACCTGTGTTTATTATTTTTAATTACTCCTTGTCCATGCTACATAACCTCTAATCCCTAATGGTTAAAATTCTTGGGTAGAATTATTTAATCATATATCTTAAACCTTTATAAAATCTTTTAACAGTATCCTGGAAGGATATTGACCTCATCCCGTCAGTCGAGGATGACTGGTCATTCTTTAAAAGTAATTTCCTCACCATCTTTGATAAGCATGCCCCGTTCAAAAAAATGCAGAATTAAGAACAGATATAGCCCTTGGTTCACTCCAGACCTGACTGCCCCTGACCAGCACAAAAACATAATGTGGTGGACTGCAATAGCATCAAACAGTCCCCGCGATATGCAACCGTTCAGGGAAGTCAGGAACCAATACACGCAGTCAGTCAGGAAAGCAAAGGCTAGCTTTTTCAAGCAGAAATTTGCATCCTGTAGCTCTAACTCCAAAAGGTTTTGGGACACTGTAAATTCCATGGAGGACAAGAGCACCTCCTCCCAGCTGCCCACTGCACTGAGGCTAGGTAAAACAGGCACCACTGATAAATCCATGATAATCAAAAATTTCAATAAGCATTTCTCAACGGCTGGCCAATCCTTCCTCCTGGCTACTCCAACCCCGGGCCAACAGCTACACCCTCCCCCCCACAGCTACTCGCCCAAGCCTCCCCAGCTTCTCCTTTACCCAAATCCAGATAGCAGATGTTCTGAAAGAGCTGCAAAACCTGGACCCGTACAAATCAGCTGGGCTAGGCAATCTGGAACCTCTCTTTCTAAAACTATCCGCTGCGATAGTTGCAACCCATATTACCATCGTGTTCAACCTCTCTTTCGTACCGTCCAAGATCCCTAAAGATTGGAAAGCTGCCGCGGTCATCCCCCTCTTCAAAGGGGGAGACACCCTGGACCCAAACTGTTACAGACCTATATATACATCCTGCCCTGCCTATCTAGAGTCTTCGAAAGCCAAGTTAATAAACAGATCACTGACCATTTTGAATCTCACTGTACCTTCTCCTCTGTGCAATCTGGTTTCCGAGCCGGTTACGGGTGCACCTCAGCCACGCTCAAGGTACTAAACGATATCATATCCGCCATCGATACAAGATAGTACTGTGCATCCGTCTTCATTGACCTAGCCAAGGCTTTCGACTCTGTCACTGACCATATTCTTATCGGCAGACTCAATAGCCTTGGTTTTTCTAATGACTGCCTTGCCTGGTTCACCAACTACTTTGCAGACATAGTTCAGCGTGTCAAATCGGAGGGTATGTTGTCCGGACCTCTGGCAGTCTCTATGGGGGTAGCACAGCATCTGTACAGCACTTTGAGATATCAGCTGATGTACGAAGGGCTATATAAATAAATTTGATTTGATTTGATTTAGCACAGGGTTCAATTCTCGAGCCGACTCTTTTCTCTGTATATATCAATAATGTTGCTCTTGCTGCGGGCGATTCCCCGATCCACCTCTACGCAGATGACACCATTCTGTATACTTCTGGCCCTTTCTTGGACAATGTGCTAACTAACCTCCAAACAAGCTTCAATGCCATACAACACTCCTTCCGTGGCCTCCAACTGCTCTTAAACGCTAGTAAAAACCCAATGCATGCTTTTCAACCGTTCGCTGCCCGCACCCGCCCGCCCGACTAGCATCACCACCTTGGACGGTTCAGACCTAGAATATGTGGACAACTATAAATAGCTAGGTGTCTGGGTAGACTGCAAACTCTCCTTCCAGACTCATATTAAACATCTCTAATCCAAAATGAAATCTAGAATCGGCTTTCTATTTCGCAACAAAGCCTCCTTCACTCACGCCGCCAAACTTACCCTAGTAACACTGACTATCCTACCGATCCTCGACTTTGGCGATGTCATCTACAAAATAGCTTCCAATACTCTACTCAGCAAACTGAATTCAGTCTATCACATTGCCATCCGTTTTGTTACCAAATCACCTTATACCACCCACCACTGCGACCTGTATGCTCTAGACGGCTGGCCCTGGCTACACATTCGTCGCCAGACCCACTGGCTCCAGAACATCTATAAGTCTATGCTAAGTAAAGCTCCGCCTTATCTCAGTTCACTGGTCACGATAACAACACCCACCCGTAGCACACGTTCCAGCACGTATATCTCACTGATCATCCCCAAAGCCAACACCTCATTTGGCCGCCTTTCCTTCCAGTTCTCTGCTGCAAGTGACTGGAACGAATTGCAAATATCGCTGAAGTTGGAGACTTTTATTTCCCTAACCAACTTTAAACATCAGCTTTCTGAGCAACTAACCGATCGCAGCAGCTGTCCATCTGTAAATAGCCCACCCAATCTATCTATCTCATCCCCATACTGTTTT
Source organism: Oncorhynchus tshawytscha (assembly GCF_018296145.1). Classification (NCBI taxonomy): domain Eukaryota; kingdom Metazoa; phylum Chordata; class Actinopteri; order Salmoniformes; family Salmonidae; genus Oncorhynchus; species Oncorhynchus tshawytscha. Next base: position 12,785,164 of record NC_056430.1, on the reverse strand, counting down.
TATTTTATTTACTTTTCTGCTCTTTTGCACACCAGTATCTCTACTTGCACATCATCATCTGCTCATTTATCACTCCAGTGTTAATCTGCTAAATTGTAATTATTCGCTCCTATGGCCTATTTATTGCCTACCTCCTCATACCTTTTGCACACACTGTATATAGACTTTATTTTTTCTACTGTGTCATTGACTTGTTTATTGTGTTATTGGCTTGTTTATTGTTTACCACATGTGTACCTCTCTGTTGTTGTCTGTGTGATACTGCTTTGCTTTATCTTGGCCAGGTCGCAGTTGTAAATGAGAACTTGTTCTCAACAAGCCGACCTGGTTAAATAAAGATGAAATAAAAAATGTAATAAAAAAAGAGCATTGGGCCAGTAACCAAAAGATTTCTAGATCGAATCCCTGAGCTGACGAGGTAAAAATATGTCGATCTGCCCCTGAACAAGGCAGTTAACTTGCTGTTCCTAGGCCATCATTGTAAAAAATAATTTGTTCTTAACTGAGCTGCCTAGTTAAATAAAAGGTTAAAACAAGATCATTGCAAACAGGTCATTAAGGCCCTTGGATAACAAGTTGAGTGACCAATCCACCTGACTAAAAATATTGTTTTTTTTCACCAGAAAAGGTTACATTTATTTAACTTCAGCTGTTAAATTTAACTTCAGCAGTACAAAACCTCCTGAATGTGTGGGTGGTACAGGGTGTTGTTCTCAGATACCCTGGATACACACGTTTTGGTAAGCAAATAGATGTCATAATTTATGTAAATATGATGTCACCACAATAGGGAAGTGTGTTTGGGTTTACTGCACTTTGTTATGCTCTAGGCTTTTCTCTCATATTATTATTGTCTCATTGAGCCCCTCTGATCTTTCATGACACCGGGGGCTGGTCTCTCTCTCTCTCTCTCTCTCTCTCTCTCTCTCTCTCTCTCCCTCTCTGTCTCTGTCTGTCTGCCTGTCTCTCTCTCTTTCTCTCTCTCTCTCTGTCTCTGTCTGTCTGCCTGTCTCTGTCTCTCTCTCTCTCTCTCTCTCTCTCTCACTCTCTCTCACTCTGTCACTCTCTCTCCCCCCTCTCCCTCTTTCTCACTCTCTCTCTCACTCTCACTCTCACTCTCTCTCGCTCTGTCTGTCTGTCTCTGTCTCCCTCTCCTTCTTTCTCACTCACTCTCTCTCACTCTCTGTCTATCTCCCCCTCTCTCTGTCTCATTATAATTTTTTCCCTGTGTTGCTTCCAGTGCCAATCTTTTGTTTTGGGGAGTTGGCCAAGCACTCCCGTCCCAAGGAGGAATCTGTAGGGAACAGATCTGTTTGCTGTCTCCTTCGCTGTTAGTCAACTGTGAGGTCACCTTTTGAGTGACTCATGCTTTGCTCTTATCAATTTAACTTTTTTTATCAATTGGACATTGCTGGTGAGGCCACTGCAGCTCCCTTCAGCTGTGTTCAGCTGGGGAGTGAAGTGGGCTGGGCAGAGCATCAGCATAGTTTCCCAGGGAGTTTCCCAGGGAGGGACGGGTTAGGGTATCCTGTCATTGTTGGGAGAGACCCGAGTGAGCCAGGGCATTTTAATGGCTGTGTTTTGTTGTAGGAAGGTGTTGTCTGGTTAGTTAGTGTCTGATCTGTTTCTGCCTGGGCTTGGTATTAAAGTACAGAGAGAGGGAGAGGCTGTGTGTGTCACAAGGAGGAGTCCGATGTAAGATGAGGCTATAGATGTAGTGGTTGGACATTGATCAGGGTTTATAGAGTGGGTGGAAAATGCAACAGGAGTTGTTGTCTTCTTGGATGTCTCTACAGTCCCTACTGTCTCTACAGCCTTCTGACTGGAAGACGTTGCATAGAAAGGTGAGTGGAACAATGGAACTAAAGACTACACTCAGAAAAACAACTTGGTATCTAGAACCTAAAAGGGTTATTTGTGTGAAAGGTTATACCTGGATTGAAACCAAAAAGTGTTTTGGAATCCTTTTACATGTTTTTTGACTAACTCATGTACTCAGCTGGCTCACAGTGACAGACTATACCATTCTATTGGTTGACTCACAGTGACAGACTATACCATTCTATTGGTTGACTCACAGTGACAGACTATGCCATTCTATTGGTTGACTCACAGTGACAGACTATACCATTCTATTGGTTGACTCACAGTGACAGACTATACCATTCTATTGGTTGACTCACAGTGACAGACTATACCATTCTATTGGTTGACTCACAGTGACAGACTATACCATTCTATTGGTTGACTCACAGTGACAGACTATACCATTCTATTGGTTGACTCACAGTGACAGACTATACCATTCTATTGGTTGACTCACAGTGACGGACTATACCATTCTATTGGTCTGTGCGTTTAACCTATTATCATGTATCAGGCGATCTGCGAGCATATTTGCTGGCTTAGAATATCAGAACCCCAGAAATTATTTGAAAAGGCCTGTAAAATCTATTCTCATCAAACCAAATACTGCAATTCATTGTGTATCTTAAGTTTTATAAATTAGATTTGCATACAATGCTAAGGTAGAGATAGTTGATAAGATGACAGCACTCCTGATTGAGACTGGCAGTGTGTCTGTACTGTATGGTAAATGATATGGGATGAGTTGGAGCTGTGGGACCCTGGCGGAGGCCTCTAGGTGTGTAGAGTTGGTCATTGCTCCTATCTGTTTACACAGTACGACTGAATAATTGATGATGTCTACTGTCTCTGTATGTAGAGCAGGAATATGATGAGATCATCAGGATGCAGCGTCTCTCCTGAATAAAACGAGTGCTGCATATGACCAACGTCAGATCCTAGATCCTAGATCCTAGTGTAGTGGGATTTTTGGCGTATCAGGGGCAGCAACAGTTGGGTACTGGAGGAACACAGAGACAGTGAGGAAAGTGTGTGTGCGTGCGTGTTCATGCGTGTATGTGTGTGTCTGTTATCTTTGGGTGAGGGCATTTTCAGAGATCTACTAGGTCTCCACTCCCATTGGGTGCGTTATAGGTAGGCCTATTCGAAATAGCTTCCTTACCTCCTCTGTCAGACTGAAAACCTCTTGTTGCTGTCGGTGTAACGATATTATATGTGTCAGACTTCCCTGGCAGTGCCGCTTCGCTGAACACTGTTTTAGAAGCCTTTCACACAGATGCTTTGTTATTGGAGTACTGTATACTGCTCCGGATGTAGATGAAGCCATCAGGTATTGACACAGCTAGCACAGTGGTGTTTTCTGTCTGTTGTCTTTCTGTTTGGTTTACAGAGTGACATGAATGAATAAGTGAATGAATGAGGGTACTTCTCTCTCTCATTTCTTAGCCAGGGTAGAAACATTCGATAGTATGATGCCTTTCCGTTTCTTCATGACCTTGGAGTGTATCACTATTAATGTTACGTTATACGTTGTTATAAAGCTACAGTATATGAACTAGTCCAATCTGTCAAGAATGGACGACAGCCATTTCAACAGATGACATCTTACGGCCATTCACAGTAGTGCTTCAGAAGGACGGTTGGTCAGTCTACACCTGTTTTAAAGTGGAATACAATGCACAAACCACTGGCCTAATGAATATGAATCAGTGTTGAGCCTGCCTGCTCTGACATACTCTTGTAGCTTACGCCACCATTCAGACACAAGGCAGTCTCAGGGTAACAATGACAAATGATTCATATCTAATCAAACCAGGACATGTTAGATTTACTGTACAACCACAGACATCATGTCATCATTTGTCAAGGTACCTTAGTAGCCTGACCGCAGAAAGCATGTTTGCATTCATGTTTCGTACTCTGTAGGTTAACAGTTGGCTTAAGTTACCTGGAGGATTTCATTTTTCAAATAGTACTATATTTTCGTAGGTTTCCATTTCCAATAAATGCTGTGTAGTTGGTATGGCCCAGTGGAATTGGGACTTAGTTGGTATGGCCCAGTGGAATTGGGACTTAGTTGGTATGGCCCAGTGGAATTGGGACTTAGTTGGTATGGCCCAGTGGAATTGGGACTTAGGTGGTATGGCCCAGTAAAATTGGGACTTAGTTGGTATGGCCCAGTGGAATTGGGACTTAGTTGGTATGGCCCAGTGGAATTGGGACTTAGTTGGTATGGCCCAGTGGAATTGGGACTTAGGTGGTATGGCCCAGTGGAATTGGGACTTAGTTGGTATGGCCCAGTGGAATTGGGACTTAGTTGGTATGGCCCAGTGGAATTGGGACTTAGTTGGTATGGCCCAGTGGAATTGGGACTTAGTTGGTATGGCCCAGTGGAATTAGGACATAGTTGGTATGGCCCAGTGGTATTAGGACTTAGTTGGTATGGCCCAGTGGAATTGGGACTTACACAGTTACCTTCAAGGGAAATTACCAAAGCACATAGATTGAGGGAGTGTTTTATGTAAATGTCAGCAGTACAGTGAAATACTCCTTTGAACTGGACATAACAGCATTCAGTTGTTTTGAAAATAGCTTTTTTTAAGAGAATAGGACTACATTTGGACTTTAAAAGCCCTAAGATAAAGTTATTAGTTTGCAGTTCGGTTGTTTCCTGAATATTACCTCGACCTGTACTCGAGTGCCTGCAGTCAGAGAGATGTGTAGGCAGCACATTGAGTGTTTATGATGAATAGCTGTGGTGCTGCCATGGGTTCTGAGATATAGAGGACCTGTCCTTTACTGCAGTGGAATTTTACTGTGGCTAGCTGGGAGCTGTAGCTGTGGCCCCCTTATTTTACCACTGCCCCCCCCAATCCCTCTCCTGTCCTGCCCTGCTCAGCATCACTCTGTCTAGCGCCCTACCCAGTGACGTTTAATCACCTCTCATCTCATCCCCTCCTCTCTAGCAACTCGGTCTACACAGGAAAGCACTACTGGTTACATTCACAGGAATGGCATGATATTACACAGGTCTATCAGCTGTTGTAAAAGCATCGTCATGTTACCCTTTGTTCTGGAATGTGCTGCCAGATTTTCCTGGCTGCTGATCACCCTCACGTATGACTGTCTCATCATAACACCGAGTTGCTCTCTTGGCTTCATGAATATTCAAATCAGGGTTTTATTATTGGCTTTCTGTCTGCATGGCAACTCGCAAATCCACCTTTGAATATTAGATGAGATTGATAATACACTCTATTTTTCTCTTGAAGTGGAGTCAACCTCTTGTGTAATAATAATAATAATTATTATAATAATACATGCCATTTCCCTCTATTACCTCAAATCAAATAAATGTTATTAGTCACATACACATAGTTAGCAGATGTTAATGTGAGTGTAGCTAAATGCTTGTGCTTCTAGTTCCGACAGTGCAGTAATGTTTAACAAGTAATTTAACAATTCCCCAACAACTACCTAATACACACAAATCTAAAAGGGTGAATGAGAATATGTACATATAAGTATATGGATGAGGGATGGCCGAGCGGCATAGGCAAGGTGCAACAGATGGTATAAAATGCAGTATATACATATGATGTGAGTAATGTAAGATATGTAATAAGAGGCATTGTTTAAAGTGACTAGTGATCCATTTATTAAAGTGGCCAGTGACTGAGTCTCAATTTAGGCAGGCATCTGTCGTAAAGGTCACACCTGTACAATTTACTCTCTCCCTCCATCTTCAATCACCTCTACCTTCTACTCCTGTATTCTCCATTTCTGTCTGCTTCTCTGTTTCCTCCTCACTGTGTCTCACTCTCTTCCCTAGCTACACATCAGAGGCTCTTCACACTATATTTCCCCACCTCCATGTTCCCTGTCTCTCCTTTAACCCTCACCGTCTCTAGTCCTATCAATCAATGCAATCCTGTGCCCTCATGATGCCATGGTTAGTACACCCCATCATCACCCCCACACCCTTCTCCTCATCCCTCGTCCCCCCCACCCTTCCACTCATCCCTCGTTTCTCCTCCCCCACCCTTCTCCTCATCCCTCGTTCCTCCTCCCCCCCCACCCTTCTCCTCATCCCTCGTTCCTCCTCCCCCCACCCTTCTCCTCATCCCTCGTTCCTCCTCCCTCGTCTCCCTCTGAGAGTCTCTTTTCTCTTCCTCCTTGACTGAACCATTCAAGCAAAACACTAGAGGATTATCACTCAGCCATTGAGAAACACACACACACACACACACGCGCGCTTTCACTCAACACGTTGCCTGGCCAGAAGTGTCTGTGCTCTTGGATAAGACAGTGTCTATGTTTGTTGACGGTGTATGATGTGATGATGCGAGAGCTCAGCTGTCTGAGAAAACGGGGCTCTGAGCTGAACAAAAACAAAGGGGCGGGAGGAGAGAGAGGAGTGGAGCCCACGTGCCTCAGAGCTCTAGCTGTATCTGTAGCTCGCCGTCGTGTCTCACTCTGCTAATGGAGGACTGGGGGTAAGGCTTTTGTTGTTAGGACGGAACGGACGGAGGTAGTCTGCCTGCGTCCCTCCTCTTTTTGGGTGCATTCATTTGCGGTCCTTTGTCTTGGCTATAGCCTAGAGTGGTTTATCACTGCCTGGTTATTGCAGTTGGTTGATGTGCTGGTGTGTTTGAGGTTGAAGTGCGTGTGTGTGTGTGTGTGTATATTTGGTTATGTGTGTGGAGATGGAGAGCCCTAATGAAATATGTGTGTTGTGATCTTCTTCATAGTGTTGCTGGGGTATGTAGAAGAGAAAAAGGTACTTCATGTTCCTTTCCATGGTGATTTTGATGAGACAGCAAGAATGGTTTGTTACTGCTTTCGTCACCTTAGGTGTGTTAGAGTTTAACTGGACTGACTCGATGTGTTCTTTTGTGTAAAAGACTAGTAGGCCTTAATACATTAGAATTGTGATCAATTTCAAGTATTGATTTCTGTACATATTACAATGGTTTAGGACAGGAAGAATGTAGAAATATGCTGTCTGCCAGAAAGATAGTAACGGGTAAGGAGGCGTGAGGTGGTGTTTGTGTGTATACACTACCATCTAGCCTTGTTCCCAGACAGGACTGTCCTACACTAGAACAAAAGCCTCCTCTTGATGGATTAACCAACTGTGGTGCACACCCAGCTCTCACACATTCGCCATGCAGCCGAAGCCTTTTTTGTGTTTCAACCAAAGCCGTTCTGCTCACGTTTTGTCTGGGGAGAAACTGCATTTTGAAGTCTGTATCGCTCTCTTTCTCTCTCTCGTTTTCCCTCTCTCCTTCTCCCTCCCAATTGTCAAAAGTATTTTCCCAGCCATTAGGTTATGACGGCTGAGGTGACCCAAATACCCATGCAGTGCCCCCACCCCCCAACCCCACTCTAAAGCAGAGCCCTCTATTGTCTCTCCGCGGCAGCGTCACTGGGCCTTCGTCCTCGGGAGTGGCTTAAAATATTTGGATTTTAATTTTGCCCTTATTTTACCATGTAAGTTGACTGAGAACACGTTCTCATTTACAGCAACGACCTGGGGAATAGTTACAGGTTGTTGCTGTAAATGCGACATACAGGTCTTGGTTTGGTGAAGATGTGCTATTGTTATTGTGCTCGCAAGGGGCGCAGCGGTCTAAGGCACTGCATCTCAGTGCAAGAGGTGTCACTACAGTCCCCGGTTCAAATCCAGGCTGTATCACATCCGGCTGTGATTGGGAGTCCCATAGGGCAGAGCACAATTGGCCCAGCATCGTTCAGATATGGCCGGGGTAGGCCGTCATTGTAAATAAGTATTTGTTCTTAACTGACTTGCCTAGTTAAATAAAAGGTTACATTTTAACAAATTAAAATACATTGTTATTGTTGGTAGCAGACTGCCATCAAGGTGATTGCAAGGCTGATGAGGGGTTGCTGTATCGGATGTGAAAGAGACATCCGGTCGCTCTCTTGGAGTACAATCTGGAAGTTGTAGGCTCTACTGCCATAGGCATTACAGAATATGATATTTGCCTTGATTAAGGACTCAACCAACAAGCCGGTGGTCTCTCTAGCCACAACACCGTTAGTGGAAACCATTCTCCATACTAGCATGTTACCCTTTCTACTCAGCGCTGGGTTAATATTAGAAACACTAACGTTTGAGCATGGATAGACTGTTATTTTGTTCTGAGACAAATCATTCCTCGTGGAGTCTGAGGTGTTTTTTAATGACATACAGAGAGAAAAACTGAACAAATATAGAAAGATAATAAAACAAGAAAAGGGGTACCAGTACCAGAACAGAGGGAGGGTTGCTGTACCAGAACAGAGGGAGGGCTGTTGTACCAGAACAGAGGGAGGGCTGTTGTACCAGAACAGAGGGAGGGCTGTTGTACCAGAACAGAGGGAGGGCTGTTGTACCAGAACAGAGGGAGGGCTGTTGTACCAGAACAGAGGGAGGGCTGTTGTACCAGGAACAGAACGGAGGGAGGACTGTTGTACCAGGAACAGAACAGAGGGAGGACTGTTGTACCAGGAACAGAACAGAGGGAGGGCTGTTGTACCAGGAACAGAATGGAGGGAGGACTGTTGTACCAGGAACAGAACAGAGGGAGGACTGTTGTACCAGGAACAGAACAGAGGGAGGGCTGTAGCTTCTGTTGCTCTTCAATCATCAGTAGTCTCACATCTGTTTGGGCTGAATGTTATTTGATGGCATTATGAATTAAAGGGATCTAATGTTTACACGTATAAAGAAGGAGAACTTTAATAGTTTGTTTTCAATTCCCACAGCAAATCTCTGAAATGGCCTTTCGCTGTATTTTTTGTAGTTTGGATGAATGCAGCTGATCACATTGTATTGCTATTATTAATTATCCTCTTTCTCCTTCCCTCAGTGCCTGAAGACCAAGACTCTGCTGCAGACTCCCAAAACCTCCTCACGTCCTCTCTGCCAAATCTAGGATCATGTCGGGCGCCTATGACGAGTCGGCCAGCCAGGAGGATGGCACAGACAGCTTCTGGGAGGTGAGAACAGACCACTCCTGTTTGGAGATATATTAATATGTAGTCAAACATGCATCCCTTTCAGTGGAACTGGGATTTGAACCAGCAACTCCAGGTGTCCACACTTTGCTGGCACTGCGTCACCCTCTTTTGGCTTTGCAGCAGAGCTGGCAGCGTGACAGGCCGCTGACTAGGGCTACTGATGAAGGAACCTCAGACTCTGGGCTCCTTTAAAAATGGCCTAAACCATTTAGGAAGGCTTTCTTTTAGATATAGAGTAGCTGTGTTCCTCGCTGTCCTTTCCCCTTGTCTAGCTGTGTCCTTTTCTGTCTATGTCTCTTGTTTTCATTTATTTTATTGCTCCTCACTGTATCACTCAGGGAGACACTGACAATAGCGTTCTTAAGGTGGCACGACAATGATCACTCAGTAGGGAGACACTGACAATAGCGTTCTTAAGGTGGCACGACAATGATCACTCAGGGAGACACTGACAATAGCGTTCTTAAGGTGGCACGACAATGATCACTCAGTAGGGAGACACTGACAATAGCGTTCTTTAGGTGGCAATACAATGATCACTCAGTAGGGAGACACTGACAATAGCGTTCTTAAGGTGGCACGACAATGATCACTCAGTAGGGAGACACTGACAATAGCGTTCTTAAGGTGGCACGACAATGATCACTCAGTAGGGAGACACTGACAATAGCGTTCTTAAGGTGGCACGACAATGATCACTCAGTAGGGAGACACTGACAATAGCGTTCTTAAGGTGGCACGACAATGATCACTCAGTAGGGAGACACTGACAATAGCGTTCTTAAGGTGGCACGACAATGATCACTCAGTAGGGAGACACTGACAATAGCGTTCTTAAGGTGGCATGACAATGATCACTCAGTAGGGAGACACTGACAATAGCGTTCTTAAGGTGGCACGACAATGATCACTCAGTAGGGAGGCACTGACAATAGCGTTCTTAAGGTGGCATGACAATGATCACTCAGTAGGGAGGCACTGACAATAGCGTTCTTAAGGTGGCACGACAATGATCACTCAGTAGGGAGGCACTGACAATAGCGTTCTTAAGGTGGCATGACAATGATCACTCAGTAGGGAGGCACTGACAATAGCGTTCTTAAGGTGGCACGACAATGATCACTCAGTAGGGAGGCACTGACAATAGCGTTCTTAAGGTGGCATGACAATGATCACTCAGTAGGGAGACACTGACACCACTGTTCGTGGAACGCCACATTCTTAAGGTGGAATGTTTTGAATGTAATTGAAATGCCTCTCATTCTGGTACCTATGAAAGGTGGGAAACTATAAGCGTGCTGTGAAGCGGATTGATGATGGCCACCGGCTCTGCAATGACCTGATGAACTGTATACAAGAGCGTGCCAAAATCGAGAAGGCCTACAGCCAGCAGCTGACCGACTGGTCTAAGAGATGGAGACAGCTGGTGGATAAAGGTACAAGGGGAGAAGGGGAGACACACCCAGCAGCCCACAGTGAAGAGTTATATTGTCATCTGTAGGAGCATGCTTTAAAAAAATAATAAACTCCTTCTAGTTTTGTCATGGGAGTACAGTGAATGCAATGTGCAGGATATTCATTGAGTCAGAGTAATACCATCTGTTTCTCAAAATACTAATGGACCTCCCTGTTCTCCCTCTCCCTCTAACCCTGACCCTCTTCTCCTTCTCCCTCTAACCCTACCACTTCTCCCTCTACCCCTGACCCTCTTCTCCCTCTCCCTCTAACCCTGACCCTCTTCTCCTTCTCCCTCTAACCCTGACCCTCTTCTCCTTCTCCCTCTAACCCTGACCCTCTTCTCCCTCTCCCTCTAACCCTGACCCTCTTCTCCCACTCCCTCTAACCCTGACCCTCTGCTCCCTCTCCCTCTAACCCTGACCCTCTTCTCCCTCTCCCTCTAACCCTGACCCTCTTCTCCCTCTCCCTCTATCCCTGACCCTCTTCTCCCTCTCCCTCTAACCCTGACCCTCTTCTCCTTCTCCCTCTAACCCTACCACTTCTCCCTCTACCCCTGACCCTCTTCTCCCTCTCCCTCTAACCCTGACCCTCTTCTCCTTCTCCCTCTAACCCTGACCCTCTTCTCCTTCTCCCTCTAACCCTGGCCCTCTTCTCCCTCTCCCTCTAACCCTGACCCTCTTCTCCTTCTCCCTCTAACCCAACCTCTTCTCCCTCTAACCCTGAACCTCTTCTCCCTCTCCCTCTAAACCTGGCCCTCTTCTCCTTCTCCCTCTAACCCTACCTCTTCTCCTTCTCCCTCTAACCCTGACCCTCTTCTCCTTCTCCCTCTAACCCTACCTCTTCTCCTTCTTCCTCTAACCCTGACCCTCTTCTCCTTCTCCCTCTATCCCTGACCCTCTTCTCCTTCTCCCTCTATCCCTGACCCTCTTCTCCTTCTCCCTCTAACTCTGACCCTCTTCTCCCTCTCCCTCTAACCCTGGCCCTCTTCTCCTTCTCCCTCTAACCCTACCTCTTCTTGCTCTAACCCTGACCCTCTTCTCCCTCTCCCTCTAACCCTGACCCTCTTCTCCTTCTCCCTCTAATCCTACCTCTTCTCCCTCTAACCCTGACCCTCTTCTCCCTCTCCCTCTAACCCTACCTCTTCTCCCTCTAACCCTGACCCTCTTCTCCCTCTCCCTCTAACCCTACCTCTTCTCCCTCTAAACCTGACCCTCTTCTCCTTCTCCCTCTAACCCTACCTCTTCTCCCTCTAACCCTGACCCTCTTCTCCCTCTCCCTCTAACCCTGACCCTCTTCTCCTTCTCCCTCTAACCCTGACCCTCTTCCCCATCTTACCCTGACCCTCTTCTCCTTCTCCATCTAACCCTACCTCTTCTCCCTCTAACCCTGACCCTCTTCTCCTTCTCCCTCTAACCCAACCTCTTCTCCCTCTCCCTCTAACCCTGGCCCTATTCTCCTTCTCCCTCTAACCTTGACCCTCTTCTACCTTACCCTCTAACCCTGGCCCTCTTCTCCTTCTCCCTCTAACCCTACCTCTTCTCCTTCTCCCTCTAACCCTGACCCTCTTCTCCTTCTCCCTCTAACACTACCTCTTCTCCTTCTTCCTCTAACCCTGACCCTCTTTTCCTTCTCCCTCTAACACTACCTCTTCTCCTTCTTCCTCTAACCCTGACCCTCTTCTACTTCTCCCTCTAACTCTGACCCTCTTCTCCGTCTCCCTCTAACCCTGACCCTCTTCTCCTTCTCCCTCTAACTCTGACCCTCTTCTCCTTCTCCCTCTAACTCTGACCCTCTTCTCCTTCTCCCTCTGACCCTGGCCCTCTTCTCCTTCTCCCTCTAACCCTACCTCTTATCCCTCTCCCTCAGGGCCCCAGTACGGCAGTGTGGAGAGGGCCTGGGTGGCAATGATGACTGAGGCTGAGAAGGTGAGTGAGCTGCACCAGGATGTGAAGAACGGACTGCTCAACAATGACTTTGAGAAGGTGAAGAACTGGCAGAAGGACTCCTACCACAAACAGATGATGGGAGGCTTCAAGGAAACCAAAGAGGCAGAGGAGGGCTTCAAGAAAGCCCAGAAACCATGGGCCAAGAAGCTCAAGGAGGTGAGGGGCAACCACCTGAACTACTGTACACTTGAGCATTGCCGCGATCTGGACCAAATCAGAACATGCACCACGCTCTACTGTAACCTTGAAGTAGTTTGCATTGAAATGATACCTCCAACCGTGTAAATATCCTTCAAAAATATACCATATCTTCTCTCCTCAGCTTGAGACTGCCAAGAAGACGTACCACCTGGCGTGTAAGGAGGAGAAGGTGGCGTCCAGCAGAGAGGCCAACAGCAAGGCAGACACCTCAGTCACAGCCGACCAGCAGAAGAAGCTCCTGGACAAGGTGGACAAGTGCAAGCAGGACTCTCAGAAGGTGAGCTCCCCAGACCCCTACTCCCCTGACCCCTACTGCCCAGACCCCTACTGTCCAGACCCCTACTGCCCAGGCCACTACTCCCCAGGCCCCTACTCCCCAGGCCCATACGCCCAGGCCCCTACTGTCCAGGCCCCTACTCCCCAGGCCCCTACTCCCCAGGCCCCTACTCCCCAGGCCCCTACTCCCCAGGCCCATATGCCCAGGCCCCTACTGTCCAGGCCCCTACTGTCCAGACCCCTACTCCCCAGGCCCCTACTCCCCAGGCCCATATGCCCAGGCCCCTACTGCCCAGACCCCTACTGCCCAGGCCCCTACTCCCCAGGCCCATACGCCCAGGCCCCTACTGTCCAGACCCCTACTGCCCAGGCCCCTACTCCCCAGGCCCCTACTCCCCAGACCCCTACTGTCCAGACCCCTACTGTCCAGACCCTACTGTCCAGACCCCTACTGTCCAGACCCCTACTGCCCAGGCCCCTACTCCCCAGACCCCTACTCCCCTGACCCCTACTCCCCTGACCCCTACTCCCCTGACCCCTACTGCCCAGACCCCTACTGTCCAGACCCCTACTGTCCAGACCCCTACTGCCCAGGCCCCTACTCCCCAGGCCCCTACTCCCCAGACCCCTACTGCCCAGGCCACTACTCCCCAGACCCCTACTCCCCTGACCCCTACTGCCCAGACCCCTACTGTCCAGACCCCTACTGCCCAGGCCCCTACTCCCCAGGCCCCTACTCCCCAGGCCCATACGCCCAGGCCCCTACTGTCCAGGCCCCTACTCCCCAGGCCCCTACTCCCCAGGCCCCTACTCCCCAGGCCCATACGCCCAGGCCCCTACTGTCCAGGCCCCTACTCCCCAGGCCCCTACTCCCCAGGCCCATATGCCCAGGCCCCTACTGCCCAGACCCCTACTGTCCAGGCCCCTACTGTCCAGGCCCCTACTCCCCAGGCCCCTACTCCCCAGGCCCATACGCCCAGACCCCTACTGTCCAGACCCCTACTGTCCAGACCCCTACTGTCCAGGCCCCTACTCCCCAGGCCCCTACTCCCCAGGCCCATACGCCCAGGCCCCTACTGTCCAGACCCCTACCGCCCAGACCCTCCACTGCTCACCCTCCTCTTTCTCCGTCTCTTCATGATGTCTCATCCTATTGCCATTACTAGTTCCAGGAGTTTTTCTTGACCATGTGTCCTGACCAGTTAAAGATCTTGGCCCAGTGATTATCTATTCACTAGTATAGTGAAGGGATTCCCAAACTCTTACACTCAGGCCCCCCTTCCAGCATTGGGGAACATCCCTCTCCGCCACCTGTGCGAGCGTGCCACACCTATTTCTATGGGCACAAGCACTATTCATGGCACAAACTGCAAAACGAAACATTTGGCCAAGTCTCATGTGATATTTGAGTGACTCAAACGTTACAACAAAATCGATGGGCAAAAAAACCTAGCTAAAAAACGTTAGCTGACATGGGCTAATTGAGCTGGACATTTCTGACAAGTTGTAAATAGCTTTCTAAGGTATGCAATGACTGATGACTGACATAAGTGTGTGTGTGTGGGGGGGTGGATGCAGGGGGAACGACGCAGGGGGAACGCCCCACAGTTTGGGAACCACTGGTAAAGTGGACTTTACTCTGCTGAGCCCACTGGAATGATATCACAGCCTTGCTTCCCCTTGACCCATTCAAACCATTACACAAGTTCAATAATACTGTCTTACAACTACTGAGAGGACAACTAATTATCATTCATCCTTGGTCAACATCAATCATCACCACTTCTCAGTAACCTCAAGCTTGTAAAGACCTTGCTATGCAGATGCTAAAACATGTAAGAAGGAAGAAAAATAAAAGTCACTGTTAAAACCTCTAGTGACTCCCCATCCCGCATGCGGGAGCGTAATCATCGCCTGACACTAATTAGCATAACGCAACGGACATAAATATCCCTAGAAAATATTCTTATTCATTAAAATCACAAATGAAATATATTGAGACACAGCTTAGCCTTTTGTTAATCACCCTGTCATCTCAGATTTTCAAAATATGCTTTACAGCCAAAGCTAGACAAGCATTTGTGTAAGTTTATCGATAGCCTAGCATAGCATTATGTCTAGCTAGCAGCAGGTAACTTGGTCACGGAAATCAGAAAAGCAATCAAATTAAATCATTTACCTTTGATGAGCTTTGGATGTTTTCACTCATGAGACTCCCAGTTAGATAGCAAATGTTCCTTTTTTCCAAAAATATAATTTTTGTAGTCGAAATAGCTCCGTTTGTTCTTCATGTTTGGCTGAGAAATCGCCCGGAAATTGCAGTCACGAAAACTAAGAGAAAAATATTCCAAATTAGCTCCATAATATCGACAGAAACATGGCAAACGTTGTTTATAATCAATCCTCAAGGTGTTTTTCAAACATCTATTCGATAATATATCCGTTGGGACAATTCGCTTTTCAGTAGGACCGATTGGAGTAATGGCTACCTCTGTATTTTACGCGAGAGTCACCCTGGGAGCCATCAGGTGACCACTTACGCAATGTAGCCGCCTACGGCTATTCTTCAACATAAATGCGTACAACTACGTCACAATGCGGTAGACACCTTGGGGAATACGTAGAAAGTGTAAGCTGGTTGATAGCACATTCACAGCTCAATAGGGACTCATTGGAACGCAGCGCTTTCAAAATATGGGGCACTTCCGGATTGGATCTTTCTCAGGCTTTCGCCTGCAACATCAGTTCTGTTATACTCACAGACAATATCTTTACAGTTTTGGAAACGTTAGAGTGTTTTCTATCCTAAGCTGTCAATTATATGCATACTCTAGTATCTTGTCCTGACAAAATATCCCGTTTAAAACGGGAACGTTTTTTTTCCAAAAATGAAAATACTGCCCCTAGAGTCGCAACAGGTTTTAAGGTGTAAAATGTTGACATTAAAATAAACATTCTGAAAGGGCTCTGAAACACTAAAACACATTCTGAAAGGGCTCTGAAACATTAAAACACATTCTGAAAGGGCTCTGAAACATTAAAACACATTCTGAAAGGGCTCTGAAACATTAAAACACATTCTGAAAGGGCTCTGAAACATTAAAAAACATTCTGAAAGGGCTCTGAAACACTAAAACACATTCTGAAAGGGCTCTGAAACATTAAAACACATTCTGAAAAGGCTCTGAAACACTAAAACATTCTGAAAGGGCTCTGAAACACTAAAACACATTCTGAAAGGGCTCTGAAACATTAAAACACATTCTGAAAGGGCTCTGAAACATTAAAACACATTCTAAAAGGGCTCTGAAACATTAAAACACATTCTGAAATGACTCTGAAACATTAAAAAACATTCTGAAAGGGCTCTGAAACATTAAAACACATTCTGAAACACATTCTTCCGGCGCCGACAGAGATGGCCGCCTCGCTTCGCGTTCCTAGGAAACTATGCAGTTTTTTGTTTTTTTACGTGTTATTTCTTACACTAGTACCCCAGGTCATCTTAGGTTTCTTTACATACAGCCGACAAGAACTACTGAATATAAGATCAGCGTCAACTCACCATCAGTACGACCAAGAATATGTTTTTCGCGACGCGGATCCTGTGTTCTGCCTTACAACCAGTGTAACCGAGTGGATTACATGCAGCGACCAAAAAAAAAACGACTCAGAAAAAGAGGGAAACGAAGCGGTCTTCTGGTCAGACTCCGGAGACGGGCACATCGTGCACCACTCCCTAGCATTCTTCTTGCCAATGTCCAGTCTCTTGACAACAAGGTTGATGAAATCCGAGCAAGGGTAGCATTCCAGAGGGACATCAGAGACTGTAACGTTCTCTGCTTCACGGAAACATGGCTAACTGGAGAGACGCAATCCGAAGCGGTGCAGCCAGCGGGTTTCTCCACGCATCGCGCGGACAGAAACAAACATCTTTCTGGTAAGAAGAGGGGCGGGGGCGTATGTCTTATGGCCAACGTGACATGGTGTGATGAAAGAAACATACAGGAACTCAAATCCTTCTGTTCACCTGATTTAGAATTCCTCACAATCAAATGTAGACCGCATTATCTACCAAGAGAATTCTCTTCGATTATAATCACAGCCGTATATATCCCCCCAAGCAGACACATCGATGGCTCTGAACGAACTTTATTTAACTCTCTGCAAACTGGAAACGATTTATCCGGAGGCTGCATTCATTGTAGCTGGGGATTTTAACAAGGCTAATCTGAAAACAAGACTCCCTAAATTTTATCAGCATATCGATTGCGCAACCAGGGGTGGAAAGACCCTGGATCATTGTTACTCTAACTTCCGCGACGCATATAAGGCCCTGCCCCGCCCCCTTTCGGAAAAGCTGACCACGACTCCATTTTGTTGATCCCTGCCTACAGACAGAAACTAAAACAAGAAGCTCCCACGCTGAGGTCTGTCCAACGCTGGTCCGACCAAGCTGACTCCACACTCCAAGACTGCTTCCATCACGTGGACTGGGAGATGTTTCGTATTGCGTCAGACAACAACATTGACGAATACGCTGATACGGTGTGCGAGTTCATTAGAACGTGCGTTGAAGATGTCGTTCCCATAGCAACGATTAAAACATTCCCTAACCAGAAACCGTGGATTGATGGCAGCATTCGTGTGAAACTGAAGGCACGAACCACTGCTTTTAATCAGGGCAAGGTGTCTGGTAACATGGCTGAATACAAACAGTGCAGCTATTCCCTCCGCAAGGCTATCAAACAAGCTAAGCGCCAGTACAGAGACAAAGTAGAATCTCAATTCAACGGCTCAGACACAAGAGGTATGTGGCAGGGTCTACAGTCAATCACGGACTACAGGAAGAAACCCAGCCCAGTCACGGACCAGGATGTCTTGCTCCCAGGCAGACTAAATAACTTTTTGCCCGCTTTGAGGACAATACAGTGCCACTGACACGGCCTGCAACGGAAACATGCGGTCTCTCCTTCACTGCAGCCGAAGTGAGTAAGACATTTAAACGTGTTAACCCTCGCAAGGCTGCAGGCCCAGACGGCATCCCCAGCCGCGCCCTCAGAGCATGCGCAGACCAGCTGGCCGGTGTGTTTACGGACATATTCAATCAATCCCTATACCAGTCTGCTGTTCCCACATGCTTCAAGAGGGCCACCATTGTTCCTGTTCCCAAGAAAGCTAAGGTAACTGAGCTAAACGACTACCGCCCCGTAGCACTCACATCCGTCATCATGAAGTGCTTTGAGAGACTAGTCAAGGACCATATCACCTCCACCCTACCTGACACCCTTGACCCACTCCAATTTGCTTACCGCCCAAATAGGTCCACAGACGATGCAATCTCAACCACACTGCACACTGCCCTAACCCATCTGGACAAGAGGAATACCTATGTGAGAATGCTGTTCATCGACTACAGCTCGGCATTCAACACCATAGTACCCTCCAAGCTCGTCATCAAGCTCGAGACCCTGGGTCTCGACCCCGCCCTGTGCAACTGGGTACTGGACTTCCTGACGGGCCGCCCCCAGGTGGTGAGGGTAGGCAACAACATCTCCTCCCCGCTGATCCTCAACACTGGGGCCCCACAAGGGTGCGTTCTGAGCCCTCTCCTGTACTCCCTGTTCACCCACGACTGGGTGGCCATGCACGCCTCCAACTCAATCATCAAGTTTGCGGACGACACAACAGTGGTAGGCTTGATTACCAACAACGACGAGACGGCCTACAGGGAGGAGGTGAGGGCCCTCGGAGTGTGGTGTCAGGAAAATAACCTCACACTCAACGTCAACAAAACTAAGGAGATGATTGTGGACTTCAGGAAACAGCAGAGGGAACACCCCCCATCCACATCGATGGAACAGTAGTGGAGAGGGTAGCAAGTTTTAAGTTCCTCGGCATACACATCACAGACAAACTGAATTGGTCCACTCACACAGACAGCATCGTGAGGAAGGCGCAGCAGCGCCTCTTCAACCTCAGGAGGCTGAAGAAATTCGGCTTGTCACCAAAAGCACTCACAAACTTCTACAGATGCACAATCGAGAGCATCCTGGCGGGCTGTATCACCGCCTGGTATGGCAACTGCACCGCCCTCAACCGTAAGGCTCTCCAGAGGGTAGTGAGGTCTGCACAACGCATCACCGGGGCAAACTACCTGCCCTCCAGGACACCTACACCACCCGATGCTACAGGAAGGCCATAAAGATCATCAAGGACATCAACCACCCGAGCCACTGCCTGTTCACCCCGCTGCCATCCAGAAGGCGAGGTCAGTACAGGTGCATCAAAGCTGGGACCGAGAGACTGAAAAACAGCTTCTATCTCAAGGCCATCAGACTGTTAAACAGCCACCACTAACATTGAGTGGCTACTGCCAACACACTGTCAATGACACTGACTCTACTCCAGCCACTTTAATCATGGGAATCGATGGGAAATGATGTAAATATATCACTAGCCACTTTAAACAATGCTACCTTATATAATGTTACTTACCCTACATTGTTCATCTCATATGCATACGTTGATACTGTACTCTATATCATCGACTGCATCCTTATGTAATACATGTATCACTAGCCACTTTAACTATGCCACTTGGTTTACATACTTATCTCATATGTATATACTGTACTCGATATCATCTACTGTATCTTGCCTATGCTGCTCTGTACCATCACTCATTCATATATCCTTATGTACATATTCTTTATCCCCTTACACTGTGTATGACAGTAGTTTTTTTTAATTTTTTCCAAAAAAAATTATTATTTTTTTTTTTGGAATTGTTAGTTAGATTACTTGCTCGTTATTACTGCATTGTCGGAACTAGAAGCACAAGCATTTCGCTACACTCGCATTAACATCTGCTAACCATGTGTATGTGACAAATAAAATTTGATTTGATTTGATTTGATTTGATTTGATTTGAAAAGGCTCTGAAACACTAAAACATTCTGAAAGGGCTCTGAAACACCAAAACACATTCTGAAAGGGCTCTGAAACATTAAAACACATTCTGAAAGGGCTCTGAAACATTCAAACACATAACACGCTTTGCGGGGCTCCTCGGACCCTCAGCTCTCAACTGTACAGCCTGTGTGGTTGTTTATCCCTAACATGTTATTAACATACTCTCTGTCTGATCTTCACCATGCAGGCTAAGGAGAAGTATGAGAAGACTCTGGATGAGCTGAGGAAGTGTACGCCCCAGTACATGGAGAACATGGAGACAGTGTTTGATACATGTCAGCAGTTTGAGGAGAAGAGACTGAGCTTCCTCAGGGAGGTGCTGTTGGACATCAAACGACACCTCAACCTCACCGAGAACCAAAGGTAGGTCCATACTCACACCACCTGGGCACCACCATTATGATACACTGAGTCAAGATGAATGTGTCAGAATAGAGATATAACTTCTCTCTATCGGTCTTCAGTTACGCCACAGTGTACAGAGACCTGGAACACACCATCACCTCTGCCAGTGCACAAGATGACCTGAAGTGGTTCAGCAACAACCACGGCCCTGGTATGCATATGAACTGGCCCCAGTTTGAGGTACACAACCACTTCTTCCCAGTTAGCCTAACAATGCGTGTGTTTTAATTGATCGTTTTCAACTCATGGAATTAATTTCAATTCACTTCCTCCATTGACTGAAGGGGAAAAACTAGGAATTGACTTGTAACTGGCTTGCTCCCCACCTTCCTTCCTTCCAGGAGTACAATCCAGAGCTCACTCACATGATCAGCAAACGAGAGAAGTCGAAGAAAGGGACAGACGGTATAATGCTGACTAGCGTGACAGCAGCACCCAACCATGTGGCAGCACCGAACCATGTGGCAGCACCGAACCATGTGGCAGCACCGGCTGGAGACAGGGGCAGGTTGGTCTCACAGACAGGGGCAGGTTGGTCTCACAGACAGGGGCAGGTTGGTCTCACAGACAGGAGCAGGTTGGTCTCACAGACAGGGGCAGGTTGGTCTCTCCACCACCACGGTTACCTTCTGTAGTAGAACAAACATGCCTTTCTAACATGTAGAGTCACTGTGAGTGTCATCACAGAGACCATTTTCATGTTTTATCAATACTAACAGCAGAATGTATCTAATTTTACGATGTCAGGGGTGTAATAGGCATTGTGCAATAGTAAGTAAGTAAGCCTTGTCCAATGTGTAGTGTGTAAGGGGTTTTTAAATTGCAAATATGCCTTGTCCGAGCCAGAACAGCCCATAGGTGCAATAGGCAATATATGAATTATGTGTATGAGATGTTATATCTGTTTTCATACAGATGATATCAGTTGTTTGCTCAAGACTATTTCCTCTTGTATTGGGGGCTAGAACATGTATCTAATCTAATGTCCAGGAGGTGGCAGCAATGATTAATGTTGATATAAAGTTAACCATTCATTAATACAAAGCATGCGATGTTATTGCAAACTACAGTATCAATACGATGTCGATTAGGGCAGCCCCCCGCACCTCTCTGATGGGGTTAAATGCCGAATATTTTGGTTGAGTGAAGTCAGTTGTTCAACTAAAAAGATATCCCCTTTCCCTTTCCAATAACCTATTGTGAAATGTCACAGTTGTGTTTGGTAATATCTCCACAAGTGCTGTTTAGTGGCCAGAAGATGATGTCACCCAGTTGTTTTAGTATTTTTATGTGATTATAGCAGAACAGAGAAGTGGGGGCGGGGCATGTTTTCTCGTGCTGGGTTGACATGAATAAAGAGATCAGCTCATAAAAGTGAAACATCCAGTTTGGGTCTCCAATTCACTCAGCCCTTTCTCCTCTGTGCTGGTCACATGATGACCATGTTGATGAATAGTGATCCTAGTTACTGGAGGAAGCTTGTGGTGAAACCTTTCTGCAAACGAACAATGATGATGATGGTCTAGGATGTTGAAACCTCTCCTCCTCCACAGTGTGAGCAGCTCTGATAAGAACCAGGCCTACTCCTCCCAGGACCAGGCCTACTCCTCCCAGGACCAGTCGGCAGAGTGGTCAGACGATGAGCAGGCCGCGCCAAACTCAGGCTCAGACACCAATGGGGGTGGAGCCAACCCCTTTGAGGATGAGTCAGCGAAGGGCGTACGGGTGAGGGCGCTGTACGACTACGACGGGCAGGAACAGGATGAACTCACCTTTAAAGCAGGTGAGCATCCCAACAAGAACTAACAACTCTATTTGGTTGTGATTCTGTTTGTCATGTATCTTTTGAAAATGTTATGTCAAAAAATCTATTTCCCATTTGGGACAATAACGTTACTAATACTGCTGCTACTACTGCTGCTACTACTACGACTACAACTACTACTACTACTTGTGAACCTTTTAGAAACTAAATCTGTTGATTGGGTACCACAAGAAAGACACTAAATTGTGCACTGGACTTTTCAATTATATTTGTTTTGATATATATGATTTAAAACCAATCATCTAACTAACCCGCAGTAGGATAAACGGTTTCCAAACATAAAAATCAGTTTTTTTGTCTCATTACCTTTTTCATCCCAAAAAGAAAACAAACAATAGCAACATCCACGGCCCTGGCATGCATATGAACTGGCATCAGTTTGAGGTACAGTTTGCAAAAAGTTAACACACACACCTCAAATATAACCCAGATTTCAACCAAAAATCTACAACAGAGTTTCAAGGTTTGGTTGATTTCAAATTGAATTCAAATTGAATTCATGTTTGTTGATAATCAAAAATCAATCAAAATTGTATGTCAATCTGATGTCTCCCTCTCTCCTTCCCTTCCTCTCGCTCGCTCTCTCTCCATCTCCCACTCTCTCTCCCTTTCCCTCTCTCCATCTCTCGCTCTCCCTCTCGCTCTCTCTCCCTCTCTCTCTCCCTCGCTCTTTCGCTCTCTCCCTCACTCTCCAACTCTCCCTCTCTCTCTCTCTCCACCTCGCTCTCCCTCTCTCCATCTTGCTCTCCCTCTCTCCATCTTGCTCTCCCTCTCTCTCTTGCTCCATCTCTCCCTCTCCATCTCTCGCTCCGTCCTTTCTCACAGGAGACGAGCTAACTAAACTAGAAGACGAGGATGAGCAGGGCTGGTGTAAAGGCCTGTTGGACAGTGGCAAGTTGGGTTTATATCCTGCTAATTACGTAGAGCCCATCTAGTTGGGTTTATATCCTGCTAATTACGTAGAGCCCATTTTGTTGGGCTTATATCCTGCTAATTACGTAGAGCCCATCTAGTTGCTTGGGTCACTGAACCGTCCAATCATACTGCACATTGCCAGAGACTTCAATGCAGCACTTCCCTCTTCCCCCTCTCTGCCTGACCAACCAACACACTGACTGAGCAGTCTTTATTTAAACACTCCCCTAGGACCCACATCAGAGAAACACAGCACCAACATAACCAACACATATCAGCTACAACACTGGGATTGTTACCACAGTCAAACCATGGCAGTATGTGTGTACCAACAACACCACAACTCCTAGGAGCGCAGGAAAAACATTCTGCCGTGTTCTATTCCAATGTTGTGCTGTGGTTGTGATGAAATTTATCTGGCAGTATGGAAGTATGTTCCCTCGTAACACTAGTGATATGGTAAAGTCAATGGTGCCTGCATAGCCAGAATAAGCTATGCACTGTGCATTGTAAATATTAGCCAATTTTTTTTGCAACAATGCTATGCGAAACTGTACAGTCCTGTTTTTTTTTTTTTTTTTTTGCATCTGTCATTCCATGTAAGGTTTTAAATATGCTGTACAGTACAACAGATTCTCACTGTTTTTCTATCTTTTCTATGTGAGTTGCTCCTGTGTTGAGTGTTATGCTGTGTTTGGTGTTTTCCCCCTGAAGTCCCCCTGAGCAACAGCAGCAGCATGTCCTACTGGATCGCAATAATGACATTTAGCTGATCCTTGACAAATCACTGTCGAGCGGAGCAGAGCAGTACTACACTGTTGAGCCCTGTTCAGTGTAACGGTATACAACAGTGTTTCTCTACACACCGTTGTACCAGGGACTGGTAAGCTTGGATGCCTGTTTATGTTGAAAACCTGCTCTCAAGATCAGATGAAATCAGTGTCTGTGACGCACTCAGGCGTAGTGGGTGCGGAGTCAGGCGCAGGAGGCAGAAGGTACAGAATAGTGCTTTTATTTAGGCACAGTGAAAATCGTACACGCCAAATACCGGGCGCACATCCACGATTGGCCCAAAAACGAAACACACTACCACACATAAACACAGTGGAAAAACAAGCCCGCACAAAGACCAGGCGGGCCTTACCGCCTTAAATAGCCCAACTAAAACCCTAAACAAGAAACAGGTGAAACCAATAAGACAAAACCAACAGAAAAGGGAAAAGGGATCGGCGGCAGCTAGTAGACCGGTGACGACGACCGCCGAGCGCCACCCGAACAGGAACAGGAGCCACCTTCGGTAGGACTCGTGACAGTGTCAGTCAGATAACCACCTGATGGACCACTCAGCAATGTCCCAGGGACCGGTTCCCGTCGGACCATGGATCCTGGGAATGACTGGTATAGAATACATACCTTTTCTAAGGCAGCATTGAGTGACTTGTAGTACCTCTGACCATGTCCCTCATGTGCCTGTAATTTCCTGTGTAATTTCTTGACCCCACTGCTTTCTGGACTCATCACTTCTTCTTCTGACCATGTGTTGGGTTTAGGTGTGAGAGCATGTGAACAACACCCCCTTCCTTTTTTCTGGTTACATGTTTACAGCAGTGGCTTTTTCGAAGGGTCAGGGTTCAAACATTAATTCGCCTACGTGGGCCTCCACAAAGGTTCAGCACAAATACAAAATTGATCCAACACCACCCTACTCCATCAATGGTGAAACGGGACTGGGCTTGTCATCAGAAATGGACTGTCCCTGACCAAATTAAAGGAGCCAAAGAAATGTGGGAATATGAGCTAATTCTGGGAATTTGCCGTATGGATGATCACATTTACAGTAACAACCCAACGAGAGCCCCACTTCCCCATGGGAGATACTAGATCCTGTCTCCTCTGGCTCAACACTGTAACCATAACTGTTTTTGTTGCCATGGCTTCAGTTTATTATACGACTTCTATGTCCTGTCTTTTTTCTGAATGAAAATGATAAGTCACCTTTACTGTGTCCCGGCTCAGTCTCCAACTTGCTATCTCTGATCTAACAGTCATTGCATGCTCGATCACCATAAATAAGCATTGAATTCTACTGTGAGCTTACTGTACAAATTGACCCAACTTTGTTTATGTTTTTATCCTGTCTCTTGAATCCTAAACATAATCCTATGAAAACTGATGCCAATGATTTTGGTCTCTTAACTGGCAAAATTTTGAGAAATCAGTATATTCAATGTTTTTTAGCATCTCCAAATAATTGGGAGAATTTGAATCTATGCAGCACAAAATCCTGTAAAATCTCAATCCTTGTATTTTGAGCTAGTGAATCCAACAGAATTTTCAGCAGAGATTATACATGTAATATGTGTAACTGTTATATGACACAGCTGTTGTGTTCGTTTCCTTAGCAACCCTGGGAGGTAGTGAAGGCTATAATACCCTGATTGCTCTCTCAACACAAGAGGTGTGTACTCTTACTGACATGGGGACAAAAAGCTACAGTACAAAGTGCACTGCAGAAAAAGGCAGAAAGCGGAGCCTCCACTGAAATATTGATGAGGAAACTGCATTTTCTGCTGCTAGAAGTTTATTCTGGAGATCTGGGATATATGGCTGTGGGGGGACATTTTGGGACTGTACACATCCGATTGTGGGATAAAACACTTTAACCATCAGCTCTCAAAATGAGTGTTGTGGCAGCGCAAGCTCTGAAACACAAGCCTAGCTAACTCCGTAAATGCTTTACCTGAGCCACCACTCTTACTCACAACACACACTCTAACAGGGAGAGAAAGAGAGCATGCATATTTAACAATGCATTTACCTTGCATTTTACCTCGTTTTGCGTACTGTATGTAGGGGAACCAGTGGTCGGACATGTGGGAAATCCCTAGTGGTCTAGAAGTCTGTCTGTTTAGAATAATAGCTATTTACTCTACAAACTGTAGTGCCTGTTCATCTGCATACAACAAAATAAAATTCTTCATCAAAACATTGATATGACTATTGTGATGATGATAGGTACATGCATTCTGTGGATAGTGGGGTGGTATAAAAAACATTTCCCCGGTGCTGGATCCAAGAGGATAACGTAAAACAAAAAAGTAAATCTGCACCCTGGTATGATGCTCCAAAAATATGCACTCTGTGGACATGTAAACGTACACTCTCAGAAAAAAGGGTTATGCGGTTGTCCCCATAGGTGAACCCTTTTTGTTTCCATGTAGAACCCTTTTGGGTTCCAGTTAGAACTGTTTTGGAAAGGGTTCTACATGGAAACCCAAATTATTCTACCTGGAATCAAAAGTTTCTTCAAAGGGTTGTCCTATTGGGACAGTCGAAGAACCCTTTTTTGTTCTAGATAGCAATTTTTTTCTAAGAGTGTAGTGTCCATTTATGTATTTTCTAGACCCTGGGTAATCAACGCCTACCCTACTAGGTCCGGAGCCTGCTGGTTTTCTGTTCTACCTGATAATTAAATGCACACACCTGGTATCCCAGGTCTAAATCAGTCCCTAGGGGGGCAATGAAAAAAATGCAATGGAACTGTCTTCAAGGTCCAGAGTTGAGTTTGAGGGCTCTAGACTATGTGGAGGACCCCATTTAATATGGAACCGATGTTAAATCACTTTACATAAAGCCTGGAGATATAGCACTCTACAGCTTATCATTAGCATATATGAGCATTTATAATGTCTTATGACAAGTCTAATCATTGCTATACCTGCAGGCTGTAAGTAAAGTGTTCCCCAACTCGCCACTAGAGGTCATCAGTAAACTTCAGCTCCTACCAGAGTATGTGAGTCGTGCGGACCTGGAACCGGAGCTTGTCCAATTTGATTGGAACTTGGAGCAAGATTCCCAAAGGCTGGAGCGTCGGCCTTCTCGCCAGCTCCAATTTTGCTCCAGTATCACTCACTCCACGAGCTCAGGGCATGCCGCTCCAGCATGCATTTGTAGTCTACTAGTGTGCTGCTAATAGTCCCTTGCTTGAGCTACTGTCATGGAATTGGCTAAATGTTTTAAAAAAAAATGTTTTTACGGATAAAACGCACAGGTGCCAAATCAAGGTGACTTACAAAGATGAGGACCAAGAAGAGCATGAGAGGGAGTGCGGCCACTGTTATGTTTTTTAATATATTTTTTATAATAATTGATAATACAAAAATCAACTTACATTGCTACATCAAACATGTCTAACAAACCAAACACAGGTATTAATGAATTAAAACCTGTTATGGCTGCGATCCCTATACAGGTATCAACATCAGGGGAAATTTCAGAGTGACAACTAAAAATACAACGTCGTAACATTAAACATTCTTGAAAATGCAAGTGTCTTACATCCTTCAAAAGATTAGGATCTTGGTAATCAAACTACGTTTACCAATTTAAAATAGCTATTACAGAGAACAAATACCATGCTTTTGTTTGAGAAGAGCGATCAACAACAAGAAACATTTTCCGCCATGACAGTTTTTACACATTCACATCTGAAGGTAAAATTATGACTTACATTCTGATATCTTGCTCTTATTTATCTTCTGAGGGTGCCAGTGATCAAATGAAGTGCCGTTTTCTTTGATAAAATCCATCTTTCTAGCCTAAATCGAAACATTTTGTAAACCGTTTGTGCCGTGAATTCCATCTCTATCAACTTTTTACGGAGCATTCAACGTAATTACACACAGTAAACAATCGTTTATCTCGTCATAGTTGGTTACAGTACAATCCTCTGGATTTTTGCAACACAGCCAAACTTGATTGTTTTTTTTGCGGGGAGTATTGACCGAAGTGAACTGATTTGAAGACAACGAGCAATGACTTCATTGCGCACCAATAATTTTAGCGAAGCTTCGTTAATTGACTGTATTTCTGCCCAATGACCACTGATCTTCTTGAAATCTAGCTGGGTAGATAGCCAATACGCCAGTATGTGATGGTTATGGGTTGGACCACCATTCCTTGTTTGTAAACGCACGTGTAATGAACTCCATTCTCTCCTTGACCATCAGTGATGTTGCAGTGACGCTTGTTACGCACAGCAGTATTTTGGAAAGTAGTATTTTGGAAAGTATTTTTTCAACAATTTCATTGAAGACATCATGGCGAATAAATCAGGAAAAGCGAAGTCCAAGTCTAAGTATACAGATTTGCACCAGATTATAGAAGAGATTGATCGGGAAAGTGAGACAGATTTTTTGTTTGAGGAATCTTTGAGTGTTATGATTCAAACAGGAGCTGAGGAGCTGTTTCTGCAAGGACAGGACGTACTTCTGGACGGGTAAGTGCTAATGCCGTTTTATGAAATGTGTGTGTGTGTGTGTGTATGTATGTGTACAGCACTTCACCTTAGTGACTGTTCCCTCTGCTCTATACAATTCATATCTGTTTATTTTATGTAATGATAAAAGGCTCATACAATACAAATCTTTTTTGTTGTTTTCTTTCACAGTGATAGCGACTCCGACTGGGAGCCCCCGGTGCCAAGCTGCCCCCTCTACTCCTGCCTCCAGTGGTGTTCATATGCCACAGTTCATTACTGCAGGCATGACTGTGCCTCAGGGCCAAAAGGGCACAGCATGGAGGCGTCATTGTGTTCTGTGTTGCATGACCTGCACCACTTGTTCAGTTTGCCTCTGCCTTACATCAGAAAGAGACTGCTATGGGACATGGCACAGGCAGCAAAATATTGTGTAGAGGACTTCCAAAGGGTCTACTGTTTTAAAATAAAATAAAAATTCTAATATATATATTTTTTAAATTATATATTTTTTTGTGTGTTAGAATTGCTTTTTGATATGTTGTATATAGTTATTTGCACTGTTCTATATAGTTATAGGTCATTTCACCAATTCGGCCACTTGGGTACATTTGGGCAACTTGTGTGGGACACCTGGGTGACTTCATGCTAAATGTCATGTCGCTCACCCATTCCTGAAGTTATCAGTCTGAAACTTTGCACACCTACAGTTGCCCTCTTGTGTTATCCATCAAAATGATCTCCAGCATCCTATCTGACTGTTTGGCTATTCTAGTACATGTGAAAGATGATGCTACAACAATAAAAAACAGAAAATGTATGCTCTTTCTTTCTCTTTTCTTCCACCAGATCTACTGTGTTATATTCTCCTACATTCAATTAACATTTCCACAAACTTCAGAATGTTTCCATTTAAATGATACCAAGAATATGCATATCCTTGCCTCTGGGGCTGAGCTACAGGCAGTTAGATTAGGGTATGTCTTCAGGCGGAAATTGAAAATAAGGGATGCAGCCATAAGAGGTTTTAACAATACTCAAACATACAAAAAATATCAATAAAATAATACAAAAAAGTAAACAATTTAATTGCAATTATATTCACTCTGAAAATATATTATTATAATGATTCATGAAGATGTTATTCTTGTAGTTATTTACTAGGGTTAATGTTTTAATAAGATAATTAAATTCAATCAGAAAAATGTGTAATTTTAGTATAGAATTTTGGAATTTTTGTTTGTGTATAAAGTATCTGGCAACAAGAATATAAAAAATTAACAACCATTTCAGTGGTTTTGTTATCATTGCAATAGTAACATATGTCATGTCAAAAATATAGGGAGTGTTCATAATGGTAAATAAGTATTTTGCAAGGTTTTCCAAAAATTCTGACACAAATTTACATTCAAAGAACAAGTGAGACAGATTCTCACCTTTTTCACAGAAAACGCTGATATCATCAATAGCCACAAATTTGGAAATCCTAGAATTACATGGATATATCTTATGTAAAATTTTGAAGTGCACTTCCTTAACTTGCAACGAGCAATCCCGGATCCGGGATCGTAATCATAGCCTCAAACGAATTAGCATAACGCAGCGGACATAAATACCCCTAGAAACTTTTCCTATTCATGAAAATCGCAAATGAAATGAAATAAATATATTCAAACACAAGCTTAGCCTTTTGTTAACAACACTGTCATCGTAGATTTTCAAAAAATGCGTTACAGCCAACGCTAGACAAGCATTTGTGTAAGTTTATCATGGCAAAATGCCAAGCTAGGCTCTGCTGGCAGCAGGCAACATTTTCACGAAAATAAGAAAAGCAACCAAATTAAATAATTTACCTGTGAAGAACTTTGGATGCTTTCACTCAGGAGACTCCCAGTTCGATAGCAAATGTTCCTTTTTTCCAAAAATATTATTTTTGTAGCCGTTTGTTCATCATGCTTGGCTGAGAAATCGACCGGAAAATGCTACCACTACAATGCCGAACTGTTTTCTAAATTAACTCCATAATATCGACAGAAACAAGGCAAACGTTGTTTAGGATCCATCCTCAAGGTGTTTTTAATTAATAACTTCTTAGGGAGGATGTTCCCTCGGGGGGATCAAATCAGCGGGTAATCAGCGGATATTTTAGAGCGTCACTGATCGTTTTTCGATAAAATTCAAACTTTCATTAAAACACACATGCAAGGTAGTGAATTAAAGCTACACTCGTTGTGAATCTAGCCACCGAGTCAGATTTGTAAAATGCTTTTCGGCGAAAGCATGAGAAGCTATTATCTGATAGCATGTAACACCCCAAAAGACCCGTAGAGGATGTAAACAAAAATAATTAGCGTAGTCGGCGCTACACAAACCGCACAATAAAATATAAAACATTCATTACCTTTGACCATCTTCTTTCTTGGCACTCCTTGATGTCCCATAATCAATACTGGGTCTTTTTTTGGATTAAATCGGTCCATATATAGCCTAGATATCGATCTATGAAGACTGTGTGATAAACGGAAAAAATAGCGTTTCATAACGTAACGTCATTTTTAAAAGTTAAAAAGTCGACGATAAACTTTCACAAAACACTTCGAAATACCTTTCTAATGCAACTTTAGGTATTACTACACGTTAATAAGCTATAAAAATCATCAGGAGGCGATGTAAATCGTTAGCTGGTCGTGTGGAAAAAAATGTCCGGAAAAACACAGAGACAATGCCTCAAGTTTGTGGTCGGAGGGAATCGGTTCCCTTTGGTCGGATCTACCAAGAATCAAATCAGAATCAAATGAGAAGACTCTATACATCCTGTGGAAGCTGTAGGTACTGCAAGCTCGGCCTCATTTAATACGGTTCACCTTTAACAATTCATGGAAGTGGCGCATGGATATTTTTTTCCATCTCCAGTGATCAGATTTTCCTGCGCTTTTCGATGAAACAGACGTTCTGTTATAGTCACAGCCGTGATTTAAACAGTTTTAGAAACGTCTGAGTGTTTTCTATCCACACATACTAATCATATGCATATACTATATTCCTGGAATGAGTAGCAGGGCGCTGAAATGTTGCGCGATTTTTAACAAAAAGCTGCGAAAATTCGCAGCCTCCCTAAGAGGTTTTAACATATATATTCGATAATATATCCGTCGAGGCAATTGGTTTCTCATAAGAAGCGATTGGAAAAATGGCTACCTCAGTATTTTACACAAGATTTTCTGCAGGAGACACCATGTGACCACTTGCTATATATGGTCCCTTACGACTATTCTTCAATGAAAATGCGTAAAAAGACGTCACAATGTTGTAGACACCTTGGGGAATACGTGGAAAACGTAAGCTCATTTGTAGCTCATTCACAGCCATATAAGGAGTCATTGGCATGAGGCGGTTTCAAAAAATGCGGCACTTCCTGGTTGGATTTTTATCTGGGTTTCGCCTGTAACATCAGTTCTGTGGCACTCACAGTCAATATCTTTGCAGTTTTGGAAACGTCAGAGTGTTTTCTTTCCAAAGCTGTCAATTATATGCATAGTCGAGCATCTTTTCGTGACAAAATATCTTGTTTAAAACGGGAACGTTTTTTTATACAAAAATGAAATACTGCCCCTAGTGTTCCAAGAGGTTAATAACTTCTTATGGCTGCAGGGGCAGTATTGAGTAGCAGGGGCAGTATTGAGTAGCTTGGATGAAAAGGTTCCCATTGTAAACGGCCAGCTCCTCAGTCTCAGTATTGGATAGAAAACACTCTAAAGTTTCCAAAACTGTCAAAATATTGTCTGTGACTATAACAGAACTGATATTTCAGGCAAAACCCTGAGGAATATCAAACCAGGAAGTGGCTTCTATTTTGAAAACTCCATGTTCCATAGCCTCCCTTTGCTCCATTTAAAGGGATATCAACCAGATTCCTTTTCCTATCGCTTCCTCAAGGTGTCAACAGTCTACAGACATAGTTTCAGACTTTTATTTTGCAAAATGAGCCAGAACGATAACATCGCGTCAAGTGGTCGCATGAGTTTTGCTCGCGCAACAGAGTTTGGACAGCCATTGCTTTTCCCTCTCCTACTGATAAAGTCATTTGCGGTTGATATATTATCGATTATATATTTTAAAAACAACCTGAGGTTTGATTATAAAAAACATTTGACATGTTTCTGTGGACATTACGGAAACTATTTGGAATTTGTCTGCGTTGTCGTGACCGCTCTTTCCTGTGGATTTCTGAACATAACGCGCCAAACAAACAGAGGTATTTTGGATATAAAAATAATCTTTATGGAACAAAAGGAACATTTATTGTGTAACTGGGAGTCACGTGAGTGAAAACATCCGAAGATCATCAAAGGTAAACGATTAATTTGATTGCTTTTCTGATTTTCGTGACCAAGCTACTTGATGCTAAGTGTACTTAATGTTTTGTCGAGCGATCGATAAAATTACACAAACGCTTGGATTGCGTTCGCTGTAAAGCATATTTTCAAAATCTGACACGACAGGTGGATTAACAAAAGGCTAAGCTGTGTTTTTCTATGTTGCACTTGTGATTTCATGAATATAAATATTTGTAGTAATATTCATTGAATGTAGCGCTATGCAATTCAGCGGTTGTTGATGACAATTATCCCGTTAACTGGATTGCAGCCATAACAAACTCTCCCATGCTTTCCATGCCAAACCAATTCCAGCCACTCTTCTTACAGCTTGATTTTTACTGCACTCCAAATCCTGTATAAATTCCAATTCCTTTTCATGCTGAACTCGATCATGCTCTAGCTTACCACAATCATGTTCTAGGTTAACACAATCATACTCTAGCTGTAACAGACACATTTCTTAGTGCTGTTCAAAAGAAAGACTACTAGGGCTAACAGACAGAGCGGCCTTTGTAAACTGCGAAACTGGGGGGTGGCAAGTCCCCGGCAGAGGCTGCCCCAGTGGTACCTACGAGTATACCACTCCATCAGATTGGCCTCCAATAACATAAGTTTTGAAGTTTATCACTAATTTCAAACTGGTATTGTTCAGCGATCTTCAACATCTGTTTTTAGTACATCATTCTAACAGTTCCTCTGATAGAACGCGAATGAACTCGTCTACATTAGATGTCATAGTCACAAGTAACTGCTAAGAAAAAATCTCTTCACCTTTGCTGAGCACACCAGACCGGATCACAACAAGAGAAACGCCAATCACACTGGGCACCACGGGAGAGAGATTAGATATATAAAAAGCTTTCCCAAATCCTACCATAGCTCAACACTAGTCTTCGTGTGAATTCACAGTGGGTAATTACGAGCTGTAGCCAGCTGGCACGGAAAACCCCCCCAGCACGCTGGCGGATTCCCTCCGAGCCACGGATGTGCCCCCGAGACAACTGCTCCACCCACGGACACCACACAAAAATAACAAACAAAATAACCATGCCCAACATATTCCAAAGGGAACATGTCGCTAAGCCTAACAGGGGAAAAGAAAGGCTATAGCTCCAGGTAGCAAATGGCACTACCCTACCCACATTTCCCACTGTGTTACACAGCAGATTGTACTCACCTCCTCGGACCAATGTCCCAACAGAAAGTAGAGCAAGAGTTTCCAGCCAGGACAGGGGGCTGAAAACGAACCAATGTTCCTCTCTCCAATGCAGCACACAATCCACCGCAGTGGCAAGTTCACCAAACAAACATAAACAAAGACAACCAACCCTGGGCCTACCAAACAAACATAAACAAAGGCCACCAACCCTGGGCCTACCAAACAAACATAAACAAAGGCCACCAACCCTGGGCCTACCAAACAAACATAAACAAAGACAACCAACCCTGGGCCTACCAAACAAACATAAACAAAGGCCACCAACCCTGGGCCTACCAAACAAACATAAACAAAGACAACCAACCCTGGGCCTACCAAACAAACATAAACAAAGGCCACCAACCCTGGGCCTACCAAACAAACATAAACAAAGGCCACCAACCCTGGGCCTACCAAACAAACATAAACAAAGACAACCAACCCTGGGCCTACCAAACAAACATAAACAAAGGCCACCAACCCTGGGCCTACCAAACAAACATTTAACAAAGTCAACCAACCCTGGGACTACCAAACAAACATAAACAAAGGCCACCAACCCTGGGCCTACCAAACAAACATTTAACAAAGTCAACCAACCCTGGGACTACCAAACAAACATAAACAAAGGCCACCAACCCTGGGCCTACCAAACAAACATTTAACAAAGTCAACCAACCCTGGGACTACCAAACAAACATAAACAAAGGCCACCAACCCTGGGCCTACCAAACAAACATTTAACAAAGTCAACCAACCCTGGGCCTACCAAACAAACATTTAACAAAGACAACCAACCCTGGGCCTACCAAACAAACATAAACAAAGGCCACCAACCCTGGGACTACCAAACAAACATTTAACAAAGTCAATCAAACCTTGGCCTACCAAACAAACATAAACAAAGGCCACCAACCCTGGGCCTACCAAACAAACATAAACAAAGGCCACCAACCCTGGGACTACCAAACAAACATTTAACAAAGTCAACCAACCCTGGGACTACCAAACAAACATAAACAAAGGCCACCAACCCTGGGCCTACCAAACAAACATTTAACAAAGACAACCAACCCTGGGCCTACCAAACAAACATAAACAAAGGCCACCAACCCTGGGACTACCAAACAAACATTTAACAAAGTCAATCAAACCTTGGCCTACCAAACAAACATAAACAAAGGCCACCAACCCTGGGCCTACCAAACAAACATAAACAAAGGCCACCAACCCTGGGACTACCAAACAAACATTTAACAAAGTCAACCAACCCTGGGACTACCAAACAAACATAAACAAAGGCCACCAACCCTGGGCCTACCAAACAAACATAAACAAAGGCCACCAACCCTGGGCCTACCAAACAAACATAAACAAAGGCCACCAACCCTGGGCCTACCAAACAAACATAAACAAAGACCACCAACCCTGGGACTATCAAACAAACATTTAACAAAGTCAACCAACCCTGGGACTACCAAACAAACATAAACAAAGGCCACCAACCCTGGGCCTACCAAACAAACATAAACAAAGGCCACCAACCCTGGGACTACCAAACAAACATTTAACAAAGTCAACCAACCCTGGGCCTACCAAACAAACATAAACAAAGACCACCAACCCTGGGACTACCAAACAAACATTTAACAAAGTCAACCAACCCTGGGACTACCAAACAAACATAAACAAAGGCCACCAACCCTGGGCCTACCAAACAAACATAAACAAAGGCCACCAACCCTGGGACTACCAAACAAACATTTAACAAAGTCAACCAACCCTGGGACTACCAAACAAACATAAACAAAGGCCACCAACCCTGGGCCTACCAAACAAACATAAACAAAGGCCACCAACCCTGGTGCTACCAAACAGCGCAACTCAAAAAAGCTGTAACAAAAGATGCAAACAAAGCACCTACAGAGTTGATCAAAACACTAACTCCACATTTTCTCCCAAACAAAATAATCATACCAGTTAGCTTAACAACACTAGTATTAGTCCTACTGGCATACCTTTCCAGCCTTGATGACAACACCGGACAACAAAAATCACTGATAAGTCTCTAAGGCACTATACCGAACACTTATAAGATTAGGCAGTGACTACCAACCAAAGCACATCCCAATTAGCATCAACCCATCATAATGCAACAAAATACTATTCGCCAAAATGTCTAGGAACCAACCTTACATCCCGGACGAGCCCCCAATTGTTACGAACCGGCTCGTAAAAAGAGCGAGACGAGGAGATAAAGACATAGCAAAAATATGTTTATAAAAACAAAATAAACTATATCCAAATAACAATGGTGTGTGTATTCAGTAGTCAGTAGTGTAAGTGAGTGGATGCGTGCATAGATGGTGATATT
The DNA here is from genome assembly GCF_018296145.1 of Oncorhynchus tshawytscha. Taxonomy (NCBI): domain Eukaryota; kingdom Metazoa; phylum Chordata; class Actinopteri; order Salmoniformes; family Salmonidae; genus Oncorhynchus; species Oncorhynchus tshawytscha. The sequence goes on along the minus strand of NC_056430.1, from coordinate 12,749,063 downwards.
GAGGGCTGTTGAGTGGTGCCAAAACAAACGAGCGCATAGAAGCCTCAAGTTGCCACACAAAAGCCAACAGTGTGTCTGCATGGGGAGAATACAACAGGTGTAGAACTTATAGTGAAATGCTTACTTACAAGTCCTTTTAACCAACAATGCCGTTTTAAAAATAAAATAAATAAAAGTAACACATAATTAAAGAGCAGCAGTGAAATACAGAGTAAATGTGCGGGGCACCAGTTAGTTGAGGTAATGTATACATGTAGGTAGAGTTATTAAAGTGACTATGCATATATAATAAACAGAGAGTAGCAGCAGCGTAAAAGAGGGAGTGAGGGGGGGTAATGCAAATAGCCTGGGTAGCCATTTGATTAGATGTTCAGGAGTCTTATGGCTTGGGGTAGAAATAGTTTAAAAGCCTCTTGGACCTAAACTTGGCGCCTCGGTACTGCTTGCGGTGCGGTAGCAAAGAGAACAGTCTACGACTAGGGTGGCTGGAGTCTATGACAATTTTTAGGGCCTTACTCTGACACCGCCTGGTAGTCCTGGATGGCAGGAAGCTTGGCCCCAGTGATGTACTGGGCCATATGCACTACCCTCTGTAGTGCCTTGCTGTCGGAGGCCGAGCAGTTGCCATACCAGGCAGTGATGCATATCCTCCGCTGTTGAGACGTTGTAGACTGTGGAGAACCTCTTCCATGGCTGTCCCCAGTTGAGCCAGCTGATCATTGTGTTGATGAAGAAGGTCACCTTGTTCAGGTGCAAGATCCAGGCGTTTTTGGATCTTAAGCATCGTTTCACCACTGCCCCCATCCTAATTCATCCGGACCGTCCCGTCAGTTGGTGGTGGAGGTCAACCCCTTCGGACGTTGAAGTGGGGTCCATTCTGTCCCATTCTGCCCAGGAACAAAATTTGCTTCCTTGCACTTTCCTGTCCCATTGCCTTAATCCCGCTGAGAGGAACTATGACGTTGGTAATCGGGAACTTCTCGTGGTCAAGATGTCCCTGGAGGAATGGAGGCACTGGCTTGAAGGGGCAGACCACCCATTCTTAGTGTGGACTGACCATAAGAATCTAGAATATCTTCGCACCGCCAAACACCTCAACCCAAGGCAGACTCATTGGGCTCTGTTATTCACTTGGTTCAATTTTAACATATCCTACCACCCTGTGTCCCTGCTCCGGCTGAGTAAAGGGTCTGAATACTTACACTTCTGGTCAAAAGTTAGAGAACACCTGCTCATTCAAGGGTTTTTATTTATTTTACTATTTTCTACATTGTAGAACAATAGTGAAGACATCAAAACTATAAAATAACACAAATGGAATCATGTAGTAACCAAAAAGTGTTAAACTAATCAAAATATATTTTATATTTGAGATTCTTCAAATAACCACCCTTTGCCTTGATGACAGTGTTGCACACACATTCTCTTAACCAGCTTCATGAGGTTTTCACCTGGAATGCATTTAAATTAACAGGTGTGCCTTGTTAATTTGTGAAACTTCTTTCCTTCTAAATGTGTTTGAGCCTATCAGTTGTGTTGTGGCAAGGTAGAGGTGGTATACAGCAAATAGTCCTATTTGGTAAAAGACCAAGTCCATATTATGGCAAGAACAGCTCAAATAAGCAAAGAAAAATTACAGTCCATCATCACTTTAAGACATTAAGATCAGTCAATCTGGAAGATTTCAAGAACTTGAAGGTTATGATGAAACTGGCTCTCACGAGGACCGCCACAGGAAAAGAAGACCCAGAGTCACCTCTACCACAGAGGAGAAGTTCATTAGAGTTACCAGCAATTGCAACCCAAATAAATGCTTCACAGACTTCAAGTAACAGACACATCTCAACATCAACTGTTCAGAGGAGACTGTGTGAATCAGGCCATTATGGGAGAATTTCTGCAAAGAAACCACAACTAAAGGACACCAATAATAAGAATAGAATTGCTTGGGCCAAGAAACACGAACAATGGACATTTGACTGGTGGAAATGTATCCTTTGGTCTGGAGTCCAAATTGAAGATTTTTGGTTCTAACTTTTTTTTTTTATATTGTTTTATTTAAGGAGTGGATCAGCGTTAATATTGCAGATACAATGTTGCTTCAATCAATGTAATTGTATGTATAATTTCCAATCCCACATATATTTTGGGGGTAAATATATATAATCATATACAGTGAGGGGGGAAAGTATTTGATCCCCTGCTGATTTTGTACGTTTGTCCACTGACAAAGAAATGATCCGTCTATAATTTTAATGGTAGGTTTATTTGAACAGTGAGAGACAGAATAACAACAACAAAATCCAGAAAAACGCATTAAGGTCTGGGGAGTTTCCTGGCCATGGACCCAAAATATTAATGTTTTGTTCCCTGAGCCATTTAGTTATCACTTTTGCCTTATGGCAAAGTATTTAGTCAGCCACCAATTGTGCAAGTTCTCCCACTTAAAAAGATGAGAGAGGCCTGTAATTTTCATCATAGGTACACTTCAACTATGACAGACAAAACGAGAAAAAAAATCCAGAAAATAACATTGTAGGATTTTTTAAATGAATTTATTTGCAAATTATGGTGGAAAATAAGTATTTGTGTTTGACAGCTCTTTGGTCTTGGCCATAGTGGAGTTTGGAGTGTGACTGTTTGAGGTTGTGGACAGGTGTCTTTTATACTGATAACAAGTTCAAACAGGTGCCATTAATACAGGTAACGAGTGGAGGACAGAGGAGCCTCTTAAAGAAGAAGTTACAGGTCTGTGAGAGCCCGAAATCCTGCTTGTTTGTAGGTGACCAAATACTTATTTTCCACCATAATTTGGAAATAAATTCATTAAAAATCCTACAATGTGATTTTCTGGATTCTTTTTCTCCTTTTGTCTGTCATAGTTGAAGTGTACCTATGATGAAAATTACAGGCCTCTCTCATCTTTTTAAGTGGGAGAACTTGCACAATTGGTGGCTGACTAAATACTTTTTTGCCCCACTTTATATACATACATTCACATATATAAACTCAGCAAAAATAGAAACGTCCTCTAACTGTCAACTGCGTTTATTTTCAGCAAACTTAACATGTGTAAATATTTGTATGGACATAAGATTCAACAACTGAGACATAAACTGAACAAGTTCCACAGACATGTGACTAACAGAAATGGATTAATGTGTCCCTGAACAAAGGGGGGGTCAAAATCAAAAGTAACAGTCAGTATCTGGTGTGGCCACCAGCTGCATTAAGTACTGCAGTGCATCTCCTCCTCATGGACTGCATCAGATTTGCCCGTTCTTGCTCTGAGATGTTACCCCACTCTTCTACCAAGGCACCTGCAAGTTCCTGGACATTTCTGGAGGGAATGGCCCTAGTCCTCACCCTCCGATCCAACAGTTCCCAGATGTGTTCAATAGGATTGAGATCCGGGCTCTTCGCTGGCCATGGCAGAACACTGACATTCCTGTCTTGCAGGAAATCACGCACAGAACGAGCAGTATGGCTGGTGGCATTGTCATGCTGGAGGGTCATGTCATGATGAGCCTGCAAGAATGGTACCACATTAGGGAGGATGATGTCTTCCCTGTAACACACAGCGTTGAGATTGCCTGCAATGACAACAAGCTCAGTCCGATGATGCTGTGACACACCGCCCCAGACCATGATGGACCCTCCACCTCCAAATCGATCCCGCTCCAGAGTTCAGGCCTCGGTGTAACGCTCATTCCTTTGACGATAAACGTGAATCTGACCATCACCCCTGGTGAGACAAAACCGCAACTTGTCAGTGAAGAGCACGTTTTGCCAGTCCTGTCTGGTCCAGTCCTGTCTGGTCCAGTCCTGTCTGGGTCTAACCTTCCGGCGCCGACAGAGATGGCCGCCTCGCTTCGCGTTCCTAGGAAACTATGCAGTTTTTTGTTTTTTTACGTGTTATTTCTTACACTAGTACCCCAGGTCATCTTAGGTTTCTTTACATACAGCCGACAAGAACTACTGAATATAAGATCAGCGTCAACTCACCATCAGTACGACCAAGAATATGTTTTTCGCGATGCGGATCCTGAGTTCTGCCTTACAACCAGTGTAACCGAGTGGATCACATGCAGCGACAAAAAAAAAAAAAAAACGACTCAGAAAAAGAGGGAAACGAAGCGGTCTTCTGGTCAGACTCCGGAGACGGGCACATCGTGCACCACTCGTGCACCACTCCCCAGCATTCCAATAACATAAGTTTTGAAGTTTATCACTAATTTCAAACTGGTATTGTTCAGCGATCTTCAACATCTGTTTTTAGTACATCATTCTAACAGTTCCTCTGATAGAACGCGAATGAACTCGTCTACATTAGATGTCATAGTCACAAGTAACTGCTAAGAAAAATCTCTTCACCTTTGCTGAGCACACCAGACCGGATCACAACAAGAGAAACGCCAATCACACTGGGCACCACGGGAGAGAGATTAGATATATAAAAAGCTTTCCCAAATCCTACCATAGCTCAACACTAGTCTTCGTGTGAATTCACAGTGGGTAATTACGAGCTGTAGCCAGCTGGCACGGAAAACCCCCAGCACGCTGGCGGATTCCCTCCGAGCCACGGATGTGCCCCCGAGACAACTGCTCCACCCACGGACACCACACAAAAATAACAAACAAAATAACCATGCCCAACATATTCCAAAGGGAACATGTCGCTAAGCCTAACAGGGGAAAAGAAAGGCTATAGCTCCAGGTAGCAAATGGCACTACCCTACCCACATTTCCCACTGTGTTACACAGCAGATTGTACTCACCTCCTCGGACCAATGTCCCAACAGAAAGTAGAGCAAGAGTTTCCAGCCTGGACAGGGGGCTGAAAACGAACCAATGTTCCTCTCTCCAACGCAGCACACAATCCACCGCAGTGGCAAGTTCACCAAACAAACATAAACAAAGGCCACCAACCCTGGGCCTACCAAACAAACATAAACAAAGACAACCAACCCTGGGCCTACCAAACAAACATAAACAAAGACAACCAACCCTGGGCCTACCAAACAAACATAAACAAAGACAACCAACCCTGGGCCTACCAAACAAACATAAACAAAGGCCACCAACCCTGGGCCTACCAAACAAACATAAACAAAGACAACCAACCCTGGGCCTACCAAACAAACATAAACAAAGGCCACCAACCCTGGGCCTACCAAACAAACATAAACAAAGGCCACCAACCCTGGGCCTACCAAACAAACATAAACAAAGACAACCAACCCTGGGCCTACCAAACAAACATAAACAAAGGCCACCAACCCTGGGCCTACCAAACAAACATTTAACAAAGTCAACCAACCCTGGGACTACCAAACAAACATAAACAAAGGCCACCAACCCTGGGCCTACCAAACAAACATTTAACAAAGTCAACCAACCCTGGGACTACCAAACAAACATAAACAAAGGCCACCAACCCTGGGCCTACCAAACAAACATTTAACAAAGTCAACCAACCCTGGGACTACCAAACAAACATAAACAAAGGCCACCAACCCTGGGCCTACCAAACAAACATTTAACAAAGTCAACCAACCCTGGGCCTACCAAACAAACATTTAACAAAGACAACCAACCCTGGGCCTACCAAACAAACATAAACAAAGGCCACCAACCCTGGGACTACCAAACAAACATTTAACAAAGTCAATCAAACCTTGGCCTACCAAACAAACATAAACAAAGGCCACCAACCCTGGGCCTACCAAACAAACATAAACAAAGGCCACCAACCCTGGGACTACCAAACAAACATTTAACAAAGTCAACCAACCCTGGGACTACCAAACAAACATAAACAAAGGCCACCAACCCTGGGCCTACCAAACAAACATTTAACAAAGACAACCAACCCTGGGCCTACCAAACAAACATAAACAAAGGCCACCAACCCTGGGACTACCAAACAAACATTTAACAAAGTCAATCAAACCTTGGCCTACCAAACAAACATAAACAAAGGCCACCAACCCTGGGCCTACCAAACAAACATAAACAAAGGCCACCAACCCTGGGACTACCAAACAAACATTTAACAAAGTCAACCAACCCTGGGACTACCAAACAAACATAAACAAAGGCCACCAACCCTGGGCCTACCAAACAAACATAAACAAAGGCCACCAACCCTGGGCCTACCAAACAAACATAAACAAAGGCCACCAACCCTGGGCCTACCAAACAAACATAAACAAAGACCACCAACCCTGGGACTACCAAACAAACATTTAACAAAGTCAACCAACCCTGGGACTACCAAACAAACATAAACAAAGGCCACCAACCCTGGGCCTACCAAACAAACATAAACAAAGGCCACCAACCCTGGGACTACCAAACAAACATTTAACAAAGTCAACCAACCCTGGGACTACCAAACAAACATAAACAAAGGCCACCAACCCTGGGCCTACCAAACAAACATAAACAAAGGCCACCAACCCTGGGCCTACCAAACAAACATAAACAAAGGCCACCAACCCTGGTGCTACCAAACAGCGCAACTCAAAAAAGCTGTAACAAAGATGCAAACAAAGCACCTACAGAGTTGATCAAAACACTAACTCCACATTTTCTCCCAAACAAAATAATCATACCAGTTAGCTTAACAACACTAGTATTAGTCCTACTGGCATACCTTTCCAGCCTTGATGACAACACCGGACAACAAAAATCACTGATAAGTCTCTAAGGCACTATACCGAACACTTATAAGATTAGGCAGTGACTACCAACCAAAGCACATCCCAATTAGCATCAACCCATCATAATGCAACAAAATACTATACGCCAAAATGTCTAGGAACCAACCTTACATCCCGGACGAGCCCCCAATTGTTACGAACCGGCTCGTAAAAAAGAGCGAGACGAGGAGATAAAGACATAGCAAAAATATGTTTATAAAAACAAAATAAACTATATCCAAATAACAATGGTGTGTGTATTCAGTAGTCAGTAGTGTAAGTGAGTGGATGCGTGCATAGATGGTGATATTGAGGGCTGTTGAGTGGTGCCAAAACAAACGAGCGCATAGAAGCCTCAAGTTGCCACAACAAAAGCCAACAGTGTGTCTGCATGGGGAGAATACAACAGGTGTAGAACTTATAGTGAAATGCTTACTTACAAGTCCTTTTAACCAACAATGCCGTTTTAAAAATAAAATAAATAAAAGTAACACATAATTAAAGAGCAGCAGTGAAATACAGAGTAAATGTGCGGGGGCACCAGTTAGTTGAGGTAATGTATACATGTAGGTAGAGTTATTAAAGTGACTATGCATATATAATAAACAGAGAGTAGCAGCAGCGTAAAAGAGGGAGTGAGGGGGGGTAATGCAAATAGCCTGGGTAGCCATTTGATTAGATGTTCAGGAGTCTTATGGCTTGGGGTAGAAATAGTTTAAAAGCCTCTTGGACCTAAACTTGGCGCCTCGGTACTGCTTGCGGTGCGGTAGCAAAGAGAACAGTCTACGACTAGGGTGGCTGGAGTCTATGACAATTTTTAGGGCCTTACTCTGACACCGCCTGGTAGTCCTGGATGGCAGGAAGCTTGGCCCCAGTGATGTACTGGGCCATATGCACTACCCTCTGTAGTGCCTTGCTGTCGGAGGCCGAGCAGTTGCCATACCAGGCAGTGATGCATATCCTCCGCTGTTGAGACGTTGTAGACTGTGGAGAACCTCTTCCATGGCTGTCCCCAGTTGAGCCAGCTGATCATTGTGTTGATGAAGAAGGTCACCTTGTTCAGGTGCAAGATCCAGGCGTTTTTGGATCTTAAGCATCGTTTCACCACTGCCCCCATCCTAATTCATCCGGACCGTCCCGTCAGTTGGTGGTGGAGGTCAACCCCTTCGGACGTTGAAGTGGGGTCCATTCTGTCCCATTCTGCCCAGGAACAAAATTTGCTTCCTTGCACTTTCCTGTCCCATTGCCTTAATCCCGCTGAGAGGAACTATGACGTTGGTAATCGGGAACTTCTCGTGGTCAAGATGTCCCTGGAGGAATGGAGGCACTGGCTTGAAGGGGCAGACCACCCATTCTTAGTGTGGACTGACCATAAGAATCTAGAATATCTTCGCACCGCCAAACACCTCAACCCAAGGCAGACTCATTGGGCTCTGTTATTCACTTGGTTCAATTTTAACATATCCTACCACCCTGTGTCCCTGCTCCGGCTGAGTAAAGGGTCTGAATACTTACACTTCTGGTCAAAAGTTAGAGAACACCTGCTCATTCAAGGGTTTTTATTTATTTTACTATTTTCTACATTGTAGAACAATAGTGAAGACATCAAAACTATAAAATAACACAAATGGAATCATGTAGTAACCAAAAAAGTGTTAAACTAATCAAAATATATTTTATATTTGAGATTCTTCAAATAACCACCCTTTGCCTTGATGACAGTGTTGCACACACATTCTCTTAACCAGCTTCATGAGGTTTTCACCTGGAATGCATTTAAATTAACAGGTGTGCCTTGTTAATTTGTGAAACTTCTTTCCTTCTAAATGTGTTTGAGCCTATCAGTTGTGTTGTGGCAAGGTAGAGGTGGTATACAGCAAATAGTCCTATTTGGTAAAAGACCAAGTCCATATTATGGCAAGAACAGCTCAAATAAGCAAAGAAAAATTACAGTCCATCATCACTTTAAGACATTAAGATCAGTCAATCTGGAAGATTTCAAGAACTTGAAGGTTATGATGAAACTGGCTCTCACGAGGACCGCCACAGGAAAAGAAGACCCAGAGTCACCTCTACCACAGAGGAGAAGTTCATTAGAGTTACCAGCAATTGCAACCCAAATAAATGCTTCACAGACTTCAAGTAACAGACACATCTCAACATCAACTGTTCAGAGGAGACTGTGTGAATCAGGCCATTATGGGAGAATTTCTGCAAAGAAACCACAACTAAAGGACACCAATAATAAGAATAGAATTGCTTGGGCCAATAAACACGAACAATGGACATTTGACTGGTGGAAATGTATCCTTTGGTCTGGAGTCCAAATTGAAGATTTTGGTTCTAACTTTTTTTTTTTTTTTTTATATTGTTTTATTTAAGGAGTGGATCAGCGTTAATATTGCAGATACAATGTTGCTTCAATCAATGTAATTGTATGTATAATTTCCAATCCCACATATATTTTGGGGTAAATATATATAATCATATACAGTGAGGGGGAAAGTATTTGATCCCCTGCTGATTTTGTACATTTGTCCACTGACAAAGAAATGATCCGTCTATAATTTTAATGGTAGGTTTATTTGAACAGTGAGAGACAGAATAACAACAACAAAATCCAGAAAAACGCATTAAGGTCTGGGAGTTTCCTGGCCATGGACCCAAAATATTAATGTTTTGTTCCCTGAGCCATTTAGTTATCACTTTTGCCTTATGGCAAAGTATTTAGTCAGCCACCAATTGTGCAAGTTCTCCCACTTAAAAAGATGAGAGAGGCCTGTAATTTTCATCATAGGTACACTTCAACTATGACAGACAAAACGAGAAAAAAAATCCAGAAAATAACATTGTAGGATTTTTAAATGAATTTATTTGCAAATTATGGTGGAAAATAAGTATTTGTGTTTGACAGCTCTTTGGTCTTGGCCATAGTGGAGTTTGGAGTGTGACTGTTTGAGGTTGTGGACAGGTGTCTTTTATACTGATAACAAGTTCAAACAGGTGCCATTAATACAGGTAACGAGTGGAGGACAGAGGAGCCTCTTAAAGAAGAAGTTACAGGTCTGTGAGAGCCCGAAATCCTGCTTGTTTGTAGGTGACCAAATACTTATTTTCCACCATAATTTGGAAATAAATTCATTAAAAATCCTACAATGTGATTTTCTGGATTCTTTTTCTCCTTTTGTCTGTCATAGTTGAAGTGTACCTATGATGAAAATTACAGGCCTCTCTCATCTTTTTAAGTGGGAGAACTTGCACAATTGGTGGCTGACTAAATACTTTTTTGCCCCACTTTATATACATACATTCACATATATAAACTCAGCAAAAATAGAAACGTCCTCTAACTGTCAACTGCGTTTATTTTCAGCAAACTTAACATGTGTAAATATTTGTATGGACATAAGATTCAACAACTGAGACATAAACTGAACAAGTTCCACAGACATGTGACTAACAGAAATGGATTAATGTGTCCCTGAACAAAGGGGGGGTCAAAATCAAAAGTAACAGTCAGTATCTGGTGTGGCCACCAGCTGCATTAAGTACTGCAGTGCATCTCCTCCTCATGGACTGCATCAGATTTGCCCGTTCTTGCTCTGAGATGTTACCCCACTCTTCTACCAAGGCACCTGCAAGTTCCTGGACATTTCTGGAGGGAATGGCCCTAGTCCTCACCCTCCGATCCAACAGTTCCCAGATGTGTTCAATAGGATTGAGATCCGGGCTCTTCGCTGGCCATGGCAGAACACTGACATTCCTGTCTTGCAGGAAATCACGCACAGAACGAGCAGTATGGCTGGTGGCATTGTCATGCTGGAGGGTCATGTCATGATGAGCCTGCAAGAATGGTACCACATTAGGGAGGATGATGTCTTCCCTGTAACACACAGCGTTGAGATTGCCTGCAATGACAACAAGCTCAGTCCGATGATGCTGTGACACACCGCCCCAGACCATGATGGACCCTCCACCTCCAAATCGATCCCGCTCCAGAGTTCAGGCCTCGGTGTAACGCTCATTCCTTTGACGATAAACGTGAATCTGACCATCACCCCTGGTGAGACAAAACCGCAACTTGTCAGTGAAGAGCACGTTTTGCCAGTCCTGTCTGGTCCAGTCCTGTCTGGTCCAGTCCTGTCTGGGTCTAACCTTCCGGCGCCGACAGAGATGGCCGCCTCGCTTCGCGTTCCTAGGAAACTATGCAGTTTTTTGTTTTTTTACGTGTTATTTCTTACACTAGTACCCCAGGTCATCTTAGGTTTCTTTACATACAGCCGACAAGAACTACTGAATATAAGATCAGCGTCAACTCACCATCAGTACGACCAAGAATATGTTTTTCGCGATGCGGATCCTGAGTTCTGCCTTACAACCAGTGTAACCGAGTGGATCACATGCAGCGACCAAAAAAAAAAAACGACTCAGAAAAAGAGGGAAACGAAGCGGTCTTCTGGTCAGACTCCGGAGACGGGCACATCGTGCACCACTCCCCAGCATTCTTCTTGCCAATGTCCAGTCTCTTGACAACAAGGTTGATGAAATCCGAGCAAGGGTAGCATTCCAGAGGGACATCAGAGACTGTAACGTTCTCTGCTTCACGGAAACATGGCTCACTGGAGAGACGCAATCCCGAAGCGGTGCAGCCAGCGGGTTTCTCCACGCATCGCGCCGACAGAAACAAACATCTCTCTGGTAAGAAGACGGGCGGGGGCGTATGCCTTATGGCCAACGTGACATGGTGTGATGAAGGAAACATACAGGAACTCAAATCCTTCTGTTCACCTGATTTAGAATTCCTCACAATCAAATGTAGACCGCATTATCTACCAAGAGAATTCTCTTCGATTATAATCACAGCCGTATATATCCCCCCAAGCAGACACATCGATGGCTCTGAACGAACTTTATTTAACTCTCTGCAAACTGGAAACGATTTATCCGGAGGCTGCATTCATTGTAGCTGGGGATTTTAACAAGGCTAATCTGAAAACAAGACTCCCTAAATTTTATCAGCATATTGATTGCGCAACCAGGGGTGGAAAGACCCTGGATCATTGTTACTCTAACTTCCGCGACGCATATAAGGCCCTGCCCCGCCCCCTTTCGGAAAAGCTGACCACGACTCCATTTTGTTGATCCCTGCCTACAGACAGAAACTAAAACAAGAAGCTCCCACGCTGAGGTCTGTCCAACGCTGGTCCGACCAAGCTGACTCCACACTCCAAGACTGCTTCCATCACGTGGACTGGGTTTGTGCCCGTAGGCAACGTTGTTGCCGGTGATGTCTGGTGAGGACCTGCCTTACAACAGGCCTACAAGCCATCAGTCCAGCGTCTCTCAGCCTATTTCAGACTTTCTGAGCACTGATAGAGGGATTGTGCGTTCCTGGTGTAACTCAGGCAGTTGTTGTTGCCATCCTGTACCTGTCGCTCAGGTGTGATGTTCAGATGTACCTATCCTGTGCAGGTATTGTTATACATGGTCTGCCACTGTGAGGATGATCAGCTGTCCATCCTGTCTTGTGCAGCTCACAGTACGGACATTTAAATGTATTGCCCTGGCCACATCTGCAGTCCTCATGCCTCCTTGCTGCATGCCTAAGGCACGTTCACACAGATGAATAGGGACCCTGGGCATCTTTCTTTTGGTGTTTTTCAGAGTCCGTAGAAAGGCCTCTTTAGTGTACTAAGTTTTCATAACGGTGACCTTAATTGCCTACCGTCTGTAAGCTGTTAGTGTCTTAAAAACCGCTCCACAGGTGCATTTTCATTAATTGTTGATGGTCAGTGAACAAGCATGGGAAGCAGTGTTTTACCAGCAGTGCAGTACCGAAGAGCCCTTACTGCTGCTCGATCATCCTATTTCTCTAACTTAATTGAGGAAAATAAGAACAATCCGAAATTCCTTTTTGATACTGTCACAAAGCTAACTAAAAAGCAGCATTCCCCAAGAGAGGATGACTTTCACTTTAGCAGTGATAAATTCATGAACTTCTTTGAGGAAAAGATTATGATTATTAGAAAGCAAATTACGGACTCCTCTTTAAATCTGCGTATTCCTCCAAAGCTCAGTTGTCCTGAGTCTGCACAACTCTCCCAGGACCTAGGATCAAGAGAGACGCTCAAGTGTTTTAGTACTATATCTCTTGACACAATGATGAAAATAATCATGGCCTCTAAACCTTCAAGCTGCATACTGGACCCTATTCCAACTAAACTACTGAGAGCTGCTTCCTGTGCTTGGCCCTCCTATGTTGAACATAATAAACATCTCTCTATCCACCGGATGTGTACCAAACTCACTAAAAGTGGCAGTAATAAAGCCTCTCTTGAAAAAGCCAAACCTTGACCCAGAAAATATAAAAAGCTATCGGCCTATATCGAATCTTCCATTCCTCTCAAAAACTTTAGAAAAGGCTGTTGCGCAGCAACTTACTGCCTTCCTGAAGACAAACAATGTATACGAAATGCTTCAGTCTGGTTTTTTCCCCATCATAGCACTGAGACGGCACTTGAGAAGGTGGTAAATGAAATTTTAATGGCATCGGACCGAGGCTCTGCATCTGTCCTCGTGCTCCTAGACCTTAGTGCTGCTTTTGATACCATCGATCACCACATTCTTTTGGAGAGATTGGAAACCCAAATTGGTCTACACGGACAAGTTCTGGCCTGGTTTAGATCTTATCTGTCGGAAAGATATCAGTTTGTCTCTGTGAATGGTTTGTCCTCTGACAAATCAACTATAAATTTCGGTGTTCCTCAAGGTTCTGTTTTCGGACCACTATTGTTTTCACTATATATTTTACCTCTTGGGGATGTTATTCGAAAACATAATGTTAACTTTCACTGCTATGCGGATGACACACAGCTGTACATTTCAATGAAACATGGTGAAGCCCCGAAATTGCCCTTGCTAGAAGCATGTGTTTCAGACATAAGGAAGTGGATGGCTGCAAACGTTCTACTTTTAAACTCAGACAAAACAGAGATGCTTGTTCTAGGTCCCAAGAAACAAAGAGATCTTCTGTTGAATCTGACAATTAATCTTAATGGTTGTACAGTTGTCTCAAATAAAACTGTGAAGGACCTCGGCGTTACTCTGGACCCTGATCTCTCTTTTGAAGAACATATCAAGACCATTTCAAGGACAGTTTTTTTCCATCTACATAACATTGCAAAAATCAGAAACTTTCTGTCCAAAAATGATGCAGAAAAATTAATCCATGCTTTTGTCACTTCTAGGTTAGACTACTGCAATGCTCTACTTTCCGGCTACCCGGATAAAGCACTAAATAAACTTCAGTTGGTGCTAAATACGGCTGCTAGAATCCTGACTAGAACCAAAAAATTTGATCATATTACTCCAGTGCTAGCCTCTCTACACTGGCTTCCTGTCAAAGCAAGGGCTGATTTCAAGGTTTTACTGCTAACCTACAAAGCATTACATGGGCTTGCTCCTACCTATCTCTCTGATTTGGTCCTGCCGTACATACCTACACGTACGCAACGGTCACAAGACGCAGGCCTCCTAATTGTCCCTAGAATTTCTAAGCAAACAGCTGGAGGCAGGGCTTTCTCCTATAGAGCCAAATTTTTATGGAACGGTCTGCCTACCCATGTCAAAGACGCAAACTCGGTCTCAACCTTTAAGTCTTTACTGAAGACTCATCTCTTCAGTGGGTCATATGATTGAGTGTAGTCTGTCCCAGGAGTGGGAAGGTGAACGGAAAGGCTCTGGAGCAACGAACCGCCCTTGCTGTCTCTGCCTGGCCGGTTCCCCTCTTTCCACTGGGATTCTCTGCCTCTAACCCTATTCAGGGGCTGAGTCACTGGCTTACTGGGGCTCTCTCATGTCGTCCCTGGAAGGGGTGCGTCACCTGAGTGGGTTGATTCACTGATGTGGTCATCCTGTCTGGGTTGGCGCCCCCCCTTGGGTTGTGCCATGGCGGTTATCTTTGTGGGCTATACTCAGCCTTGTCTCAGGATGGTAAGTTGGTGGTTGAAGATATCCCTCTAGTGGTGTGGGGGCTGTGCTTTGGCAAAGTGGGTGGGGTTATATCCTTCCTGTTTGGCCCTCTCCGGGGGTGTCCTCGGATGGAGCCACAGTGTCTCCTGACCCCTCCTGTCTCAGCCTCCAGTATTTATGCTGCAGTAGTTTATGTGTCGGGGGGCTAGGGTCAGTTTGTTATATCTGGAGTACTTCTCCTGTCCTATTCCGTGTCCTGTGTGAATCTAAGTGTGCGTTCTCTAATTCTCTCCTTCTCTCTTTCTTTCTCTCTCTCGGAGGACCTGAGCCCTAGGACCATGCCCCAGGACTACCTGACATGATGACTCCTTGCTGTCCCCAGTCCACCTGGCCGTGCTGCTGCTCCAGTTTCAACTGTTCTGCCTTATTATTATACGACCATGCTGTTCATTTATGAACATTTGAACATCTTGGCCATATTCTGTTATAATCTCCACCCGGCACAGCCAGAAGAGGACTGGCCACCCCACATAGCCTGGTTCCTCTCTAGGTTTCTTCCTAGGTTTTGGCCTTTCTAGGGAGTTTTTCCTGGCCACCGTGCTTCTACACCTGCATTGCTTGCTGTTTGGGGTTTTAGGCTGGGTTTCTGTACAGCACTTTGAGATATCAGCTGATGTACGAAGGGCTATATAAATAAATTTGATTTGATTTGATTTGATTTTAACCCTTTACAATGAAAATCTGTGAAGTTATTTGGATTTTTACAAATTATCTTTGAAAGACAGGGTCCTGAAAAAGGGACGTTTCTTTTTTTGCTGAGTTTATATACATACACACATACTTTTTTTAGAATATACCTTTATTATTCCCCACAAACCATACCACCCCTCCCCCAATTGGAGTAAACTAATAAACAATCATATTTAGGCTTCTACCTTCAGTTTATACATATTATACACATTGTACAGGCACAATCTATTTTACAATAGTTATATTTTGTTTGTTTTTAGTCCTTCCTCTTCTGATTTCTATTTGTAACTGTACTATTTCACAACATTTCTGAACCTACAGTATATACATTTTACAGGCCCCGTATATTTGACATTGATTATCTTGTTGTTATTAGTCCCACCCTTCAGCTCCATTCAACCCCTCCCATCTATTTCTTAACACCATCCATTTTGGATTTCTCTTTGCCATATATTTTTTAACTGTGCTGTGATACTTCACAAAAGTACTGAACATTTCTATTGTCATAGCTTGTCAATTAAAGATAAAAAATGTTGCTCAAATAATTATTATATTATTGATTGATTGACTATGACTTTTCAAATCGCCCAGTGTTGCTATCTGCTGCGTTTGTTCTAGGTAAACATTGCAATTCTTCAGCCATTCCTGTACCTGTGACCCAAAACGAGCTACAAATGGACAGTACCAAAATAAGTTATCTAAATATCTAATGACTCTGCCTCCTCACAGCAAAATCTGCAGAGCTGGGAAGACTGTGTCCCCCATATATATAACATTATATTGGTTGCAAGAATTTAAAATACAAAAATGTGAAGTTTTGCATCCGGCGTTGTTTTGCTTGACAGTTCATAAACCATGTGCCTTGGAATAGGTACATCGAAAATCTCTTCACAACTATTTTGCAATTTATATGGCACAGCTGTCAATTTAAATGAAATTGGTATATGTTTTTATTAATCACAATTTTCTTTAACCATTTATGGTCTTTATTAATGCAGGGCCAAAATTCAAAAGGCACTTGTACATCTGAGCAATCTTTTTGAAGGTGCATTTTAACAGTTGAACAAGATGAAGGAAAAAGGAAAACGCACACTGCTCTGGATAGTATCACTGATCTTTAATAAGCTTACAGCCTCACAGAGCTTTTGTGATTAAAAAAAAATGTGCACCCTTATGTAGACCTAGCCCCACCCACATCCGTTCCACTCATCGAAAGGGGTTGAGGCGAAGGAAAAACAAATAAGTGCTACCAAATATAACAATATACATTTCATAAATATTTGAATAAAGTGTGTAAATAAGACGTATTAAACACGTCTGTAAAACCACAATGAGGACATAGACCTACCGAGCAAGTTTTCATTAATCATTGGGTACATCTTGTACAAAAAACATCAGAGTAATCTTAAATAGGAGCATAATTCATGTTCAAATTCACAACATACATAGGCATTTCATCATTAAAAACTTTAGGAAATAATGTCTGGAAGGTGAAAATCTTTTACTCAGAGTATTATTAATGTCACCTCCCCTGTCTGATATCTTAACTTTCTCTATGCCATAAAATCTAAAGGAAGAAATGTCATGCTTTATGTCATTAAAATGTACTGCGACTGGATAAACCCTGTCATATGTCCTGATTTAACTTTTATGTTCTGTTTATCACTGTTTGAGAGAACGAGAGGTTTTACCTACATAGCACAGCCCACATGGACATGTAATAATGTTAATAACATGGGTGGTGGAACACGTAATAATGAAATTTATTTGGAACCGTTTTCCTGTATGTGGGTGGCAGAAATATTCACACTTCACCATATTGTTGCAGTGTGCGCATTATAGCTACCATTTGGTAGAGGGCGTAAAAGAGCCTGGCTGATTGTCTTTTGTGACTGGCAGTTGGCATGAACCAATTTATCACGTAAATTGCGACCTCTCCTATACACAATAAGTGGTGGATTTTTAAATTCAGCAGGCAAAACTGGGTCGATGATAAAATATGCCAGTGTTTATTGACCGCATTTCCCACTTTTCGCGAGTTCAAAGTATATGTGGTTGTGAACATTACGGAGTGTCCTTTAGCTTTAGCGGGTCTTTTTTTGTAGCAGTTCATCTCGTGTTTTTCCCAAGGCCAAATTAAGAGCTTCATCCACAAATTGTGGCCAAGAGCCTCTTCTTAGAAACCTAGGGCGCATCTTCGCTGCTTTTTCTAGATAATCCTCTGTGGAGTGACATATACGGCGCAGTCTGAAAAACTGGCTTCTTGGAAGTCCTCTTTTTATTGGCTCAGGATGGAAGCTGTCCCCCTTTAACTTCTTCGATATAGGGGGCGCTCTTTTAATTTTTGGATGAAAAACGTTCCCGTTTTAAACAAGATATTTGTCACGAAAAGATGCTCGACTATGCATATAATTGACAGCTTTGGAAAGAAAACACTCTGACGTTTCCAAAACTGCAAAGATATTGTCTGTGAGTGCCACAGAACTGATGTTACAGAAAAACCCTAGATAAAAATACAAACAGGAAGTGCCGCATTTTTTGAAACCGCCTCATGGCAATGACTCCTTATATGGCTGTGGAGGAGCTAGGAGTCAGCTTACCTTTTCCAGGTTTTCCCCAAGGTGTCTGCAGCATTGTGACGTATTTGTAGGCATATCATTGGAAGATTGACCCTAAGAGACTACATTTACCAGGTGGTCGCTTGGTGTCCTCCGTTGCAATTATTGCGTAATCTCCAGCTGCAGTACTTTTCAGTTTGCTACTGAGGAGAAACCCAACTGCCATGAAGGATTTATCATCGAATAGATATGTGAAAAACACCTTGAGGATGATTCTAAACAACGTTTGCCATGTTTCTGTCGATATTATGGAGTTAATTTGGAAAAAAGTTTGGCGTTGTTGTGAATTTTTTTTTTTCTTAGCCAAAAGTGATGAACAAAACGAAGCGATTTGTCCTACACAAATAATCTTTTTGGGAAAAATGAACATTTGCTATCTAACTGAGTCTCCTCATTGAAAACATCCGAAGTTCTTCAAAGGTAAATTATTTTATTTGAATGCTTTTCTTCTTTTTGTGAAAATGTTGCCTGCTGAATGCTAGGCTTAATGCTATTCTAGGCTATCAATACTCTTACACAAATGCATATTTTGAAAATCTGAGATGACAGTGTTGTTAACAAAAGGCTAAGCTTGTGTTTCAATATATTTATTTCATTTCATTTGCGATTTTCATGAATAAAAGTTGCGTTATGCTAATGCGTTATAGTTGAAGTATTTTTCTGTCGATTTCTCAGTCAAGCAGGATGAACAAATGTGACGTTTTTCGCCTACAAAAATATTATTTTTGGAAAAAAGGAACATTTGCTATCTAACTGGGAGTCTCCTGAGTGAAAGCATCTGAAGTTCTTCAAAGGTAAATGATTTAATTTGGTTGCTTTTCTTATTTTTGTGAAAATGTTGCCTGCTGCCAGCACAGCCTAGCATAGCATTATGCCATGCTAAACTTACACAAATGCTTGTCTAGCGTTGGCTGTAATGCATATTTTGAAAATCTGAGATGACAGTGTTGTTAACAAATGGCTAAGCTTGCGTTTGAATATATTTATTTCATTTAATTTGCGATGTTCATGAATAGTTAAAGTTGCGTTATGGTAATGCGCTTGAGGCTATGATTACGCTCCCGGATACGGGATTGCTCGTCGCTAGAGGTTAATAGAGTATTTCTGTCTGTTTCTTTCCTATACAGAGTTGTTAACAGGGTTCCTTTTGATTTCTCAATCCACATATCGAGGTAATGAACACGTTGCGTGTCACATTCAATAGTGAATTTGAGATTGGGGTCAATGTCATTCAGTAGTGTCATAAAGTCTGATAGCTCTTTTTCCGTTCCTTCCCATATGCAAAACATGTCGTCAATATATCGATACCACTTCAGGACTTTATTCAAAAATGGATTTTCGTTTTCATTATTAACAAAAAGTTCTCCAAAAAGACCCAAATAGAGGTTAGCATAGCTTGGAGCGAATGTGAAGCCCATCGATGTTCCATTCATTTGGAGGTAGTATTCATCATCAAACCTGAAATAGTTATACGTCAAACATATTCAGCCAGCTCTAGAATAAAGTTTTAATGCAGGGCCGACAGACAAGTTCCATACTTTTTCCCCATTCTCATTCTACTTGCCTCTTCCATTTTTGTGGTAATGCTGCAATTGCTGATGGCAGCATTCGTGTGAAACTGAAAGCGCGAACCACTGCTTTTAATCAGGGCAAGGTGTCTGGTAACACGACTGAATACAAACAGTGCAGCTATTCCCTCCGCAAGGCTATTAAACAAGCTAAGCGTCAGTACAGAGACAAAGTAGAATCTCAATTCAACGGCTCAGACACAAGAGGCATGTGGCAGGGTCTACAGTCAATCACGGACTACAGGAAGAAATCCAGCCCAGTCACGGACCAGGATGTCTTGCTCCCAGGCAGACTAAATAACTTTTTTGCCCGCTTTGAGGACAATACAGTGCCACTGACACGGCCTGCAATGAAAACATGCGGTCTCTCCTTCACTGCAGCCGAGGTGAGTAAGACATGCCCAGACGGCATCCCCAGCCGCGACCTCAGAGCATGCGCAGACCAGCTGGCCGGTGTGTTTACGGACATATTCAATCAATCCCTATACCAGTCTGCTGTTCCCACATGCTTCAAGAGGGCCACCATTGTTCCTGTTCCCAAGAAAGCTAAGGTAACTGAGCTAAACGACTACCGCCCCGTAGCACTCACATCCGTCATCATGAAGTGCTTTGAGAGACTAGTCAAGGACCATATCACCTCCACCCTACCTGACACCCTAGACCCACTCCAATTTGCTAACCGCCCAAATAGGTCCACAGACGATGCAATCTCAACCACACTGCACACTGCCCTAACCCATCTGGACAAGAGGAATACCTATGTGAGAATGCTGTTCATCGACTACAGCTCGGCATTCAACACCATAGTACCCTCCAAGCTCGTCATCAAGCTCGAGACCCTGGGTCTCGACCCGCCCTGTGCAACTGGGTACTGGACTTCCTGACGGGCCGCCCCCAGGTGGTGAGGGTAGGCAACAACATCTCCTCCCCGCTGATCCTCAACACTGGGGCCCCACAAGGGTGCGTTCTGAGCCCTCTCCTGTACTCTCTGTTCACCCACGACTGCGTGGCCATGCACGCCTCCAACTCAATCATCAAGTTTGCGGACGACACAACAGTGGTAGGCTTGATTACCAACAACGACGAGACGGCCTACAGGGAGGAGGTGAGGGCCCTCGGAGTGTGGTGTCAGGAAAATAACCTCACACTCAACGTCAACAAAACTAAGGAGATGATTGTGGACTTCAGGAAACAGCAGAGGGAACACCCCCCTATCCACATCGATGGAACAGTAGTGGAGAGGGTAGCAAGTTTTAAGTTCCTCGGCATACGCATCACAGACAAACTGAATTGGTCCACTCACACAGACAGCATCGTGAAGAAGGCGCAGCAGCGCCTCTTCAACCTCAGGAGGCTGAAGAAATTCAGCTTGTCACCAAAAGCACTCACAAACTTCTACAGATGCACAATCGAGAGCATCCTGGCGGGCTGTATCACCGCCTGGTACGGCAACTGCTCCGCCCTCAACCGTAAGGCTCTCCAGAGGGTAGTGAGGTCTGCACAACGCATCACCGGGGGCAAACTACCTGCCCTCCAGGACACCTACACCACCCGATGTTACAGGAAGGCCATAAAGATCATCAAGGACATCAACCACCTGAGCCACTGCCTGTTCACCCCGCTATCATCCAGAAGGCGAGGTCAGTACAGGTGCATCAAAGCTGGGACCGAGAGACTGAAAAACAGCTTCTATCTCAAGGCCATCAGACTGTTAAACAGCCACCACTAACATTGAGTGGCTGCTGCCAACACACTGACACTGACTCAACTCCAGCCACTTTAATAATGGGAATTGATGGGAAATGATGTAAATATATCACTAGCCACTTTAAACAATGCTACCTTATATAATGTTACTTACCCTACATTATTAATCTCATATGCATACGTATATACTGTACTCTATATCATCGACTGTATCCTTATGTAATACATGTATCACTAGCCACTTTAACTACGCCACTTTGTTTACATACTCATCTCATATGTATATACTGTACTCGATACCATCTACTGCATCTTGCCTATGCTGCTCTGTACCATCACTCATTCATATATCCTTATGTACATATTCTTTATCCCCTTACACTGTGTATAAGACAGTAGTTTTGGAACTGTTAGTTAGATTACTTGTTGGTTATTACTGCATTGTCGGAACTAGAAGCACAAGCATTTCGCTACACTCGCATTAACATCTGCTAACCATGTGTATGTGACAAATAAAATTTGATTTGATTTGAGTTGGTTGTAATTTTGGGTAGACCAGACATTTCTATATGTCTGTGTTAGCTTCATGTCTGACATAACACCACCAGTCCTAGTTATGATATAATTTACAACAATTATATCTTCTTTTTTTATATTGAAAAATAACAATTAATTAATTTAGTATATTTGAGTTTAATCACAATATTTGTTGTATTAATTGTTCCGTCTTTTCAGGTGGATTAAACTGAAATTGCAACCAATTTAATAAGGCTTGTTTAAAGAATTATCGAAATTTGGGAGATTATTTCGTTATAAAATAACCGAAAGTGAGCAGTTGTAATCTGAATAAAGGGGAAAAGGCATGGGGTGAGACATTCTTACTAATTTACTA
Organism: Oncorhynchus tshawytscha; assembly: GCF_018296145.1. Taxonomy (NCBI): domain Eukaryota; kingdom Metazoa; phylum Chordata; class Actinopteri; order Salmoniformes; family Salmonidae; genus Oncorhynchus; species Oncorhynchus tshawytscha. The sequence continues at coordinate 12,726,853 of NC_056430.1, read as the reverse complement.
GAGAACAATTTCGGATTTAAGTGTAACTTTTGTATGACTAATGCCTTTAGTGAGAGGCTCTAATGCTTTAATATTTAATCATTTCTGCCATCCGAATTCATATTCGGTATAGAAATAGGCCCTTTAATTATGTCTGGCTTGCCATTCCAAATAAATTTGAATATTTTTTGTCCGTAAAATTTAAAAAGAAGGTCACTAGGTGTAGGCAAAACCTTAAGCAAATAGGTAAACTGTGATATGACTGAAGAGTTAATCAGGGTGATTTTTCCACAAGTAGACAGGTATTTTCCTTTCCATGGTAGCAAGATCTTATCTATTTTTGCTAACTTTCTATAAACATTTATTGGAGTGAGATCATTTCGTTCTTTCGGGATTTGTATACCGAGTATGTCCACATCCTTGTTAGACCGTTTTATTGGAAAACTACACGGTAATGTAAAAGTAGAATTTCTTTGTGATCCAATACATAATATCAAAATTGGGTTTTAATCCAGAAAGGTTAGCAAAAGTATCTAGATCCTCTATGAGGCTATGAGGCTGTGGAGGTATTCTAATAGTGTTTTTTAAAGAAAACATGAATCATCAGCGTACAATGACACCTTTGTTTTTAAGCCACAGATGTTTAATCCCATGATATTATTATTGGATCAAATGTTAAGAACTAACATTTCGATGGCAATAATAAATAGATATGTCGATAGTGGACAACCTTGTTTTACTCCTCTTGACAGTTTAAACTTTCTGAGATGTAGCCTTTATTTACTATTGTAACGTCTGCTTCCAATTCACACACCCAAACATTTAGATCCCCGGAATGCAGCCCACTTTCCAGCTCACTCTCCAAACCCAATCACCGGAATTCTTATCCCATCTATTTGACTCCCCTTCCTCTAACCCAGCTTTTTATGGCGGTTTTGGAACAGTGGCTTCTTCCTTGCTGGGCGGTCTTTCAGCTTATGTCGATATAGGACTCATTTTACTGTGGATATAGATACTTTTGTACCTGTTTCCTCCAGCATCTTCACAAGGTCCTTTGCTGTTGTTCTGGGATTGATTTGCACTTTTCGTACCAAAGTACGTTCTCTAGGAGACAGAAAGCTTCTCCTTCCTGAGCGGTGTGATGGCGTTAATACTTGCGTACTATTGTTTGTACAGATTAACGTGGTACCTTCAGGTGTTTGGAAATTGCTCCCAAGGATGAACCAGACATGTGGAGGTCTACACATTTTTTTCTGAGGTCTTGGCTGATTTCTTTTGATTTTCCCATGAGGCTCTGAGTTTGAAGGTAGGCCTAGAAATACATCCACAGGTATACCTCCAATTGACTCAAATGATGTCAATTAGCCTATCAGAAGCTTCTAAAGCCCTGACATAATTTTCTGGAATTTTCCAGTTTTAAGGCACAGTCAATTTAGTGTATGCAAACTTTTGACCCACTGGAATTGTGATACAGTGAATTATAAGTTAAATAATCCGTCTGTAAACAATTGTTGGAAAAATTACTTGTGTCATGCACAAAGTAGATGTCCTAACCGACTTACCAAAACTATGGTTTGTTAACAAGAAATTTGTGGTGGTTGAAAAACGAGTTTTAATGACTCCAACCTAAGTGTATGTAAACTTCCGACTTCAAGTGTATATGGGTGTATGTAAACTTCCAACTTCAACTGTATATATATATACAGTGGGGCAAAAAAGTATTTAGTCAGCAACCAATTGTGCAAGTTCTCCCACTTAAAAAGATGAGAGAAGCCTGTAATTTTCATCATAGGTACACTTCAACTATGACAGACAAAAGGAGAAAAAGAAAAATCACATTGTAGGATTTTTAATGAATTCATTTGCAAATTATGGTGGAAAATAAGTATTTGGTCACCTACAAACAAGCAAGATTTCTGGCTCTCACATACCTGTAACTTCTTCTTTAAGAGGCTCCTCTGTCCTCCACTCATTACCTGTATTAATGGCACCTGTTTGAACTTGTTATCAGTGTAAAAGACACCTGTCCACAACCTCAAACAGTCACACTCCAAACTACACTATGGCCAAGATCAAAGAGCTGTCAAAGGACACCAGAAACAAAATTGTAGACCTGCACCAGGCTGGGAAGACTGAATCTGCAATAGGTAAGCAGCTTGGTTTGAAGAAATCAACTGTGGGAGCAATTATTATGAAATGGAAGACATACAAGACCACTGATAATCTCCCTCGATCTGGGGCTCCACGGAAGATCTCACCCCGCGGGGTCAAAATGATCCCAAGAACGGTGAGCAAAAATCCCAGAACCACACGGGGGGACCTAGTGAATGACCTGCAGAGAGCTGGGACCAAAGTAACAAAGCCTACCATCAGTAACACACTACGCCGCCAGGGACTCAAATCCTGCAGTGCCAGACGTGTCCCCCTGCTTAAGCCAGTACATGTCCAGGCCCGTCTGAAGTTTGCTAGAGAGCATTTGGATGATCCAGAAGAAGATTGGGAGAATGTCATATGGTCAGATGAAACCAAAATACAACTTTTTGGTAAAAACTCAACTCGTCGTGTTTGGAGGACAAAGAATGCTGAGTTGCATCCAAAGAACACCATACCTACTGTGAAGCATGGGGGTGGATACATCATGCTTTGAGGCTGTTTTTCTGCAAAGGGACCAGGACGACTGATCCGTTTAAAGGAAAGAATGAATGGGGCCATGTATCGTGAGATTTTGAGTGAAAACCTCCTTCCATCAGCAAGGGCATTGAAGATGAAACATGGCTGGGTCTTTCAGCATGACAATGATCCCAAACACACCGTCCGGGCAATGAAGGAGTGGCTTCGTAAGAAGCATTTCAAGGTACTGGAGTGTTCTAGCCAGTCTCCAGATCTCAACCCCATAGAAAATCTTTGGAGGGAGTTGAAAGTCCATGTTGCCCAGCAACAGCCCCAAAACATCACTGCTCTAGAGGAGATCTGCATGGAGGAATGGGCCAAAATACCAGCAACAGTGTGTGAAAACCTTGTGAAGGAAACGTTTGACCTCTGTCATTGCCAACAAAGGGTATATAACAAAGTATTGAGATAAACTTTTGTTATTGACCAAATACTTATTTTCCACCATAATTTGCAAATACATTCATTAAAAATCCTACAATGTGATTTTCTGGATTTTTTTTCTCATTTTGTCTGTCATAGTTGAAGTGTACCTATGATGAAAATTACAGGCCTTTCTCATCTTTTTAAGTGGGAGAACTTGCACAATTGGTGGGTGACTAAATACTTTTTTTGCCCCACTGTATATATGTATATATATATATATGTATATATATATATATATATATATATATATATATATATATATATATATATATATATTTATTTATCATGTTTGGAGGAAAAAGGGGGAGGCTTGCAAGCCAAAGAACACCATGCCATCCGTGAAGCACGGGGTAGGCAGCAACATGTTGTAGTGGTGCTTTGCTGCAGGAGGGACTGATGAACTTCACAAAATAGATGGCATCATGAGGCAGGAAAATTACGTGGATATATTGAAGAAACATCTCAAGACATCAGTCAGGAAGTTAAATCTTGGTTGCATATGGGTCTTCCAAATGGACAATGACTCCAAGGATACTTCCAAAGGTGTGGCAAAATGGCTTAAAGACAACAACAAAAAAGTCAAGGTATTGGAGTGGCCAACGCTTTGACCTCAATCCCATAGAACATTTGTGGGCAGAACTGAAAAGGTATATGCGAGCAAGGAGGCCTAAAAAACTGATTCAGTTACACCAGCTCTGTCAGGAGGAATGGGCCAACATTCACCCAACTTATTGTGGGAAGCTTGTGGAAGGCTACCCGAAATGTTTGACCCAAGTTAATCCATTTTTAGGTAATGCTACCAAAAACTAATTGAGTGTTTGTAAACTTCTGACCCACTGGGAATGCGATGAAAGAAAAAAAAGCTGAAAGAAATTGTTCTCGCTACTATTATTCTGACATTTCACGTTCTTAAAATAAATTGGTGATCCTAACTGAGCTAAAACAGGGAATTTCTTCTAGGATTAAATGTCAGGAATTGTGAAAAACTGAGTTTAAATGTATTTGGTTAAGGTTAAGGTGTATGTAAACTTCCGACTTCAACTGTAATATGGTAATGTCCAGTGGTGTGGTGTTTTCTACTGTAGGTGTTTCCTAAAGCAGTGTGAACATCCAACGGCTTTGTGAGTTACACTGATACATCAGACTGTACCGGACAGATACAGTGGTAAGAAAAAGTATGTGAATGCTTTGGAATTACATGGATTTCTGCATAAATTAGTCAGAAAATTGTATCTGTTCTTCATCTTAGTCACAACAATAGACAAACACAGTGTGCTTAAACTAATAGACACACATTATTGTATTTTTCTTGTCTATATTGAATACATCATTAAAACATTCTCAGTGTAGGTTGGAATAAGTATGTGAACCCCTAGGCTAATGACTTCTCCTAAAGCTAATTGGAGTTAGGAGTCAGCTAACCTGGAGTCCAATCAATGAGACAAGATTGGAGTTGTTGGTTAGAGCTGCCTTGCCCTATAAAAAACACTCACAAGCATTGCCTGATGTGAACCATTCCTCGAACAAAAGAGATCTCAGAAGACCTAAGATTAAGAATTGTTGATTTGCATTAAGCTGGAAAGGGTTACAAAAGTATCTCTAAAAACCTTGATGTTCATCCTTCCACAGTAAGACAAATGGTCTATAAATGTAGAAAGTTCAGCACTGTTGCTACTCTCCCTAGCAGTGGCCGTCCTGCAAAGATGACTGCAAGAGCACAGTGCAGAATGCTCAATGAGGTTAAGAAGAATCCTAGAGTGTCAGCTAAAGATTTACAGAAATCTCTGGAACATGCTAACATCTCTGTTGACGAGTTTACCATACGTTAAACGCTAAGCAATAATGGTGTTCATGGGAAGACACCATGGAATAAGCCACTTCTGTCCAAAAAAAACAGTGCTGCACGTCTGAAGTTCGCAAAAGAGCACCTGGATGTTCCACAGTACTACTGGCAAAATATTCTGTGGACAGATTAAACTAAAGTTGAGTTGTTTGGAAGGAAGGAACACACAACACTATGTGTGGAGAAAAAAAGGCACAGCACACCAACATCAAAGTCTCATCCCAACTGTAAAGTATGGTGGAGGGAACATCATGGTTTGGGGCTATGGGCCTGGACAGTTTGCTATCATCGATTGAAAAATGAATTCCCAAGTTTATCAAGACATTTTGCAGGGGAATGTAAGGCTATCTGTCCGACAATTGAAGCTCAACAGAAGTTGGGTGATGCAACAGGACAACGACCCAAAACACAGAAGTAAATCCACAACAGAATGGCTTCAACAGAAGAAAATACGTCTTCTGGAGTGGCCCAGTCAGAGTGACCTCATCCTGATTTAAAATGCTGTGGCATGACCTCGAGAATGGTTCACACCAGACATCTTAAGAATATTGTTGAACTGAAACAGTTTTGTAAAGAGGAATGGTCCAACATTTCCCCTGACCGTTGTGCAGGTCTGATCCGCAACTACAGAAAATATTTGGTTGAGTTTATTGCTGCCAAAGGAAGGTCAACCAGTTATTAAATGCAAGGGTTCACATACTTATTACACCCTACAATGTGAATGTGTACAGGTTGTGTTCAATAAAGACATGAAAACGTATAATTGTTTGTGTGTTATTAGTTTAAGCAGACTGTGTTTGTCTAATTTTATGACCAATTTATTCAGAAATCCAGGTAATTCCAAAGGGTTCACATACTTTTTCTTGCCACTGTAAATTAATGGAGCATGCATATAGGAGAGGGTCGGATGACTGTGGTGGCTGTATGAGTTTGCTGTCAAGGAGTTGTTGATGCACTCCCATTCAGGTTCAGTGAACTGCTCTAATTTTCTATTGTAAATGCCTTTCGGGAGAATTCCGAAGTGTGCCATGTGATGAGTAAAAAAAGAGGGAGCTGTTTGTTCCCCTGGATAACAGCCAGAACTGAATGCTACTGAAGCAAAACTTCTAAATACATTCCCAGACAAAGGACGGGGACCAGATCTGATAAATTAACAAACAACAAACTGTTCTTCACTCTACAGTGTAGTTTTAAGATACTGATTATTGGTTAAATTACACAATAGGAAAACAAGGACAGGCAGATCATGCAGATTAAAAAGGCAGTTCAAATGGCGGGAGGGGGGGGCAGTCCAGAAAGATCACTTAACATTTTTGTCTCAAATTTCTTCTCTGCGTTAAAAAAAATAAAATCTTCATTTGCCAGCTTTGGCAGCTGACACTTCCGTACTGGCAAAGGGTATGTGTACTGACAGGGATTGGCCAGTGCATGTGTTTTACCCCTTTTCAGCTTGGTTGTGTAATGTTTAAGACCAAGGTGTGATCGTGTGGCCCTTTCTTTGTAGGCCTTTGTCCTCCTCCTTCCCCTTATACTGGGTGGACAAACTGGTAGACCAGTCTCTGGGAGACGTCAGGCTTGCGGATGATGCCCTTCTTGTAATACTGCCGAATGGAGCGGCTCAGCTTGTCATAGTTCATCGCTGGTCGGTTCTTCCTCCGTCCCCAGAGTCTTGCCACATGAGCAGAGTCCTCGATTTTGAAAATACCTGGCAGACAGCAGAGTGGGATTAGATATGGAATACATTGTCACTCCATTCAATTGTCATTTTCCATCTTTTTGCTGAAATTAGAAAATTATAATAAACATTAGAAGAGAGAAGAGGATGGATTATTGCAGAGTTGAAAATACTTCTGAACTTATCCCATCCCAGTTCTTGGCGGTCACACAGCCTGCCTGGCTCACCTTTCTCCTTGTTGAGCCAGCGGATGCAGCGTCCGTAGTTGTGTGGCTTGAGGAGCAGCTCTCTGAGGAACTGCCACAGGTGGATGGGCTGGCCTGAGCACGACGAGTCTGCCTCCAACCACAGCTCTTCTCCGCCTGCACAGAGGGGGGAGGGATGAGCACACACACACACACACATTTTTGCCAACAAGACTGCACTATACATGACCCTCTGCTCTTCTACCTAGGAGCTATGAACACAACTGTCACTACTCCTTCCCAAGGGCCAACAACACTCTGGTCCTGGAGAAACGAGATTCATGTCACTTTCTGTCCTAACAAAGCTACTAGGCTAAACCTACCTGTGATTTTTCTGTCTCCAACTGAACACCTCTCTTTCATCCAGGCAGCTGTGGGGAGAGAAAGAAGGGGATACAAAAAGAGAGAGATTAATTGTTGTATTGTTTGAACAGAATAATACAAGCTTCACTATAGAAAACAGTAGCACAGTATGTGCAGACTGTCTACGCTAGTCATACGGCCACAGTATTATAACACAGCTGTAATGTCTATGACAGTCATACAGCTACACTGAGAAAAAATATAAACGCAACATGGAACAATGTCAAAGATTTTACTGAGTTCCAGTTCGTGTAAGTAAATAGGTAAATCAAAATGAATTCATTAGGCCCTGTTCTATGGACTGGGAATACAGATATGCATCTGTTGGTCACAGATACCCTTTAAAAAATAGGGGTGTGGATCAGAAAACCACACCATTTGCGTTATACAGTGCTACACATTTCCTTCGCATAGAGTTGATAAGGCTGTTGATTGTGGCCTGTGGAATGTTGTCCCAGTCCTCTTCAATGGCTGTGCGAAGTGGCTGGATATTGGCGTAAATTAGAACACGCTGTCGTACACGTCGATTCAGAACATCCAAACGTGCTCAATGTGTGACATGTCTGGTGAGTATGCAGGCCGTGGAAGAACTGGAACATTTTTAGCTTCCAGGAATTGCGTACAGATCCTTGTGATATGGGGCTCTGCATTATCATGTTGAAACATGAGGTGATGGGGGTGGATGAAAATGGCCTCCATGGGGCACTCTATTTGCAATGTTGACAGCAAACTGCTCGCCCACACAACGCCATACACAATGTCTGCAATCTGCCTGGTACACACTTCTCCAGCGTGCAAGCGGCCATCGAAGGTGAGCATTTTCCCATTCAAGTCGGTTGCTCCATGAACTGCAGTCAGGTCAAGACCCTGATGAGGACGACGAGTACGCAGGTAAGCTTCCCTCATGAAATATGGGACCAACACTTTACATGTTGCGTGTATTATAGCATACCTGACTGTCCACACCAGTCATACAGTTATTATAACACACCTGACTTCCAGATGTCCAGGTGGGCGTGCAGAGTGTCTCCACACTGAGGGACCCTCTGCCTGAAGTCCTCTTCACTCATGGCACACAGGTCTTTCCCAGTCTGCTCCTGGAAGGTCTTTCCAGCCTGAGGCAGTCTGTACAGATGCTCTGTCCACAGCAACCACTTCTGAACGTTCCCCGAGCTCCACTCCATGGGGTCTGAGGATAACAGATAAAAACAATAAAAATATAACTTTGGGGGGGTTAGTCCCCTATACATCTTATAGAAACTATTAGCTAGCAGTACTATTAACTAGCAGTAACATTTACGATAACTGTCAACTGCATGTCTGTTGACCTTCAATAGGGAAGGATCTTTTCAGGGTTAAAAAAAAAAAACGTATGTGTGTGTGTGTGTGTGTGTGTGTGTGTGTGTGTGTGTGTGTGTGTGAGATCAAAGATCAAGTGACACTGTGGTATAGGGACCACACACACATCTAGCATCTCTACTGTGTTCATCGTTGTTTTGGTAACCCTCTTTGTTTATTTGACTAGTATTTTCTCTGTGAGGTTCACTCTGGGTAAACTCTAATCACAGGCATGAGCTGTACGGTACTGTTCTGTTGTGTATTCTACAATCGTTTTCATCAGTTGAAACGCACCATGACACCACATTTTCGATACAACAGCAGCAGCAGCAGGACGAGGGGCTCTGAAATGTCAGGGTGTGACTGACTGAAGTCATCTTACAGTACACATACAGTACTGTATTCCTTCAACCTGCTGTTTGCTTTGCCAGTTGAACAGACCTCACCCAAGTACTGTGTACACGGCTGGCAGGCGAGCAACAACGTCATTCCCATAAAGTCCTGTTGGGTATGTGTTAAATGCATGCAAAGGTTGGGATTATACAGATCCTGGAGCAGACAAACATGACTTGCGTCAGAGAGATATCATTCTTCATCAAGCTGTCATCCAGCCATTATCATATAGCAGCAGGAGTATCTTTTGTCTCAGGGAGACTTGTCTGCTCTGAATCAATACATCAATACCTCTGTCAATACCTGGACAGTAATGCATGAATACGCTAGAATGATCGGCCATGGTGTTCTTAATGCTATTAGATAATAAGAAGAATCTACCGCACACCCACAGCTGATTAGTGAAGGTGCTGGAGGCAAAAGGCAAAACTGGAGAAACCGGAAAAAGTCTCTGCACACTTCAAGTCAGATGCACATTATATGCTATTTTGTTAGTTTTGTCGCATTGTTTGTAACTTATTTTGTACCTAATGTTGCTGCTTCGGTCTCTTATGCATCGTTATTGTTATTTTCTTGTGTAACTTTTCATTTAATACATTTTTTTACTTTTATTTAGTTTATTTAGTAAATATTTTCTTAACTCTATTTCTTGAACTGCATTGTTCGTTAAGGGCTTGTAGTAAGTAAGCATTTCACCTGTTGTATTTGGAGCATGTGACAAATAAAATTTGATTTGATTTGTCATTTGATTTCTTTAATTATGGCTGAGCTTTCAGTCAGTCAACCTTCTTTTAATGCTCTTGAAAAGGAGACAGGATCATGCAGCAATGGCAGCCATAGAATAACAATTAGGAGAAAGTGCATGGACTATGGTTTGTAGCCCACATCAAATATGAAATGCACAGAATGCTGATGTAACGACTAGAGGTCGACCGATTATGATTTTTCAAAGCCGATACCGATACCGATTATTGGAGGACCAAAAAAAAGCCGATATCGAGTCATCGGCCGATTTTTTAAAATGTATTTGTAATAATGACAATTACAACAATTCTGAATGAACACTTATTTTAACTTAATATAATACATCAATAAAATCAATTTAGCCTCAAATAAAAAATGAAAAATGTTTAAATAATGCAAAAACAAAGTGTTGGAGAAGTAAGTAAAAGTGCAATATTTGCCATGTAAGAAAGCTAACATTTAAGTTCCTTGCTCAGAACATATGAAAGCTGGTGGTTCCTTTTAACATGAGTCTTCAATATTCCCAGGTAAGAAGTTTTAGGTTGTAGTTATTAAGGGATTATAGGACTATGTCTCTCTATACCATTTGTATTTCATATACCTTTGGATGTTCTTATAGGCACTTTAGTATTGCCAGTGTAACAGTATAGCTTCCGTACCTCTCCTCGCTCCTACCTGGGCTCGAACCAGGAACACAATGACAACAGCCCCCCTCGAAGCAGCGTTACCCATGCAGAGCAAGGGGAACAACTACTCCAAGTCTCAGAGCGAGTGACATTTGAAACGCTATTAGCGCGCACCCCGCTAACTAGCTAGCCATTTCACATCACATTGTTACACCAGCCTAATCTCGGGAGTTGATAGGCTTGAAGTCATAAACAGCAGAGCTGCTAGCAAAATGCACAAAAGTGCTGTTTGAATGAATGCTTACGAGCCTGCTGGTGCCTACCATCGCTCAGTCAGACTGCACTATCAAATCATAGACTTAATTATAATATAATAACACACAGAAATACGAGCCTTAGGTCATTAATATGGTCAAACCCGGAAACTATCATCTTGAAAACAAGACGTTTATTCTTTCAGTGAAATACGTAACCGTTCCGTATTTTATCTAATGGGTGGCATCCATCAGTCTAAATATTCCTGTTACATTGCACAACCTTCAATGTTATGTCATAATTACGTAAAATTCTGGCAAATTAGTTCGCAATGAGCCAGGCGGCCCAAACTGTTGCATATACCCTGACTCTGCGTGCAATGAACGCAAGAGAAGTGACACAATTTCACCTGGTTATATTGCCTGCTAACCTGGATTTCTTTTAGCTAAATATGCAGGTTTAAAAATGTATACTTCTGTGTATTGATTTTAAGAAAGGCATTGGTGTTTATGGTTAGGTACACGTTGGAGCAACGACAGTCCTTTTTCACAAATGCACACTGCATCGATTATATGCAACGCAGGACACTCTAGATAAACTAGTAATATCATCACCCATGTGTAGTTATAACTAGTGATTATGATTGATTATGTTTAATGTTAGCTAGCAACTTACCTTGGCTTCTTACTGCATTCCCGTAAGAGACGGGCTCCTCGTGAAGCAGGTGGTTAGAGCGTTGGACTAGTTAACCGTAAGGTTGCAAGATTGAATCCCTGAGCTGACAAGGTAAAAATCTGTCATTCTGCCCCTGAACAAGGCAGTTAACCCACCGTTCCTAGGCCGTCATTGAAAATAAGAATGTGTTCTTAACTGACTTGCCGAGTTAAATAAAGATTAAATAAAGGTGTAAAAAAATTAATAATAATAATACATAAATAAAAACATCGGTAAAATTGACGTCCAAAATTACCGATTTCCGATTGTTATGAAAACTTGAAATCGGCCCTAATTAATCAGCCATTCCGATTAATCGGTCGACCTCTAGTAACAACCATCAATTAATTGGACATTGGACATGGAATGAGTATCCACCACAGAACATAGCTTCAAACAGAAATATCCATAAACTCTAATAATAATATTTCTAGAATGAGAGTGGCAGCTTACTACAGTACCAGTACCTACCTGGGGTGATGTTGAGCAGCTTGCAGGCCGTCTCGATGTCCTTCAGAACCTCTCCGACCACCATGCTCTGGACCTGCTCCAGGGATCGCTCCTCCTCCTGGCCCTCTAGCCCCGGGGAGAGCCCCAGGGCTTGGCTGTCGATGACGGGGCACTGCTCTGGCTCCTCTCCGTGCGCCGTCCTGGGTACAGGGACAGGCACGGCGCAGGCCAGACCCGGGGAGGCCTCGGACACCTTCACCAGCCAGGCGGAGTCCTCGGTAAAGAGCATGTCGAAGCAGGACAGGTAGAGGCCTGGAAACCCACAATGCTCCAGAGCCTCCATGCAGGGCTTGGTGTCCTCCATCTCCCAGGCAGCCCCGGCCCTGTGTCCCATGTTTCTCTCGGGCAGACCTAGGCAGGGCGGTAACAATGAGCTGCTGCCCTCTGATGATAGACTCTCCCCCGGACTCGACATGGCTGCTGCCTCCTGGAATGGAAATATAGTTTACAATAGTCATGAATATTTACAGGTCAAATGTCAAAGTAGTACATCAGTATTTTATATTTGATATGTTTATATACTGTAGGTGTGAAGATACAGTGCATTGGCCACATTCATAAAGTTTAGATGATGAAATAATGAATAACAACGGTTTGTCATCAAATGGTGTTTGATCCTGCAACACCATTTCAGCTGAGTGCTATGCGGATAATTCTCTGACACTTTCACATAGCCTCCTTGTTGACCCAAAGTAAACAAGTGTTTCTTTATTTAAGTGGGAATGAGCAATAGCACGGACTAGCTCTCTTATTTCATATTCAAATCCGTTCAATGTCGGACAGGAAAACGTAAAAGACTCTTTCACTGAAAACTATGTAAAGAAGATGTTGCCAGTGACCTAAACGAGTTTCCTGATAGCCAAATTGTAATAACATTTTGGAATTGTTGAAATGATTGAAATTCCAAAACAAGGTATTATGAACATATCATTTTATGCAGTAGGTGTTACTCCTGCAGTGAATCAAAATCGCAGTACCTTCGAGAAATCCGTGCCCAAAGCTCCGGCTGCTAAACATGCAACAGTTACAAAACTGTAAGAAAGTCCATCAGAGGGACTGTGGGTGTGAGTCCTCCAGGGGATTGTGGGTGTTAGCCCTCCAGGGGATTGTGGGTGTGAGTCATCCAGGGGATTGTGGGTGTTAGCCCTCCAGGGGATTGTGGGTGTGAGTCCTCCAGGGGATTGTGGGTGTGAGTCATTCCAGGGGATTGTGGGTGTGAGTCCTCCAGGGGATTGTGGGTGTGAGTCCTCCAGGGGATTGCGGGTGTGAGTCCTCCAGGGGATTGTGGGTGTGAGTCCTCCAGGGGATTGTAGGTGTGAGTCCTCCAGGGGATTGTGGGTGTGAGTCCTCCAGGGGATTGTAGGTGTGAGTCCTCCAGGGGATTGTAGGTGTGAGTCCTTCAGGGGATTGTGGGTGTGAGTCCTCCAGGGGATTGTAGGTGTGAGTCCTTCAGGGGATTGTGGGTGTGAGTCCTCCAGATGGACTGCGGTGCCGGGTGTGACTCCAGAGCACCCTTGTGTCAATTCACTCTGTTTACCTACATGTTGGTTTCAGTAGTTTTCTCTGCCTCATGTAAAATGTCCCAGAGGTATTTCTCAACACGTGACCTGAACAGGAAAAACCTTTAGAACATTTTCTTCACAGGTGCATTTCTACTGGCTTTAAATGTCCATCCTAAGTCAACATCAAGAGGATGCCAGTGTAATCACAGGATGACCTCACTATGGTTAAGTGTACCTGGCTACCTGCTGCCACGGGTTGTAGAAGGGAAGGAGCATAGGTGTCATACAGACAGGGTTATCAGTAGTTGTGCTATGTTAAAAGATGCCTGCTCTCACATAGCACATGCTCAAAGAGTGACATGCTTTGTTTGTCCAAAGAGACTGTGAGCCAAGGTATTAATAAAACAGTTATAACACTACCGTGCCACACCCAGCAACAGCCACCGAAGCCATCAATAAGGACAATAGATTTAAGTTGATCCATTTTTCCACTTGTTATATTGTTGTTTTATCAAAGAAACGAAGAAACTTGTCATAGAATATTCCCTGGGGTGGGAAAAAGGCTTGTTTAGCGTTACCCAAATAATCCTTGCAGGAACACACTTGACAGACCTACAACAACTCTGTATCAGTCCCAGAGCTGTAACCACCCTAAAGGAAATGAAGTTATCCTCCCCAAAATAGTTCTACTCTCTCCTCTTTCTCTCTCTATTTCTCTATTCTCTGTGTCTCCAACCCCCAGTCTACCCCCTCCCCCATTCCTCCTTTTATCTCCCAATGTCCCGCTAAGGGTCTAGGGATAACCCACTGAGTTTTCCCTTCATCAGGGGTCAGATTAAAAAAAGCACCAGGCAGTGTCCCTGCTAGCCTGCTGTGTGTCCACTCTCCTCTGTAACAGCTTGCACTAAGCCCATTCGCCTGGCAAATGTAGCCATGTTAGCTTTTTCAAAAAGGAGAGGGGACGGGAGAAAGAGGCGCAAACATGCTCCCCAGGGGAAGGATTAAGGGCCTGCCTGATCTCTAAATGAGTTTGGTCAAGACGGTGATATTCATTTCAGGAGAATTAGGATCTGCTCCATTTGCTGGACAGGTCAGACACACAGTCAGAGGGACTATAGATGTGAAGGCAGCCATCATCCCTTGTAACCATCCAGGGCAGGCCTTAGACACACAGTCAGAGGGACTATATCTGTGAAGGCAGCCATCATCCCTGGTAACCATCCAGGGCAGGCCTTAGACACACAGTCAGAGGGACTATATCCGTGAAGGCAGCCATCCTCCCTGGTAACCATCCAGGGCAGGCCTTAGACACACAGTCAGAGGGACTATAGCCATGAAGGCAGCCATCATCCCTGGTAACCATTCAGGGCAGGCCTTAGACACACAGTCAGAGGGACTATAGCCATGAAGGCAGCCATCATCCCTGGTAACCATTCAGGGCAGGCCTTAGACACACAGTCAGAGGGACTATAGCCATGAAGGCAGCCATCATCCCTGGTAACCATTCAGGGCAGGCCTTAGACACACAGTCAGAGGGACTATAGCCGTGAAGGCAGCCATCCTCCCTGGTAACCATTCAGGGCAGGCCTTAGACACACATTCAGAGGGACTATAGCCGTGAAGGCAGCCATCATCCCTGGTAACCATCCAGGGCAGGCCTTAGACACACAGTCAGAGGGACTATAGCCATGAAGGCAGCCATCATCCCTGGTAACCATTCAGGGCAGGCCTTAGACACACAGTCAGAGGGACTATAGCCGTGAAGGCAGCCATCCTCCCTGGTAACCATCCAGGGCAGGCCTTAGACACACAGTCAGAGGGACTATAGCCATGAAGGCAGCCATCATCCCTGGTAACCATTCAGGGCAGGCCTTAGACACACAGTCAGAGGAACTATAGCCATGAAGGCAGCCATCATCCCTGGTAACCATTCAGGGCAGGCCTTAGACACACAGTCAGAGGAACTATAGCCATGAAGGCAGCCATCATCCCTGGTAACCATTCAGGGCAGGCCTTAGACACACAGTCAGAGGGACTATAGCCGTGAAGGCAGCTGTCCTCCCTGGTAACTAAATTCATTCCTCTTTCTTTTCTTTCTTGGCTTACTCTGCATCTCAGCTTGATGTTCAGCTAGAGTCTCTGTGGTTCCTAACCAGCTTTACTATGACAGGTCCTCTATGGAGACATGTAGTATGTAGGATGGGTGGTCAGGTTAAGTAACACTTATTGTTTTGGGTCCTATCCTTATGAGAAGCTCATTGAGGCAAAACTTTCTTTAATATAAATAATGTGTTTAACATTAAGTACGGTATATCCAAAGGTTTTTCCATTTCAATATTAGGATGCTAGTGACTAGTGACTTTCTCAGGAACAGGAGTCAAATACCCTGACTGCTTGGTCTTTTACAAAACTGTTGTATCTGGTTTAAAATGACTCTTTGAGACAAAAGTTGGCATAAGTACTACATATAGGGAAATACAACAGTCACCACATTTCCCTTGTTAAGTCCTCTCCCTGTGCTCCTCCAAAGGGCTCCCCTGTTGGATGTTTGCTGTGTGTGTAAATGTGTACGGTTTAAAGAGAAATCTGGAGCCACAGGGATTCGTTGTCATTGTTTCTCACGGGAAACTTGGAACCAACGAATGAAAGAACAGTTCCGAGACGAAAGAAAAGAAAAGATAATGATTGCGCTCTACGGCAGGCTCCTACCGCAACAAGAGAATGCTGGGAGGCTACATATACCCAGCAAAGTCTGCTGTTCCCAGGAAATAGTCTTTGCTGAGAGAAATATAACCTAATACAGCCATTTGACTCTCCTTACACCATGTCATAATGTTTTATTTAACCTTTATTTAACCAGGAACTCCAATTGAGGTCAGAGGAAATCTTTAACACACTGATAACCAGGTGTTTTATATGAGGTCTGTTCAAAAAGTAAAGACCCACGAAGCTTGTGTCAATAATGAAGAGATATTGAAAACACATTAAAAAAAATACAATATGTGTGCAGAGAAAAGTACAATGAATGGGACTCATTTTAAATATTCGTGGTGAGATAATAGATCAATGTGTCATTATTAAGATCAGTCATTCAGTAACAATTGAAATCTTTATAACAATGACACAAACATGTTCTGTCCCCTAGCTCTCTTCCCATCTGAGGGCATATACCTCACACTATTAAACTTCAAATGGGGAAGTCTTGGAATGAGTAAAATATCTGTATACCTCTGGCCCTTCTTTGAACATTGTGTTAACTAACCTCCAGATGGGCTTCAATGCCATACAACTCTCTTCTGTGGCCTCCAACTGCTCTTACATGCAAGTAAAACAAAATGCATGCTATTCAACCGATCACGCCCGCACCTGCCCGCCAGTCCAGCATCACTACTCTGAATGGTTCTGACTTAGAATATGTGGACAACTACAAATACCTAGGTGTCTGGTTAGACTGTAAACTCTCCTTCCAGACACACATTAAGCATCTCTAATCCAAAATTAAATCTAGAATTGGCTTCCTATTTCGCAAACAAAGCATCCTTCACTCATGCTGCCAAACATACCCTCGTAAAACTGACAATCCTACCGATCCTTGACTTTGGCGATGTAATTTACAAAATAGCCTCCAACACTGTACTCAACAAATTGGATGCAGTCTATCAAAGTGCCATCCGTTTTGTCACCAAAGCGCCATATACTACCCACCACTGCGACCTGTACCCTCACGTTGGCTGGCCCTCGCTTCATACTCGCCGCCAAACCCACTGGCTCCAGGTCATCTACAAGTCTCTGCTAGGTAAAGCCCCGCCTTATCTCAGCTCACTGGTCACCATAGCAGCACCCACCCGTAGCACATGCTCCAGCAGGTCACCCCCAAAGCCAAATCTTCATTTGGCCGCCTTTCCTTCCAGTTCTCTGCTGCCAATGACTGGAATGAACTGCAAAAATCACTGAAGCTGGAGACTCATATCTCCCTCACTAGCCTTAAGCACCATCTGTCAGAGCAGCTCACAGATCAGCTCACACTGCACCTGTACATAGCTCATCTGTAAATTACCCATCCAACTACCTCATCCCCATACTATATTTATTTATTTTGCTCCTTTGCACCACAGTATCTCTACTTGCACATTCATCTTCTGCACATCAACCATTCCAGTGTTTAATTGCTAAATTGTAATTACTTCGCCACCATGGCCTATTTATTGCCTTTACCTCCCTTATCCTACCTCATTTGCAAATCAAATCAAATCAAAGTTTATTTTCCACGTCCACCGAATACAACAGGTGTAGACCTTACAGTGAAATGCTTACTTACAGACTCTAGCCAATAGTACAAAAAAATGTATTAGGTGAACAATAGGTAGGTAAAGACATAAAATAGGTAGGTAAAGACAGGCTGTATACAGTAGCGAGGCTATAAAAGTAGCGAGGTTACATACAGACACCGGTTAGTCAGGCTGACTGAGGTAGTATGTACATGTAAATCAAATCAAATCAAATCAAATTTTATTTGTCACATACACATGGTTAGCAGATGTTAATGCGAGTGTAGCGAAATGCTTGTGCTTCTAGTTCCGACAATGCAGTAATAACCAACAAGTAATCTAACTAACAATTCCAAAACTACTCTTATACACACAAGTGTAAAGGGATAAAGAATATGTACATAAAGATATATGAATGAGTGATGGTACAGAGCGGCATAGGCAAGATACAGTAGATGGTATCATATACATATGAGATGAGTATGTAAACAAAGTGGCATAGTTAAAGTGGCTAGTGATACATGTATTACATAAAGATGCAGTAGATGATATAGAGTACAGTATATACGTATACATATGAGATGAATAATGTAGGGTATGTAAACATTATATTAGGTAGCATTGTTTAAAGTGGCTAGTGATATATTTTACATAATTTCCCATCAATTCCCATTATTAAAGTGGCTGGAGTTGAGTCAGTGTGTTGGCAGCAGCCACTCAATGTTAGTGGTGGCTGTTTAACAGTCTGATGGCCTTGAGATAGAAGCTGTTTTTCAGTCTCTCGGTCCCAGCTTTGATGCACCTGTACTGACCTCGCCTTCTGGATGATAGCGGGGTGAACAGGCATTGGCTCGGGTGGTTGATGTCCTTGATGATCTTTATGGCCTTCCTGTAACATCGGGTGGTGTAGGTGTCCTGGAGGGCAGGTAGTTTGCCCCCGGTGATGCGTTGTGCAGACCTCACTACCCTCTGGAGAGCCTTACGGTTGTGGGCGGAACAGTTGCCGTACCAGGCGGTGATACAGCCCGCCAGGATGCTCTCGATTGTGCATCTGTAGAAGTTTGTGAGTGCTTTTGGTGACAAGCCGAAGGTTGAAGAGGCGCTGCTGAGCCTTCTTCACAATGCTGTCTGTGTGAGTGGACCAATTCAGTTTGTCTGTGATGTGTATGCCGAGGAACTTAAAACTTTCTACCCTCTCCACTACTGTTCCATCGATGTGGATAGGGGGGTGTTCCCTCTGCTGTTTCCTGAAGTCCACAATAATCTCCTTAGTTTTGTTGACGTTGAGTGTGAGGTTATTTTCCTGACACCACACTCCGAGGGCCCTCACCTCCTCCCTGTAGGCCGTCTCGTCGTTGTTGGTAATCAAGCCTACCACTGTTGTGTCGTCCGCAAACTTGATGATTGAGTTGGAGGCGTGCATGGCCAAGCAGTCGTGGGTGAACAGGGAGTACAGGAGAGGGCTCAGAACGCACCCTTGTGGGGCCCCAGTGTTGAGGATCAGCGGGGTGGAGATGTTGTTGCCTACCCTCACCACCTGGGGGCGGCCCGTCAGGAAGTCCGGTACCCAGTTGCACAGGGCGGGGTCGAGACCCAGGGTCTCGAGCTTGATGACGAGCTTGGAGGGTACTATGGTGTTAAATGCCGAGCTGTAGTCGATGAACAGCATTCTCACATAGGTATTCCTCTTGTCCAGATGGGTTAGGGCAGTGTGCAGTGTGGTTGAGATTGCATCGTCTGTGGACCTATTTGGGCGGTAAGCAAATTGGAGTGGATCTAGGGTGTCAGGTAGGGTGGAGGTGATATGGTCCTTGACTAGTCTCTCAAAGCACTTCATGATGACGGAAGTGAGTGCTACGGGGCGGTAGTCATTTAGCTCAGTTACCTTAGCTTTCTTGGGAGCAGGAACAATGGTGGTCCTCTTGAAGCATGTGGGAACAGCAGACTGGGATAGGGATTGATTGAATATGTCCGTAAACACACCAGCCAGCTGGTCTGCGCATGCTCTGAGGGCGCGGCTGGGGATGCCGCGCCCTCATATGTAGATATGGTTAATGTGACTATGAATATTTGATGAACAGAGAGTAGTGGTTGCGTAAAAGAGGAGTTGGCTGGTGGGTGGTGGGACACATTGCAGATAGCCCGGTTAGCCAATGTGCGGGAGCACTGGTTGGTCGGCCCAATTGCAGTAGTATGTACATGAATGTATAGTTAAAGTGACTAAGCATATATGATAAACAGAGAGTAGCAGCCTGAAAAGAGGGGTTGGGGGGCACACAATGCAAATAGTCGAGGTAGCAATTTGATTACCTACACACATTGTATATAGCAAAATATATAGACTCTACTGTGTATTGACTGTATGTTTGTTTACTCCATGTGTAACTCTGTGTTGTTGTTTGTGTCGAACTGCTTTTCTTTATCTTGGCCAGGTCGCAGTGGTAAATAAGAACTTGTTCTCAACTAGCCTACCTGGTTAAATAAGGGTGAAAAATAAAAAATAAGTCTAGACATTTTTTTGTGGACATAATATTTGGGGGATGACCAATAACACAGAAACATACTGTAATTGCAGAAAACAGTAAAAGCTGCTTCATAACTTCTTGACCCACTGTCGAATTAATATTAATCAACCATGACGACTGTATCAATCAGGAGCATTCACATATACTGTATATTTGCATGTGAAGCATGAGAAAGCATGTCCCTGGGACACACTTCTGGACATATTTCCTATTGACTACTTTCCAATGAAGTCTCTTGAGTTATTCCTCTGTCTTTATGGAAACCTGGAAAGACCCCAGAAAGGTAAGCAAGAATCAAGAAGCATTTCATCACCATGTAAAGTATCTCTAATATATTAATTGTGACATATCCCTACATACCCCTACATGTTATGGAAGCCCAGTATCCCCTTACCCTTTCCAGGGTAACAATGCCCTCTGGTATAAATCAATCAATGAACAATAGTGGTTGAATCTACATGACTGGATTTGAATAAGGGATGTGGGTTTTTATTTCCTTGCTTAGAAGGGATTGGTATGAACTAGAGTGAATGGTTTCTTTCAGTGTCACGCTATTTTGCCATTCTTGTGACAGGACCATTTCCCCCTGCAATGGCATCAGGCCAGGATCTTCAGAGAGGGGTGGCTACAGTTACCTTTTTTATATTTTCTAAATATTTCATTGCTGATTTATTACTCTGAATTTGATGTTTTGAGTGTGGAGAGCTCTTGAGCACCCGCACCCTTTATCTTTTCTATCCCTGAAAATGATGTGGGCGAAATGCACTTTGTTATATTATTTTGAGACATATTCATGTGCTATGGTGTTATGGGTTGGGTAGCTGCCAAACCAAAACAGCTACTTTTCTGTACAACCTAAAACCATCAGGTGCCTATACTTTTCTGGCCTAATTTTTATTACTGTTGGGATCCTCCAGTATCTCCTATTGGAAAGATACTTTGTATAATATGCCAGATAAATCGGTTTGTGGCCACATTTGTGATTGAATGGTGATTACTATATTGATTGACAAACATCCAAAATACACAGATGGATGCAATAGCACAGATTCTTTAGTATCTTAATGTTGAATAAAATACAATAAACTAAAATACCAAATTGTGTGGTATGACTCAGGAAATTAGAATATTTACATCTTTATCAGCATAAGAGCTACAAACTGTATGTGTTTGATAGTGTTGGGTCATAGTGAGCTACATTTAGTTAAACTAGTCATTTAACTACATTTTGCGGTAGTTTAACTAAATTAAAATCTTGGTAGTGTTTGTCAGTACTTGATACGGTTTTTACCACGTAGCGGTGCAGCGAACTACTGGAACTACACTGTCACGATCGTTGGAATAAATGGACCAAGGCGAAGCGTACGTAGAGTTCCACATGTTCATTCGATGAAACTTACAAAAACAATAAAGAGTAACGAAACGTGATGCTAATGGCTCACAGGCAACTAACCAAAAAACAAGATCCCACAACAAACAGGTGGGAAAAGGCTGCTTAAATATGATCCCCAATCAGAGACAACGATAGACAGCTGCCTCTGATTGGGAACCATACCAGGCCAACATAGAAATAACAAAACTAGGATGCCCACCCTAGTCACACCCCGACCTAACTCAAAATAGAGAATAAAGGATCTCTAAGGTCAGGGCGTGACATACACACTACTTTAAAAATAAAATGTGGGTGAAGTAATAATAATTTCCTTTATTTTTTGGCATCAGACCTGCCTAATTCTCATTTGAAACATTGTTTTTGTGTTTAATACACTACATTACACTTTCTGTTAACATATGACCCAAAGTGATCTGTTCTTGCCATTCAGATTGACATATAATAAGTATTTATTAAGTATTTTGGATGTAGTGACCTACACTGCAACATGCAATAATTTCAAAGATTTTACTGAGTTACAGTTCATATAAAGAAATCAGTCAACTGAAATACATTCATTAGGCCCCAGATAAGCATCTGTTGGTCACAGATATCAATTATTTTTTTTAAGTAGGGACATGGAATTGAAAACCAGTCAGTCTCTGGTGTGACCACCATTTGCCTCATGCAGCGCGACACATCTCCTTCTCATAGAGTTGATCAGGCTGTTGATTGTGGCCTGTGGAATGTTGTCCCACTCCTCTTCAATGATTGTGCAAAGATGCTGGATATTGGCGGAAACTGAAACAAACTGTCGTACACGTCAATCCAAAGGATCCCAAATGTGCTCAGTGGGTGACATGTCTGGTGAGTATGCAGGCCATGGAAGAACTGGGCCATTTTCAGCTTCCAGGAATTGTGTACAGATCCTTGCGACATGTGGCCGTGCATTATCATGCTGAAACATGAGGTGATGGTGGCGGATGAATGGCACGACAATGGGCCTCAGGATCTCGTCACGGCATCTCTGTTCATTCAAATGGTCATCGATAAAATGCAATTGTGTTCGTTGTCCGTAGCTTATGCCTGCCCATACCATAACTCCCCGCCACCATGGTGCACTCTGTTCACAACGTTGACATCAGTGATGTGAACACATTTGTTCACAACATTTTTGAGAAACGTGCTTTCTGTGTGTACCGTATGGAACATTTCTGGGATCTTCTATTTCAGCTCATGAAACATGGGACAGACACTTTACATGTTGAGTTCATATTTTTGGTCAGTTTTCTTTTTCAAAGTAACTTTAGTCAACTATATTTTTCTTAAGGGTAGTTTTAGTGTAGCTTAACTTCTTCCAGTGTGAAGTAATTGGTAGCATGGCAAATTATATTTTTGGAGTAGCTTGCCTGATGGTGCTTGATCTCTCTTCATAAAACATAACCCCATAGACCTTTACCCCATAAGACACAGTGCCTTCATAAAGTGTTCATACCCCTTGACTTATTCCACATTTTATTGTGCTACAGCCTGACTTCAAAAGAAATTCTACACACAATACCCCCTAATAACAAAGTGAAAACATGATTTAAGAGGATTTAAAAAAAAAAAGTTTTAGAAGCACCTTTGGCAGTGATTACAGCTGTGAGTTTTTCTGGGTAAGTGTATAAGAGCTTTCAAAGGGTGAAATTTGCCCATTATTCTTCTCAAAATTCTTAAAGCTCTGTCAAATTGGTTGTTGATCATTGCTAGACAACCATTTTCAGGTCTTGCCATAGATTTTAAAGTAGATTTAAGTCAAACCTGGCCACTCAGGGACATTCAATGTCGTCTTGGTAAGCAACTCCAGTGTTTTTGGCCTTGTGTTTTAGGTTATTGTCCTGCTGAAAGGGGAATTCATCTCCCAGTGTCTGTTGGAAAGCAGACAGTACCAAGAATTCCTCGAAAATGCTTGAAAATATGGAGAGTGGTACTCAGTAATGTGTTGCATTGGATTTGGCCCAAACATAACACTTTGTATTCAGGACAAAATGTTAATTGCTTCGCAACATTTTTTGCAGTATTACAGAATAGTTTTTTTTTTCTGTACAGGCTTCCTTCTTTTCACTCTGTCAGTTAGGTGAGTATTGTGGAGTAACTAAAATGTTGTTAATCGATCCTCAGTTTTGTCCTATCACAGCCATTCAACTCTGTAACTGTTTTGGCCTCATGGTGAAATCCCTGAGCAATTTCCTTCCTTAAGTTTTGAAAGGCTGGTCATGGCTCACAACAACACCATCATCCCAGAAACCCTAGACCCACTCCAATTTGCATACCGCCCCAACAGATCCACAGATCACGCAATCTCTATTGCACGCAACACTGCACTTTCCCACCTGGGCAAAATAAACACCTATGTGAGAATGCTGTTCATTGACTACAGCTCAGCATTCAACACCATAGTGCCCTCAAAGCTCATCACTAAGCTAAGGACCCTGGGACTATACACCTCCCTCTACAACTGGATCCTGGACTTCCTGACGGGCCGTCCCCAAGTGGTAAGGGTAGACAACAACACATCTGCTACACTAATCCTCAACTCGGGGGCCCCTTTGGGGTGCGTGCTTAGTCCCCTCCTGTACTTAGTCCCCTCCTGTACTTTACATTTAGTTTTCTTAAAACTCCATTGATGGTTAAGGGCTTATAAGTATTTCACGGTAAGGTATACCTGTTGTATTCGGCACATGTGACAAAGAAAATGTGAAGTATGCCTGTATCTTTGTAGTGACTGGGTGTATTGATACACCATCAAAAGTGCAATTAATAACTTCACCATGCTCAAAGGGATATTTAATGTCTGCTTTATTTTATTTGACCCAATAACCAATAGGTGCAGGAAATTCGAAAACCTCCCTGGTTTTTGTGGTTGAACCTGTGTTTGATTTCACTTACAGACAATTGTATGTGTGGGGTACAGAGATGAGGTAGTCATTCAAAATCATGTTAAACACTACTATTTCACACAGAGTGAGTCCATGTATCTTATTATGTGACTTGTTCAGAAAATGTTTACTACTGAACTTATTTAGGCTTGCCATAACAAATGGGTTGAAGTCTTATTGACTCAAGACATTTCAGCTTTTCATTTTGTTTTTTACATAAATCCACTTTGACATTATGGAGGTATTGTATTTAGACCAGACAAAATAAAAGTATTTTTTTATCCATTTTAAATTCAGGCTGTAACACAACAAATGTGGAAACAAGTAAAGGAGTGTGAGTACTTTTTGAAGGCATGGTAACTGCAAAGTAATTTTCTTTCTGAAAACATACAATAAGACCAACACAGAGTGAACAGCACCTGATAAATCAGCCATAAGAACACACCCTGGAGCCAGTTCTGTTTCTTTCTTTTTCTTACACACAGACCCCACAGAAAGTGAATGCCAACTTCCTGTCCAACTCCTTACCTGGGCCAAGGTGTGCTGGTCTCTGGGTGGTCTCTGGCAAGGATGAGACTATTGCTGAGTGTAGACAGGACAGGACAGCAACAGATGTAATGTAGACTAGTGGTGATGATGATGTCTGGTCCAGTTAGCCCAGACTCTTCTGTTAGCCTGCAGGTGTCTGGTGTTTTCTGATGGGCCAGGAGAGGCACCAGGCAGGAAGGCAAGCAGGTACCAGGTAGGGCAGGCAGGCAGGCCTCTATGTCACCCAGAAGACTGATGAAGAATCGTCTGCATTGGGACCTGAGGGCTGAGGCTGTCTCCTAGACTCTGCTAGATCACTCAAATGACTTGAAAGGTGCAGCCTAAAAGCACACCAAGGCTAACTTACGCTATTGGTGACACTATACCTATTGTGGGTGTGACAGAGGGAGAGCAAGAGCGTGTGAAGGAATTTCAGTTCCATTGGCTGCAGGTCATATTTATACTAGGGCAGCCTTGTTACCTATGCACACAGTGTGTGTGTGTGTGTGTGTGTGTGTGTGTGTGTGTGTGTGTGTGTGTGTGTGTGTGTGTGTGTGTGTGTGTGTGTGTGTGTGTGTGTGTGTGTGTGTGTGTGTGTGTGTGTGTGTGTGTGTGTGTGTGTGAGCTGACCCTTGTCAGAGGGCCTTGTTGCCACCCCAGCCCACTCCTCCCAAAATAATGCCTAAGCCCCTTCAGAACTCTGTTAGTACAACAGCGTCTGATCTTAGTTCAAAGTAAATGGGGGTCTGAGTGTCCATGACAACTTCTCATTTAATCTGGTAGATTCTGCAAAGATAAACTGAAAAATCATTGGGAAATAGACAGTAGGTTGCTTTGTAAATTGTACTTGAAAAGACAGTTATTTTGACATTTAAAAAATCTAGTTGTTTTCTTTACTTGAATGTAGTTAGGCAGCACCTTAACAACTGTTAAATCAAATAACATTTTATTTGTCACATGTACTGAATACTACAGCTGTAGACCTTACCATGAAATGCTTACTAACAAGCCATTAAACCAACAATGCAGAATTATTTTTAAAGCAAGAACATATTTGCTAAAAATTACCACAGTAAAATAACAATAACAAGGCTATATACAGGGGAGAGTGGTACCGTTTAGTAGTTTTATAAAATCAAATGTATTTATAAAGCCCTACTTACATCAGCTAATATCGCAAAGTGCTGTACAGAAACCCAGCCTAAAACCGCAAACAGCAAGCAAAGCAGGTGTAGAAGCACAGTGGCTAGTAAAAACTCCCTAGAAAGGCCAGAACCTAGGAAGAAACCTAGAGAGGAACCAGGCTATGAGGGGTGGCCAGTCCTCTTCTGGCTGTGCCGGGTGGAGATTATAACAGAACATGGCCAACATGTTCAAATGTTCATAGATGACCAGCAGGGTCAAATAATAATAATCACAGTGGTTGTCGAGGGTGCAACAGGTCAGCACCTCAGGAGTAAATGTCAGATCATTCAGAGTATCTCTACCGCTCCTGCTGTCTCTAGAGAGTTGAAAACAGCAGGTCTGGGACAGGTAGCACGTCCGGTGAACAGGTCAGGGTTCCATAACCGCAGGCAGAACAGTTGAAACTGGAGCAGCAGCAGGGCCAGATAGACTGGGGACAGCAAGGAGTCATCATGCCAGGTAGTCCTGAGGCATGGGCTCAGATCCTAGGGCTCAGGTCCTCCGAGAGAGAGAAAGAAAGAATTACTCAAATTCACACAGGACACCGGATAAGAAACGAGAAATCCTCCAGATATAACAGACTGACCCTAGCCCCCTGACACATAAACTACTGCAGCATAAATACTGGATGCTGAGACAGGAGGGGTCTGGAGACACTGTGGCCCCATCCGACAATACCCACGGACAGGGGCAAACAAGCAGGATATAACCCCACCCACTTTGCCAAAGCTCAGCCCCCACACCACTAGAGGGATATTTTCAACCACCAACTTACCATCCTGAGACAAGGCCGAGTTTAGCCCACAAAGATCGCCACCACGGCACAACCCAAGGGGGGGCGCCAACCCAGACAGGAAAATCACGTCAGTGACTCAACCCACTCAAGTGACGCACCCCTCCTATGGATGGCATGAAAGAGCACCAGTAAGCCAGTGACTCAGCCCCTGTAATAGGGTTAGAGACAGAGAATCCCAGTGGAGAGAGATGGGAACCGGCCAGGCAGAGACAGCAAGGGCAGCTCATTGCTCCAGTGCCTTTCCATTCACCTTCACACTCCTGGGCCAGACTACATTCGATCATACTGAAGAGATGTGTCTTCAATAAAGACTTATAGGTTGAGACCGAATCTGCGTCTCTCACATGGTTAGGCAGACCATTCCATAAAAATGGAGCTCTATAAGAGAAAGCCCTGCCTCCAGCATTCTAGGGACAGTTAGGAGGCCTGCATCTTGTGACCGTAGCGTACGTGTAGGTATGTACGGCAGGACCAAATCGGAAAGATAGGTAGGAGCAAGCCCATGTAATTCTTTAACAGGAAGCCAGTGTAGAGAGGCAAGCACTGGAGGAATATGATCACATTTTTTAGTTCTAGTCAAGATTCTAGCTGCCGTGTTTAGCACTAACTGAAATTTATTTTGTGTTTTACCCGGGTAGCCGGAGAGTAGAGCATAGCAGTAGTCTAACCTAGAAGTAACAAAAGCATGCATTAATTTTTCTGCATCATTTTTGGACGGAAAGTTTCTGATTTTTGCAATGTTACGTAGATGGAAGAAAGCTGTCCTTGAAACAGTCTTGATACGTTTGTCAAAAGAGAGATCAGGGTCCAGAGTAACGCCGAGGTCCTTCACAGTTTTATTTGAGACGACTGTACAACCATCAAGATTAGTTGTCAGATTCAACAGAAGATCTCTTTGTTTCTTGGGACAAGCATCTCTGTTTTGTCCGAGTTTAAAAGTAGAACATTTGCAGCCATCCACTTCCTTATGTCTGAAACACAGGCTTCCAGGGAGGGCAATTTTGGGGCTTCACCATGTTTCATCGACATGTACAGCTGTGTGTCATCCGCATAGTAGTGAAAGTTAACATTATGTTTCCGAATGACATCACCAAGAGGTAAAATACAGTGGGGAGAACAAGTATTTGATGCAATAAAATGCAAATTAATTACTTAAAAATCATACAATGTGATTTTCTGGATTTTGGTTTTAGATTCCGTCTCTCACAGTTGAAGTGTACCTATGATAAAAAATACAGACCTCTACATGCTTTGTAAGTAGGAAAACCTGCAAAATCGGCAGTGTATCAAATACTTGTTCTCCCCACTGTATATAGTGAAACCAATAGTGGTCCTAAAACGGAACTTTGAGGAACACCAAAATTTACAGTTGATTTGTCAGGACAAACCATCCACAGAGACAAACTGATATCTTTCCGACAAATAAGATCTAAACTAGGCCAGAACTTGTCCGTGTAGACCAATTTGGGTTTGCAATCTCTCCAAAATAATGTGGTGATTGATGGTATCAAAAGAAGCACTAAGGTCTAGGAGCACGAGGACAGATGCAGAGCCTCTGTCTGACGCCATTAAAAGGTCCTTACCACCTTCACAAGTGCAGTCTCAGTGCTATGATGGGGTCTAAAACCAGATTGAAGCGTTTCGTATACATTGTTTGTCTGCAGGAAGGCGCAACAGCTTTTTCAAATAAAATTGAGAGGAATGGGAGATTCGATATAGGCTGATATTTTAAAACAATTTTCTGGGTCAAGGTTTGGCTTTTTCAAGAGATGCTTTATTACTGCCACTTTTAATGAGTTTGGTACACATCCAGTGGATAGAGAGCCGTTTATTATGTTCAACATGGGAGGGCCAAGCACAGGAAGCAGATCTTTCAGTAGTTTTGTTGGAATAGGGTCCAGTATGCAGCTTGAAGTTTTAGAGGCCATGATTATTTTCATCATTGTGTCAAGAGATATAGTACTCAAACAATTGAGTGTCTCCCTTGATCCTAGGTCCTGGCAGAGTTGTGCAGACTCAGGACAACTGAGCTTTGGAGGAATACGCAGATTTAAAAAGGAGTCCGTAATTTGCTTTCTAATCCTTTCTAATGGCTGTCTCATCATTGTCGGTGATGTCTCATCGTTGTCGGTGATGTCTCATCGTTGTCGGTGATGTCTCATCGTTGTCGGTGATAAGACCTACCACTGTTGCTTTGTTGGCAAACTGAATGATGGTGTTGGGAATCGTGCTTGGCCATGCAGTTGTGGGTGAACAGAGACTACAGAGGAGCCTAAGCACGCACATTACACACTAGTGTGTAACGGTACCAAATATTATTTTCTTCCTTTCATGGGATCTGGAGCCGTATTCATAAAGCTTCTCAGAGTAGAAGTGCTGATTAGGGCTGTTGCTGATCTAGGATCAGTTTCGTCTTTTAGATCATAAGGATCAAGATTACAAGGACACACACATTGCTCCTAGATCTGCACTCCTACTCCAAGAAGCTTTACGACCTGATAAGAAAAAAGCATGAGGCCCTAATGTACCGTCAATTAGAATCTAAAGAACGTAATGTAGAAGTGCTCGCTTTTTAGCAATAAAAGATGCTCCCCCTAAATGACAGTAGTTTATGTCTTTCCCCACTTAATTACTTTGTACTTGCACTGTAAAACATAATTTAATTGCTATCAGGATGACCGGACCTCGATAGCTCTCTTAGCTATGGAGGAGTTGAGTTTAAATGACAATAGGATAAAATATCATTATTAGGTTTCATGTGTGAAAGTACTTGTGAGAAAGGAGTTTGAAGCTTGTATCCATTCTGTTTTTGTACACCAACACAGGTGATCAGTGGCTCAATAGAACACATCTAATGAATTACCTCTAATCAACTGTCTTTTAATCCTTAAGAGTGCCATTCTTCTATTTTATTTTTCCATTACCAAGAGCGTAAGTTAGATATCATTACACATGCAGTGTGTGAATAGAGTAATTGTGAGATACGGAGAGGGAGTGCTGCTAGCGTGGGGCCTTTAGAGAGACAGCCTGGTGTGTGTTTGTACTGTTAAACAGACACACCCACACTAGCCCTGCTCTTTTACACCTGCAATAATCACATGAACCATGACAGACGGACTGTTATAATGGATCCAAGATTGAGAGAGTGTGTGTGTGTGTGTGTGTGTGTGTGTGTGTGTGTGTGTGTATCCAGACTGAACTTGCCTGCAAAATTGAAGACATATCTTGCAATGGAGCGACACTTTTAATTGGAAAATAATTATATCCGCATTCATTCAGCATTACCACAATGAGTCAAATGGCGTAAAAATTTATAATCTCAGTTGAGCTCAACGGCACAGAGCTCCTTCTTCTCACTCTCTTCTGTTTGTTTTTGCCTTTGCCAACATCCCATCTGTCTGAAGAAATTTGCATGGCAGTTTCTTGAGATGTGGGAAGAAATACTTTGCTCTTTTAACCTTTAGAAAACATTGCTTTAGAATAACATTCACATGGTTGAGATAGGATTTGAGAGAGTTAAATAATCATGTCACAGTTCAAATGTACAACTGTGTCTAAACAATTGCAGCTATTGTAATAGTCGTGATCTTGAGCAGGCGTTTTGGCCAGGCAACTGTCAATTGTGTACCTTGGTGTTATTAACCCCACTGCAACCTTCCTCAGTGACTTTCAGGGTTGGAGCAGGTGTTTCTGGCATGAATGATATATTCAGTTATGGGTTGATTGACTGTTCTGGGTTCTTGACTTATTTTACGTTCGTAGGCAGTGACAATCTTTAACTGCCTGATCAAATTAATATACAGATCAGTAGATAGAGTAGCAATGAATGGGGATTATGTCCTCAAATTACTTTGACTAAATGTGATGCGACACATTTGCAAATTAAATTAAACTGTGTTGACAATAATGAAAACGTAATTTGGGGAATCTTCATTGTAAATACATTGTTGGGGTTAATTACATTTCAACAATTTCAACAAAACCCTACCAAATAATCAAGGTAATCAATATTTAATTTATGTGGTTGTCAACTAGGCACAATGGTGCAAAACACTCCAACAAAATATGTTCTTATGAAATGTTGTTTTCAGGTTTCTGTACAGAGAGGAAGCAAAATTAAATGACCAAAAGGCAACTGGCGGCCTTCCTTTTGAAGGCCCTCAGATCAATTAAACAATCTATAAATACATAATTTAGGAACTCATTTGAGGTCTCAACTTACTGTTGCAAGTTAAAATAGTAGAACAGGTGCAATTTAGAAATGTGGTTGTGCATCAGCAGTTTTTATCTTGTGTTTTTATGTGAACAAATGTTTAATTATAATAAGGTTGGTAGCAACGTCAAATCGTTATGGAAACCTGTTGCAGTTCAAGTCGACTACTAAACTCGCAATGCTCTTTCTACCGGCTGCCTGGCCAGCTAGCTAGCAAATGTAGCTACACACAATAATACCAAAGTCAATATCAGACCATGGAGTGGTTTGGAATTAGTCATTTTCTAACTGCAAGCACCGCAAAAGCATTCATTAGCCTGCTATTCAGTGGAGTGCCTGTGTGGTCCCAAATCTCAGATTAGTGGTCTCTTTTCCTAGTTGAAAATGATAAAAATTCAACATTGGCTATGCTGTCAATGAAGCATGATTTGTGCCGCGCTCAAAACAACTTAACTCGGAACTGAGAAGTCTGACTTCAGTGAGTTCAAGACAACTGGGAACTCAGAAAAAAACAAGCTCCAACTGGCAAAATACATTTTGAACGGTCATCCAACTCGTAATTGTAAATCGGGAACTCGGGCCTCTTTGTACATGAATATCACTGAAAGCACCATAAATCCAGAGAATGACAGAATTTGATGACAAATTTTGCACAAAAAGGAACTCCTGGCCACCTTCCTGTTCAAGTGAGCACTGCACAACAAGGTGACCCTAATAATTTGGTATATTTTCACCTCTTAATTTCACCTAATGTTCTGACTTGGTGGTGCACATGTAGCCTATAACCTATTTTAGAGAAATGTAATCTTAAAATATTGTAAGAGCTTTCATTGTCTGTTGATATGCCCCCTGCTGAAGAAATAGTTATATTGACTACATCCGTTTTCGCTCGCTCATTAATATCTTAATCGAAATTACGGATTACCTCTTATCCGCTTGTCGTCCTCGTATGCAATAGATTGTACACCTCATTTGTCAGTAGAAACCACATCGGTTTAAGCAAGTCAGCCATAAAAGCTATGTTTTTCAACAGGCAGTAAATGAGGCTGAAAAACTGTTTTGCTGCCAGACAAGGCTCCGCTGATAGCCATGTGTAGCAGTGGTAAGGTGTTGGGACAGCTTTATGTAGGTGCTAACAGTCTGTGGGCAGCGTTTGTCACCGTTAGAGTACAATTAATGTATTGTTTAGTGTTGTGTTGTGTTGTGTAGTGTAGTGGCTTTGCTGGCATCCATTCCACATTATTACATTTTTTGCATCACCAAGATGTACATGCTAAAATCGCCACTGGACATGGGTCCGTATTGATATCTTACATGTATGATAGACATTTTTGCAATCTTAAAGTTGTTTTCCTATTAATTTCCAGTGTAGTGAGAGCGGCTTTATCGTAATGCTACCCTACATGAACAAAAGTATGTGGACACCTGCTCGTCAAACATTTCATTCCAAAATCATGGGCATTAATATGGAGTTGGTCCCCCCTTTGCTGCTATAACAGTTTCCACTCTTCTGGGAAGGCTTTCCACTAGATGTTGGAACTTTGCTGTGGAGACCTGCTTCCATTAGAAGGCCAGCATCCCGGAGTCGCCTCTCTGTTGACATTGAGACTGGTGTTTTGCGGGTACTATTTAATGAAGCTGCCTGTTGACCACTTGTGAGGTGTCTGTTTTTCAAACTAGACACTCTAATGTACTTGTCCTCTTGCTCAGTTGTGCACCAGGGCCTCCCACTCCTCTTTCTATTCTGGTTAGGGCCAGTTTGCGCTGTTCTGTGAAGGGAGTAGTACACAGCGTTGTACAAGATCTTCATTTTCTTGGCAATTTCTCGCATGGAATAGCCTTCATTTCGCAGAACAAGAATAGACTGACGAGTTTCTTAAGAAAGGTTTTTTGTTTCTGGCCATTTTGAGACTGTAATCGAACCGACAAATGCTGATGCTCCAGATACTCAACTAGTCGAAAGAAGGACAGTTTTATTGCTTCTATAATTAGAACAACAGTTTTCAGCTGTGCTAACATATTTGCAAAAGGGTTTTCTAATGATCAATTAGCCTTTTAAAACTTTAAACTTGGATTAGCTAACACAACGTGCCATTGGAACACAGGAGTGATGTTTGGTGATGATGGGCCTCTGTACACCTATGTAGATATTCCATAAAAAAATCTGTTGTTTCCGGCTACAAAAGTAATTTACAACATTACCATTTTAATAGATATAAAATGTGCTTTTTTTTCAAAGACAAGGACATTTCTAAGTGACCCCAAACATTTGAACGGTAGTGTAGATGTTACCATTTTAGTAATCAACCGAGCTAGTAAAAGTAACCTTTTTATTTTTGTCTTTCAGATGGACCAGAAACACACTTGGGTCTGTAGCTGCCATTTCCGGTGGGAAAGAGAAAGGGCCCTGTATTTACCAGAAAAGGTAGCTCATCCACCATGGCAGAAGAGGAAGATCAAGACTGTTGATTGGGAAACAAGAACAAACAGCGAGTCATGAGGATTGGGAGTTGAGGGACCAGTTGTCACATTGTCCAAGGTGTATTTGTGTTATGATAAACTATGAGTTTTCTGTCCTGATAAAGATTATGATACAGCATTGAAAAAGACCCACTGCTGACCAAATGTCTCTTTGTTTTCACGGACAACAGGAGTGAATCCTTCAGGCAGTGCTCAGGCTCACCCCACCAGAAGCAGTACACGATCAACGCCACCCTCAGCTAGGTGACCTGCTGGAAGTGATGTACTCTCTCACTCTGGGGGTAAGGCATCATTTAAACATCACAGATATAAATTCCCACTGTGCCCAGGATAAAATGCAATGTGAATTGCTTTTTGAGTAAAACTTTTATGTATTATAACCTATTCTGGGAGCCGTGTGTGTGTGTGTGTGTGTGTGTGTGTGTGTGTGTGTGTGTGTGTGTGTGTGTGTGTGTGTGTGTGTGTGTGTGTGTGTGTGTGTGTGTGTGTGTGTGTGCGCGTGTGTGTGTATTGTCTTCCCTGAAAAGAGGTACTGACAGGAGGAGCAATAAGAGTATGGTGGCAAAATTACAAACTTTGTTTTGCACATGCGTTGTATGAGCCTTAACCTATACATTTCCACTGTCTGTTTCTCTCGTAAGAAGAAGCCAGTGTTTTTTCCCCTCTTGTTTCTGAGCAACTTGTTCACGCAGCCAAAGACAAAGAGCCTCTGAGAGTGACAACAGTTTTTGGTCCATCCTGTTCTTTTTGTATATCTTTCAAGGGCACAGCTGTGTGGAGATATGAAGAGAACAGAGACTAGCTTGAGCAGCAGCGACAATTCTATCAGCAAAAAGAAGTAACAAAACTGACGTGATCACTTGTTTGTGCGCTATGTTCCCACCAAGATCTCACACACCTGCTAAACTGCCATGTATCAAATCATCAAATCAAATCAAATTTTATTTGTCACATACACATGGTTAGCAGATGTTAATGCGAGTGTAGCGAAATGCTTGTGCTTCTAGTTCCGACAATGCAGTAATAATCCAACAAGTAATCTAACTAACAATTCCAAAAAAAACTAATGTCTTATACACAGTGTAAGGGGATAAAGAATATGTACATAAAGATATATGAATGAGTGATGGTACAGACCAGCTTAGGCAAGATACAGTAGATGGTATCGAGTACAGTATATACATATGAGATGAGTATGTAAACAAAGTGGCATAGTTAGTGGCTAGTGATACATGTATTACATAAGGATGCAGTAGATGATATAGAGTACAGTATATACGTATACATATGAGATGAATAATGTAGGGTATGTAAACATTATATTAGGTAGCATTGTTTAAAGTGGCTAGTGATATATTTTACATAATTTCCCATCAATTCCCATTATTAAAGTGGCTGGAGTTGAGTCAGTGTGTTGGCAGCAGCCACTCAATGTTAGTGGTGGCTGTTTAACAGTCTGATGGCCTTGAGATAGAAGCTGTTTTTCAGTCTCTCGGTCCCAGCTTTGATGCACCTGTACTGACCTCGCCTTCTGGATGATAGCGGGGTGAACAGGCAGTGGCTCGGGTGGTTGTTGTCCTTGATGATCTTTATGGCCTTCCTGTAACATCGGGTGGTGTAGGTGTCCTGGAGGGCAGATAGTTTGCCCCCGGTGATGCGTTGTGCAGACCTCACTACCCTCTGGAGAGCCTTACGGTTGTGGGCGGAGCAGTTGCCGTACCAGGCGGTGATACAGCCCGCCAGGATGCTCTCGATTGTGCATCTGTAGAAGTTTGTGAGTGCTTTTGGTGACAAGCCGAATTTCTTCAGCCTCCTGAGGTTGAAGAGGCGCTGCTACGCCTTCTTCACGATGCTGTCTGTGTGAGTGGACCAATTCAGTTTGTCTGTGATGTGTATGCCGAGGAACTTAAAACTTACTACCCTCTCCACTACTGTTCCATCGATGTGGATAGGGGGTGTTCCCTCTGCTGTTTCCTGAAGTCCACAATCATCTCCTTAGTTTTGTTGACGTTGAGTGTGAGGTTATTTTCCTGACACCACACTCCGAGGGCCCTCACCTCCTCCCTGTAGGCCGTCTCGTCGTTGTTGGTAATCAAGCCTACCACTGTTGTGTCGTCCGCAAACTTGATGATTGAGTTGGAGGCGTGCGTGGCCACGCAGTCGTGGGTGAACAGGGAGTACAGGAGAGGGCTCAGAACGCACCCTTGTGGAGCCCCAGTGTTGAGGATCAGCGGGGTGGAGATGTTGTTGCCTACCCTCACCACCTGGGGGCGGCCCGTCAGGAAGTCCAGTACCCAGTTGCACAGGGCGGGGTCGAGACCCAGGGTCTCGAGCTTGATGACGAGCTTGGAGGGTACTATGGTGTTGAATGCCGAGCTGTAGTCGATGAACAGCATTCTCACATAGGTATTCCTCTTGTCCTGATGGGTTAGGGCAGTGTGCAGTGTGGTTGAGATTGCATCGTCTGTGGACCTATTTGGGCGGTAAGCAAATTGGAGTGGGTCTAGGGTGTCAGGTAGGGTGGAGGTGATATGATATGGTCCTTGACTAGTCTCTCAAAGCACTTCATGATGACGGAAGTGAATGCTACGGGGCGGTAGTCGTTTAGCTCAGTTACCTTAGCTTTCTTGGGAACAGGAACAATGGTGGCCCTCTTGAAGCATGTGGGAACAGCAGACTGGTATAGGGATTGATTGAATATGTCCGTGAACACACCGGCCAGCTGGTCTGCGCATGCTCTGAGGGCGCGGCTGGGGATGCCGTCTGGGGATGCCGTCTGGGCCTGCAGCCTTGCGAGGGTTAACACGTTTAAATGTTTTACTCACCTCGGCTGCAGTGAAGGAGAGTTTGCATGTTTTCGTTGCAGGCCGTGTCAGTGGCACTGTATTGTCCTCAAAGCGGGCAAACAGTTATTTAGTCTGCCTGGGAGCAAGACATCCTGGTCCGTGACTAGGCTGGTTTTCTTCTTGTAGTCCGTGATTGACTGTAGACCGCTGCATCACTCGGGGAGGCCCTCCATGACAATTCTTGGTGATGAGGATGGGATTGCTAACTCCGTTTGCTGATTGTTCCCAAGGACACCAAGGTTGACTGTGTGCAGGGGCTGCATTAGACGTGGCTCGGGAAGCGCACACTCCGCCTAAGTGGAGCAGAAGGGACCCACCTCGGACCCTCCAGGGAGCGTCAGTGAATGGATATGCTATTCCGAAAAATATAATTAAGGGTGAGACTGACTTTCTTTAGGGACAAAAGCGCACATTAAAATAAAGATCTTGTCTTAGTGACAGAAGACTGTGTGTAGAGAAGAATTCACTGTGTGTGTGTGTGAAGAAGACCTTGTCTTTTTGACAAGGAGGTCTCTGCTGTGTGTGGAGAGAACTCTGTTTTATAACAGACGTATTCCCGGGTAAATGTGCGTTATTTAGCAAAGTACTCAATTAATATCAATTGACTTGCCATGGTTTCCATGGTTTCCATGGTTTGCGATTGTCAAATGTAAAAGTAAACGCATGAGCTATGTGATTCCAGGTCAGGGTCCTGAGATAGAAATAAGGAAATATTCCTGCAGGTTAACACATTATTTTAGAAGGCCATTTGACCAACGGAGCCATAGGATAATTGGATATACTTGGGCAATAATTGATTACATACATAAAACACATACAACATTTTGTACAGGCGGAAATACTGTATGGGTACAGAATTCTAAACTACATAATGCAATTACAACATATGTTGATGGAAAAGAAATGCCCCCTTTTGAATTAACTCATTATCAATTTATTTTTGCATTAAGCCATAATTCATTTTAAGAAAGGAAGACGTCCCTAACTAAATACTGTTTGTTTTGTTTTTGTTTATCTGTGTGTGTGTGTGTGTGTGTGTGTATAGATGGTGTTTTACAATGGGAGTCAAGAGCAGAAGGGGAGAACCCTGTATGCCCAATCTGCTGACTGGACTGGTAAGGTAAGGTGGATAAGTGGGGTAGGGACATTCCTGAACAGGTACCAGACTTTCTCTTGAAAGGCACATTAAGCGAAGTTTTGTTAGCAGAATGTACAAAGAGGTTACAGGACTTTGAGAGATAAACCAAGAAAGGCAAGTAGAATAGACTGGGATGATTTTAGGAAGTGGGAAAGAGAAGCAGAGAAGGGCAGACAAGAAAATTAAAGGAATAATGGTGAATGATGAGAAACAATGACACAACTGGCATTATCAGTTGTTTGTGTGCTATGTTCCCACCATGATCTCACACACCTGCTAAACTGCCACGTAGACAGAGGTTGTATTTTCCTATAAAGGCTAAGACCCAACCCTTGTTTGTTGGGCTCTTAACTCTGCACTGTTGTTGAGTGGATTGTTAACCAGAACATTGTGACCAAAAGCCCTGACTCCTGCACATCCATCCCTGTAGCCATGTGAATGCCTTGATGCCATCTTCTTCATCATCTCTCCCCCACTTTACAGACAACACCCCATCCAGCGACTATTCGCAGCGACAGAGTAACGCATTTGTTCCTATTCATTGCTCAAAAATTGCTGGCTGTCAACCTCCCTTTCCCCATGGTGTGCCAGTCAGGGTTGGTGTGCTGTTCAACTGTTGCCTTGCCATATAGCCCCCTGCTCCACCACCGACAGCGCCATGCCAGCCAGGATGCCTGCATGCCCCAGGTGCCCCTATTTTTTTTTAACAATGTCTAGTACAGACTGGGATGACAGGGAGGGTAGCGGTTGTTCTGGCTCAGGTTCAAGGAGCCATGCCATTCCACTGAACCTGCCCCGGAGACGGTACCTTAGTCACTGAAGATCGTCCTCTGTGGGCTCTTGGGACAGAGGGTTCAAGTCTTCGGCCAGGTACAGATCCCCCACTGACTGTAACTGGTTGGGCCACGGCTGGCTTCCTCCACTCGCATTCCACATCAGTACGGACGATATTATGAACCGCCACGGAGGCATTCACATGTGGTAGAGAGAATCCCCTGGTCACCTATAGAGATCTGCCAAGAGGAAGGAGGTTAAATCAAATCAAAGTTTACAGTGAAATGCTTACTTACAGGCCCTAACCAACGGTGCAATTTTTAAGTAAAAAATAGGTATTAGGTGAACAATAGATAAGAAAGAAATAAGAAACAACAGTAAAAAGACGGTGAAAAATGACAGTAGCGAGGCTATTTATAGTAGTGAGGCTATAACAGTAGTGAGGCTATATACAGGCACCGGTTAGTCGGGCTAATTGAGGTAGTATGTACATGTAGGTATGGTTGAAGTGACTATGCAAATATGATAAACAGAGAGTAGCAGGAGTGTAAAAGAGGGGTGGTGGGTGGTGGGACACAATAAAGATAGTCTGGGTAGCCAATGTGAGGGCACCGGTTAGTCGGGCTAATTGAGGTAGTATGTACATATGTACATGAACGTATAGTTAAAGTGACTATGCATATATGATAAACAGAGAGTAGCAGCAGCGTAAAAAGAGGGGTTGGGGGAGCCACAATGCAAATAGTCCAGGTAGCCATTTGATTACCTGTTCAGGAGTCTTGTGGCTTGGGGGTAAAAGCTGTTGAGAAGCCTTTTGGTCCTAGACCTGGGACTCCGGTATCGCTTGCCGTGAGGTAGTAGAGAGAGCAGTCTATGACTGGGGTGGCTGGGGTCTTTGACAATTGCCCATGTCTTTCAATGCATGACTGTGAACACCTTGAAATGCAGTCGTTGTAAGAAATGTGCTATATAAATATATTTTTATTTGATTGATGACATTACAACTGTAGAATATTTAATAAACTGTGATTTTCACATGAGGACAAAGTGCAGTTTTTCCATAAACCTGTAATTGATCATTGGAGATTTTGTCACTTTACATATCAATCGTATAGTGGGAAGAATCCTATAAATCAAAACTGTGAATGCATGTACCACTCTGAATAAATAAATACTGTGCCTTTGAAGATTTGTCTCTGGTCATGAAACTACAATACAGGCTGGATGTCAAAACAAAGTAAGTTCTGAATGTCAATATATTTTTTAATTTATTCTCATCAACATTCTTGAACTGAGTTATCACTCATTGAAGTCTGGTATCCGGGGATGTCACTCCCTGATCTGTTTCACCTGTCCTTGTGCTTGTCTCCACCCCCCTCCAGGTGTCGACCATCTTCCCATTATCCCATGGGTACTTATACCTGTGTTTTCTGCGTGTGCGAATTTGTTTTGTTCGTTCAAACCTACCAGTGGTTTCCCTTGCTCCTGTCCTTGCCATAGTCCCTGTTTTCTAGTTTCCTGGTTTTGACCTTTCCTACCTGCCCTGAGCCTGCCTGCCGTCCTGTACTTTTGCCTCTACACTAGATTACCGACCTCTGCCTGACCTGAGTCCGCCTGCTTTTCCGGTGCCTTACACCCTCTCTGGATTATTGACCTCTGCCTGACCTGAGTCCGCCTGCTGTTCCGGTGCCTTACACCCTCTCTGGATTACCGACCCCTGCCTGACCTGAGTCCTCCTGCTGTTCCGCTGCCTTACACCCTCTCTGGATTACCGACCCCTGCCTGCCTTGACCCGTTGTTTGCCTGCCCCTGTTTAATGAATACACTTTCGTTCCTTCAACACTGTCTGCACCTGGGTCATACCTTAAAACGTGATTGGGGTAATCTGGTTAATGCTTAAATGGCTCTTTCCTTGTAGAATGTTGGTGGCAGTATAGAACATGTTGTATTGCTAAGATTTTCAAACTTAATTTAATAGCTACATTCACGTAGACAGGATAAACTTCATCCCTCATGCTGGCCCTGACCAAACCGGTAAATTGCCCATCACTATAGCTGCACTTCTCCACATGGCCAGACTTCTAGTGGTCTTCTCCCCTTTTAGTGCTCATACTTGAAAAATGCCATAAGATCTAAAATGGACACAAGTCAACATGCAGTACAAACAATTATAAATGTCACTATTTTTGATCTACTGCTCTGCTAACTAGCTAGGTAAAGTGTGGTAAGTAGCTAGCTAAGACCGAGAAAGGGGACATAAGAAGTTCCTGGATTGGGCACAGAAGGTCTCTGATCAAGCTGGTGAAAGGTAGCTGAAAGTGTCGGCCAGAAATTACGTGCAGGAGCTTCCTGACGGAATTTGTAGTCTTGCCAAGGTCTTCTCTGTTGCTAATTAGCATTTACATTTTGGTGGAGTAAATTAATAAAACTCACCTTGTCCAAGAGAGAATTACACGGTTATCAAAATGTAATGCCAGGGTAAGCCTACACAAAATACAGACCTTACATGAAGTAGTTCTAAAATCCCAGACACAATAGTTAATGATGAAAAAACTATTGGAACCATTACTGGGATTTAGAGCATCGGTCCAGTAACCGAAAGGTCGCTAGTTTGAATCCCCAGGCCAACTATGTGAAGAATCTGATGTGCACTTGAGTAAGGCACTTAACCCCAATGGCTCGTGTAAGTCACACTGAATAAGAGCATCTGCTAATTGACTAAAATGTACATTTAAAATGTACTGCTAGGTTTTATGGGTATTATGATGCAACCACTGTGCCGGACTACAGCTCAGATACACATAAAACATGAAATTACCCCTGGGAATTGGTAGAACATCGCTCAGAGATGCATGAAAACAATATAACATTCAAAATGGGTGAATCGGTCCTTTAAGTCAAGAAAGTCAAGCAAGATAGGTGAAAATAATGTTAACTTTTTCTTAAAAGAATAAAACATGGTACACTTATACAGTTTGGGGCAATGAACATTTTCAGAGATGGATCCAAACATTCACCTCATTGAAAAAAAATATTGTCGTGAATAAAGAGATGGAGCCATGGTAAAAACGCCCTCTGGCAGCCGTGGTGGCCATTTGTCCATTCCGTCATAACCAGGCAATGTGTTTTCCTTCATATATAATAATTGGGTTGATTTAAATGCACTTGCAGATCCCAGATATGATAAGCAGCGGTTTGCCATGTCTTCCTTATTCAAGTTGCCAATGTACTGCAGAGAGTCTAAGTCAATATTTGTCCTCATTTGTTCTGTTGACACCATGTCTGCACAGTCCCACTCAAATAAGCACCATACACACATATTAATTTTATTCCAAAACCATCATGGTACCTGTCCATCATATAGTCAGAGACCATTCCAATGTTTTTGTGTACAGTAAGGTTTGTGTTTTTGTAAAGTGTCCTCAGAAAGTGTTCATACCCCTTGACTTAATCCAAATTTTGTTGTTAGTGTCTGAATTCAAAATTGATTTAAAAATATATTATTTCACATCCACCAACACACAATACCCCATAATGACAAACTGAAACTCAATATTAGGAAGGTGATGCTAATGTTTAATAACTTAGTATATATACAGTACCAGTCAAAAGTTTGGACAACTACTCATTCAAGGGTTTTTCTTTATTTTTTACAATCATTTGTGTTGTGACAAGGTAGGGGTGGTATACAGAAGATAGCCCTATTTGGTAAAAGACCAAGTCCATATTGTGGCAAGAAGAGGTCAAATAAGCAAAAATAAAGGACAGTCCATCATTACTTTAAGACATGAAGGTCAGTCAATATGGAACATTTCAAGAACTTGTAAAGTTCCTTCAGGTGCAGTCGCAAAAACCATCAAGCTGTATGATGAAACTGGGTCTCATGAGGACCGCCACGGGAAAATAAGACCCAGAGTTACCTCTGCTGCAGAAGATAAATTAATTAGAGTTAAACTGCATCTCAGATTGCAGCCCAAATAAATGCTTCACAGAGTTCAAGTAACAGACACATTTCAACATTAACTGTTTAGAAGACAATGTTTGAATCAGGCCTTCATTGTCGAATTGCTGCAAGGAAACCACCACTAAAGGACACAAATAAGAAGAATATACTTGCTTGGTCCAAGAAATACGAGCAGTGGACATTAACCGGTGGAAATGTGTCCTTTGGTCTGGAGTCCAAATTGGAGAATTTTGGTTCCAACCGCGGTGTCTTTGTGAGACGTGGTGTGGGTGAACGGATGATCTCTGCATGTGTATTTCCCACTGTAAAGCATGGAGGAGGAGTTGTTATGGTGTGGGGGTGCTTTGCTGGTGACACTGTCTGTGATTTATTTAGAATTCAAAGCACACTTAACCAGCATGGCTACCGAAGCATTCTGCAGTGATACACCATCATATCTGGTTTGGGCGTAGTGGGACTATCATTTGTTTTTCAACAGGACAATGACCCAACACACGTCCAGGCTGTGTAAGGACTATTTTACCAAGATGGAGATTGATGGAGTAATGCATCAGATGACCTGGCCTACACAATCCCCCGGCC
Source organism: Oncorhynchus tshawytscha (assembly GCF_018296145.1). NCBI lineage: Eukaryota > Metazoa > Chordata > Actinopteri > Salmoniformes > Salmonidae > Oncorhynchus > Oncorhynchus tshawytscha. The sequence goes on along the minus strand of NC_056430.1, from coordinate 12,683,977 downwards.
TCAAACAAGTTGAGATGGTTTGGGATGAGTCGGACCACAGAGTGAAGGAAAAGCAGCCGATAAGTGCTCAGCATGTGGGAACTCCTTCAAGACTGTTGGAAAAGCATTCCAGGTGAAGCTGGTTGAGAGAATGCCAAGAGTGTGCAAAGCTGTCATCAAGGCAAAGGTTGGCTATTTGAAGAATCTCAAATCTAAAATATATTTTGATTTGTTTAACCTCTTGCGTCGAGCCATCCCGGATCCGGGATCATGAATACAGCCTCAAGCTCATTACCATAACGCAACGTTAACTATTCATGAAAATCGCAAATGAAATGAATATGCTAGCTCTCAAGCTTAGCCTTTTGTTAACAACACTGTCATCTCAGATTTTCAAAATATGCTTCTCAACCATTGCAAAATAAGCATTTGTGTAACAGCTAGCGCTGTTAGCGTAGCATGCTAGCGTAGCATTTAGCGTTAGCATTAGCAGGCAACATTTTTACAAAAACCAGAAAATCATTCAGATAAAATCATTACCTTTGAAGAACTTCAGATGTTTTCAATGAGGAGACTCTCAGTTAGATAGCAAATGCTCAGTTTTTCCTGAAAGATGATTTGTTTAGGAGAAATTGCTCCGTTTGGTGCGTCACGTTTGGCTACCAAAAAAACCCGAAAATTCAGTCTTCAAAACGTCAAACTTTTTTCCAAATTAACTCCATAATATCGACTGAAACATGGCAAACGTTGTTTAGGACCAATCCTCAAGGTGTTTTTCACATATCTCTTCATGATATATCGTTCGTTGAAAGCCTCCTCTCTCCTCTCAATCAGTGGATGACTGCGTGCAACTTGTAGATTACGCACCAATTTACACAAAGGACACTGGGCGGACCCGTGGTAAATGTAGTCTCTTATGGCCAATCTTCCAATGATATGCCTACAAATACGTCACAATGCTGCAGACACCTTGGAGAAACGATAGGAAGGGCAGGCTCATTCCCGGCGCATTCACAGCCATATAAGGAGACAATAGAAAACAGAGCTTCGAAAATTCTGCCCATTTCCTGGTTAAAGTATCATCTTGGTTTCGCCTGTAGCATGAGTTCTGTGGCACTCACGGATAATATCTTTGCCGTTTTGGAAACCTTAGAGTGTTTTCTTTCCAAAGCTGCCAATTATATGCATAGTCAAGCATCTTTTCGTGACAAAATATTGCGCTTAAAACGGGCACGTTTTTTCATCCATAAATTAAAAGAGCACCCCCTATATCCAAGAAGTTAACACTTTTTTGGTTACTACAAGATTCCATATGTGTTATCTATGTACAAGGTAGAAAATAGTAAAAATAAAGAAAAACCCTTGAATGAGTAGGTGTTCTAAAACGTTTGATCTTTTAAACATTCACAGTGTAGGTTGGAAAAAGCATGTGAACCCCTAGGCCAAGGACTTCTCCAAAAGCTAATTGGAGTCAGGAGTCAGCTACAAAAGTATCTCTAAACGCCTTGACGTTCATCAGTCCATGGTAAGACAAATTGTCTATAAATGGAGAAAGTTCAGCACTGTTGCTACTCTCCCTAGGAAAGGTGTGGCAGGTAGCCTAGCAGTTAAAGCATTGGACCAGTAACTGAAAGGTTGCTAGATTGAATCCCTGAGCTCACAAGTTAAAAATCTGTTGTTCTGCCCCTGAACAAGGCAGTTAACCCATTATTCCTAGGCTGTCATTGTAAATAAGAATTTGTTATGTACTGACTTGCCTAGTTAATTAACAAAGAAGGAGTGGCTGTCCTGCAAAGATGACTGCAAGAGCACAGTGCAGGATACTCAATGCGGTTAAGAAGAATCCTAGAGTGTCAGCTAAAGATTTACATAAATCTCTGGAACATTCTAACATCTTTATTGACAAGTCTACGATATACATAAAACACTAAACAAGAATGGTGTTCATGGGAGGACAACACGGAAGAAGCCACTTCTGTCCAAAAAAAGTTTACTAAAGTGCACCTGGATGTTCCACAGTGCTACTGGCAAAATATTCTGTGGACAGTTAAAACTACAGTTGAGTTGTTTGGAAGGAACACACAACACTATGTGTGGAGAAAAAAGGCACAGCACACCAACATCAAAACCTCATCCCCACTGTAAAGTATGCTGGCGGTAGTATCACGGTTTGGGGCTGCTTTGCTGCCTCTGGACAGCTTGCTATCATCTACGGAAAAATGAATTCCCAAGTTTATCAAGACATTTTGCAGGAGAATGTAAGGCTATCTGTCCGCCAATTGAAGCTCAACAGAAGTTGGGTGATGCAACAGGACAACGACCCAAAACACAGAAGTAAATTAACAACAGAATGGCTTCAACAAAAGAAAATACGCCTTCTGGAGTGGCCCAGTCAGAGACTGACCTCATCCCGATTGAGATGCTGTGGCATTACCTCAAGAGAGCAGTTCACACCAAGCATCCCAAGAATATTGCTGAACCGAAACAGTTTTGTAAAGAGGAGTGATCCAAAATTTCTCCTGACCGTTGTGCAGGTCTGATCCCCAACTACAGAAAATGTTTGGTCGAGGTTATTGCTGCCAAAGGAGGGTCAAACAGTTATTAAATCCAAGGGTTCACATACTTTTCCCACCCTGCACTGTGAATGTTTACACGGTGTGTTCAATAAAGACATGAAAACGTATAATTGTTTGTGTTATTGGTTTAAGCAGACTGTGTTTGTCTATTGTTGTGACATAGATGAAGATCAGATCAGATTTTATGACCAATTTATGCAGAAATCCAGGTATTTCCAAAGGGTTCACATACTTTTTCTTGCCACTGTAGTTGTACAGTTTAGTTTATTAAACTAGCTGTTACACATGCAGTTTAGTAATATAGTTTCTTCTTCTTTAAGTTTTTTCGACCTCAATCTGTCTTGGTCAAAACTAGCCTTTTAGGTGGGTGAATCTGTGTGCATCAGAATTCCAAAGAAGACGTTACCTATCACCATAACAACATTAACTGTCTCAATAACTTTTGTAAGAACTATTATGGGAACTTGCTATTGAGCATAAAGAAAAACACAGCTATGCCACACGCACAGGTAATTATCCCAATGCTAAACACTACCTGGAAGCCAAACATTGGCATTCCTGAGGTTATTTGTTCAGATGCCAGGGCTGGTGACAGACAAATGCCTCAAGCTAAGGGAGACATACTGCAGTGGTGGAAAAAGTACCCAATTGTCATACTTCAGTAAAAGTAAAGACACAGTTGATGTCGGAAGTTTACAAACACTTAGGTTGGAGTCATTAAAACCCGTTGTTCAACCACTCCACAAATTTCTTGTTAACAAACTATAGTTGTGGAATGTCGGTTAGGACATCTACTTTGTGCATGACACAAGACATTTTTCCAACAATTGTTTACAGACAGATTATTTAACTTGTTCACTGTTTCACAATTCCAGTGGGTCAGAAGTTTACATACACTAAGTTGACTGTGCCTTTAAACAACATGGAAAAGTCCAGAAAATGATGTGATGGCTTTAGATGCTTCTGATAGGCTAATTGACATCATTTGAGTCAATTGGAGGTGTACCTGTGGATGTATTTCAAGGCCTACCTTCAAACTCAGTGCCTCTTTGCATGACACAATTTTTTTGTAGACCTCCCCAAGTCTGGTTCATCCTTGGGAGCAATTTCCAAACGCCTGAAGGTACCACGTTCATCTGTACAAACAATAGTACGCAAGTATAAACACCATGGGACCACACAGCCGTCATACCACCTCAGGATGGAGACGTGTTCTGTCTCCTAGAGATGAATGTACTTTGGTGCGAAAAGTGCAAATCAATCCCAGAACAACAGCAAAGGAAGATGTGAAGATGCTGGAGGATACAGGTACAAAAGTATCTATATCCTATATCGACATAACCTGAAAGGCTGCACAACAAGGAAGAAGACACTGCTCCAAAACCGCCATAAAAAAGCCAGACTACAGTTTGCAACTGCACATGGGGACAAAGATCACACTTTTTGGAGAAATGTCCTCTGGTCTGTTGAAACAGAATTGTTTGGCCATAATGACCATCGTTATGTTTGGAGGAAAAAGGGGGAGGCTTGCAAGCCAAAGAACACCATCCCAACCGTGAAGCTCAGGGATGGCAGCAGCATGTAGTGGGGGTGCTTTGCTACAGGAAGTACTGGTGCACTTCACAAAATAGATGGCAGCATGAGGGAGGAAAATGATGTGGATTTATTGAAGCAACATCTCAAGACATCAGTTAGTTAAAGTTTGGTTGATGGGTCTTCCAAATGGACAATGACCCCAAGCATATTTCCAAAGGTGTGGCAAAATGGCTTAAGGACAACAAAGTCAAGGTATTGGAGTAACCATCACAAACCCCTGACCTCAATCCCATAGAATATTTGTGGGCAGAACTGAAAAAGTGTGTGTGAGCAAGGAGGCCTACAAACCTGACTCAGTTACACCAGCTCTGTCAGGAGGAATGGGCCAAAATTCACCCAACTTATTGTGGGTAACTTGTGGAAGGCTACCCAAAATGTTTGACTCAAGTTAAACAATTTAAAGGCAATGCTACCAAAAACGAATTGAGTGTATGCAAACTTCTGAACCACTGGGAATGTGATGAAAGAAATAAAAGTTGAAATAAATCATTCTCTCTATTATTATTCTGACATTTCACATTCTTAAAATAAAGTGGTGATCCTAACTGACCTAAGACAGGGAATTTTTACTAGGACTAAATGTCAGGAATTGTGAAAAACTGAGTTAAATGTATATGGCTAACACCGAACCCAAACTGGCTGCATGCGTGCGCCATCGTGCATAAATGTATTTTGTCCTCCTACACCAAACGCGATCACGACACGCAGGTTAACATATCAAAGCAAGCTCTGAAACAACTACAGTAACTTGGGAACAGGTCGAAAAGTATTACACATTTATGGCAATTTAGCTAGTTAGCTACCACTTGCTAGCTAATTTGTCCTATTTAGTTAACTTGCTGTTGCTAGCCAATTTGTCCTGGGATATAAACATTGAGTTGTTACTTTACCTGAAATTCACAAGGTCCTCTAATTAATCCACACATAAAACCCTCAACCGAATTGTTTCTAATCATCTTTCCTCATTCCAGGCTTTTTCATCTTTGAACTTATATGGTGATTGTCATTTAAATATTCATAGTATTACTACACCGACCGACAACACAGTTCATCTTTCAATCACCCACATGGGTAAAACCAATGAGGAGATGGCACGTGGGTACCTGCTTCTATAAACCAATGAGGAGATAGGAGAGGCAGGACTTGCAGCGCGATCTAGAAAGGAGTTCTATTTTAGCCCTTGGCAACGGAGATGCTCGTTGATGCGCGCGAGTAGTGTGGGTGCAATAATTGAATTACATAGATTTCTAAATTTATTTTGCAATGCTCGCGCACGCGAGGTAAGCGGTGTGGTCAGCCTATAAGGTGTATGTTCCGACTTCCGACTTCAACTGTACCTTAATAGAAAATGACTCAAGTAAAAGTCACCCAGTAAATTACACCCAGTCTGAAAGTATTTGGTTATAAATATATCAATATATCAAAAGCAAATGTAATCATTTTAAATGCCTTATATTAAGCAAAACAGGTGGCACCATTTTATTTTATTCTTACAGAGAGCCAGGGGCACACCTCTAACATTCATACATTGTTTAGAAACTAAGCATGTGTGTTTAGTGAGTCCACCAGATCAGAGGCAGTAGGCATGACCAGGGATGTTATCTTGATAAGTGTGTGAATTGGACCATTTTCCTGTCCTGATGAGCATTAAAAATGCAACGAGTACTTATGGGTGTCAGGAATAATGTATGGAGTAAAAAGTACATACTTTTCTTTTGGAATGTATTGTGGTAAACATTGTCCAAAATTTAAATAGTAAATTACAGATACTCCCAAAAAACTACTTAAGTTGTACTTTAAAGTATTTTTACTTAAGTACTTTACAGCACTGACATACTGAATCCATACGCTCAAACGCACCACCTATCTCAATGAGGACATCGATTTCTCCCCTTTCCAGTAGCCCCTCCACCCTACACACTCAAGTCTGGTCCTTTCAGGCTACAGACTTTAGTCCCTAAAAAATCCAATGTATTCTATTCTCCAACATTAAGTGGGGTTGTTTCAGAATAAATAAGTTGTTTCTCCTTTTCAGCCACTATATATTTACATTTAACATTATTATTATTATTATTATTATGTTCATATTGTCAGTCTGCAACAAAAGTAATGGGTTGTTTAATGAATGTCAATTTTTCTATCATTGTCCAACTGTAATTTTTATTTTTGTACATGTGTATGCACTGTATATAGTTTATTTTACATGTGTATGCACTGTATATAATTTATTTTACATGTGTATGCACTGTATATAATTTATTTTACATGTGTATGCACTGTATATAATTTATTTTACATGTGTATGCACTGTATATAATTTATTTTACATGTGTATGCACTGTATAGTTTATTTTACATGTGTATGCACTGTATATAGTTTATTTTACATGTGTATGCACTGTATAGTTTATTTTACATGTGTATGCACTGTATATAGTTTATTTTACATGTGTATGCACTGTATATAGTTTATTTTACATGTGTATGCACTGTATATCGTTTATTTTACATGTGTATGCACTGTATATCGTTTATTTTCCGCTCTTCATGACATACAATGTGATTTGAGGTGCAGCTATCAGCAAAGTCAGTGCGAGTAGTACAAAAGTGCAAGTGAAGGTTCACGAAAGGTAAACGTGTTCATTTGGGGGATGCTGTGGGACTTTTTCCATTCCATTTTTTTATTGCTTTTGAGCATGTCTGAACTTTAGTCATTGTGATAACACCACTTAAGTCAGTGTACAGTAAGATGAAGAAGTGAGATGGCCTACACTGAACCCTGGATAGAAGAGCCCACTGTGAGGAAACATCATACCTGTCCCATAAACCAACGGCCACACCATAAATATGGGAAGCAAGCCCTCTGTCACCACTACTGCTTACTTCTCACCAATAGACTTGCAGTTGTTTGTATTGCCACAGTAATGTTTTCCTCAGGGACCCAATACCTCATTGTTCTGTCATTTGGGAACTGCAGCCTCATCCTAGTGGTTAGAGTGTTGGACTAGTAACCGAAAGGTTGCAAGATCAATATCCCTGAGCTGACAAATTAAAAAATCTGTCGTTCTGCCCCTGAACAAGGCAGTTAACCCACTGTTCCTAGGCCATCATTGAAAATAAGAATTTGTTCTTAACTAGTAAAAAATAAAAATAAAATCCTGGCAAAAGAGAACATATAACTGTGCTGTTGTCTCCCTGCCAAACGGGGCCGATTCCAAGGAATCATTACCGTCACCTGCTAACCGATGTTTCAAACAGTGTGTTACATAAGTCAAAACTGAGTCAAAAAATAAACCTGGTGCCACATTTTCTGTTTCAGTGTTAATTTAATCGTACAAATGTTCATTTATACATATAGGAAAAAGGCTTTAATTTGACATTTTCTCTTCTCATGAATGTTCTATCATAAGACTATGCAAATGCACCACTCTCCATGCCATCTTGATTAAAACTGCACCCTCCCACCAAAATAAAAAAACGGAATAAAGCTAAGAATTAAACACTCTCTGGTTTCAGAGTAAAATGCAGAACAGTGAACACAGAGGACTAACATAATGCCCTTGACAAATACATAAATATGAAAGGCTGGTGTGAAAGCACAACAGCCACAAGAAAACAGGGACTTTTCATCAGAAGAAACCATAAGATAAGACTCTTGTATGAGCATCTACAAGATCTTTAGTCTATGAATAACAATTGTCATCAATTTCCTTGTTTTTCATTTACTCATAACCTTGTGGAAATTGTGAAACATTGGAAGCAGAGAAATCTTGATTTGCTTGAAGAACGTGAAGGTAAATAAAATAAATTAAAATAACATTCCAGATGGGGAAAAAAATTGCATAACATGATGTTAACTTGGTTGATACCATGTAATTGTAAACAATAATTAATATGACTACATGTCATAATGGAGCATTCCACTTTGACGCAGAGGAATGAATGAATTCCAGGGTTGAACCTGTCCTTTTGAGCGTATGTACCCACTCTACTTAATTTGACAATCAAAACGGGACTCAACATTGTTAAGTGTGGAAGAAAACTAAAACACGGAGAATATATACTATTACAACAGACAATAATATCTAGATCCAGACAGCATACAGAAACTAAATCAAATCACCACTTGTAAACATCTGAAGTGACATCGTGCAAACTGCAGAAACAAAACAAACGGTGCTGATATTGTCAATGGCTTGAGCAGTCACAAACCCAGAATTTAAATACCTCTCCCTATGATGGGAAAGGGAAGTCTACTTTTCAATGTCTGTAGTGATGTGTCAGAGACCATTTGGTTTGATTGTTTAGTTAATAGCACCATCTGCTGGCTCTAAAGAACAAGCTTTACCACTGAATGATCCATATGTGTCGTAAGTACAGTACAACAAAGGCTTGTTTAAGGGGCAACTCATTCACAGGCCTGTATCCTAATTTCTGAAACACCTGTGGAGAATTATAATTTTTTTATTAGTATTATTTTGTTTAATCTATTTAGATACATAACCTACATAACCTACCTGGCCTACATACATAGGTCACCACAACTTCTTTACCAAAGTTGTATCCACCACTGTGTTCAGTAAAATCCAAAAGGAAACTATACACGTGCACACATGCACAATTCAGAAAACACAGACAAGGATTCAAATCCTACAATAATAGCTCAACAGGCAAAATAGTTTAAGATGGCACATTTCATTTGCTCAAGCTCACACACATCCATCCTTTTGCTAAGCTCAACCAGCAGTGCCTACCCTACACTAATGAGGTGTGTTGACAGCTACAAATAATAACAAAACATGTATGTAGTAGAATTTAGGATTTATAGCACTCTTTATGTAGCATTCACTCATGCTGATCTTGGGAGGGTGCTGATGATGCTGGTAGGGTGTTCACTGGGATAGGTGCCTCCTTGTTCTCACTGTAGCTTGTGTTTTGGTGGAATGGGGTAGGGCTCAAGGGAGAGAGTTGTCTAGAGTCTGTATGAAATATGTGTCCCTCCCCTCTCCAGTGCCCCTGCCGCAGGTCAGCATCAGCATGCCCAGGTCTGTTCAGCACCACCTGGCCTGGGTCTCCATCTGTCTAACTCTGGCCTAACGGATAGGGTCCATGAACACCCTGAGGGGAGAGACAGAACACAGTCAACACAATGTATTCTACGAGTTATAATCTTTCTGTTATTTTTCTATTTTTCTCTCTGCATTGTTGGGAAGTATTTCACTGTTAGTCTATACTTGTTGTTTACGAAGCATGTGGCAAATATATATATTTTTATTTTTATTTGCATGATAGAAGTTCAGTGATCGCCCTGTAGCATTCACATCTGTAATTATGAAGTACTTTGAAAGGCTGGTCATGGCAGACATCAAAACCATCATCTCAGACACCATAGATCCACTCCAATTCGCATACTGCTTCAACAGATCCACAGATGACGTTATCTCAATTGTACTTCACATTGCCCTCTCCCACCTGTATAAGAGGGGAAATAACTCAGACTTCAGGTCAGCGTTTAACACCATAGTCCCCTCCAGGCTCATCACCAAGCTAGGGACCCTTCATGTACTTCCGGCGCCGACAGAGATGGCCGCCTCGCTTCGCGTTCCTAGGAAACTATGCAGTATTTCTTACACTAGTACCCCAGGTCATCTTAGGTTTCTTTACATACACCCGAGAAGAACTACTGAATATAAGATCAGCGTCAACTCACCATCAGTACGACCAAGAATATGTTTTTCGCGATGCGGATCCTGTGTTCTGCCTTACAACCAGTGTAACCGAGTGGATCACATGCAGCGACCAAAAAAAAAACGACTCAGAAAAAGAGGGAAACGAAGCGGTCTTCTGGTCAGACTCCGGAGACGGGCACATCGTGCACCACTCCCCAGCATTCTTCTTGCCAATGTCCAGTCTCTTGACAACAAGGTTGATGAAATCCGAGCAAGGGTAGCATTCCAGAGGGACATCAGAGACTGTAACGTTCTCTGCTTCACGGAAACATGGCTAACCGGAGAGACGCAATCCGAAGCGGTGCAGCAGCGGGTTTCTCCACGCATCGCGCCGACAGAAACAAACATCTCTCTGGTAAGAAGACGGGCGGGGGCGTATGCCTTATGGCCAACGTGACATGGTGTGATGAAGGAAACATACAGGAACTCAAATCCTTCTGTTCACCTGATTTAGAATTCCTCACAATCAAATGTAGACCGCATTACCTACCAAGAGAATTCTCTTCGATTATAATCACAGCCGTATATATCCCCCCCCAAGCAGACACATCGATGGCTCTGAACGAACTTTATTTAACTCTCTGCAAACTGGAAACGATTTATCCGGAGGCTGCATTCATTGTAGCTGGGGATTTTAACAAGGCTAATCTGAAAACAAGACTCCCTAAATTTTATCAGCATATTGATTGCGCAACCAGGGGTGGAAAGACCCTGGATCATTGTTACTCTAACTTCCGCGACGCATATAAGGCCCTGCCCCGCCCCCTTTCGGAAAAGCTGACCACGACTCCATTTTGTTGATCCCTGCCTACAGACAGAAACTAAAACAAGAAGCTCCCACGCTGAGGTCTGTCCAACGCTGGTCCGACCAAGCTGACTCCACACTCCAAGACTGCTTCCATCACGTGGACTGGGAGATGTTTCGTATTGCGTCAGACAACAACATTGACGAATACGCTGATACGGTGTGCGAGTTCATTAGAACGTGCGTTGAAGATGTCGTTCCCATAGCAACGATTAAAACATTCCCTAACCAGAAACCGTGGATTGATGGCAGCATTCGTGTGAAACTGAAGGCACGAACCACTGCTTTTAATCAGGGCAAGGTGTCTGGTAACATGACTGAATACAAACAGTGCAGCTATTCCCTCCGCAAGGCTATCAAACAAGCTAAGCGCCAGTACAGAGACAAAGTAGAATCTCAATTCAACGGCTCAGACACAAGAGGTATGTGGCAGGGTCTACAGTCAATCACGGACTACAGGAAGAAACCCAGCCCAGTCACGGACCAGGATGTCTTGCTCCCAGGCAGACTAAATAACTTTTTGCCCGCTTTGAGGACAATACAGTGCCACTGACACGGCCTGCAACGGAATCATGCGGTCTCTCCTTCACTGCAGCCGAAGTGAGTAAGACATTTAAACGTGTTAACCCTCGCAAGGCTGCAGGCCCAGACGGCATCCCCAGCCGCGCCCTCAGAGCATGCGCAGACCAGCTGGCCGGTGTGTTTACGGACATATTCAACCAATCCCTATACCAGTCTGCTGTTCCCACATGCTTCAAGAGGGCCACCATTGTTCCTGTTCCCAAGAAAGCTAAGGTAACTGAGCTAAACGACTACCGCCCCGTAGCACTCACATCCGTCATCATGAAGTGCTTTGAGAGACTAGTCAAGGACCATATCACCTCCACCCTACCTGACACCCTTGACCCACTCCAATTTGCTTACCACCCAAATAGGTCCACAGACGATGCAATCTCAACCACACTGCACACTGCCCTAACCCATCTGGACAAGAGGAATACCTATGTGAGAATGCTGTTCATCGACTACAGCTCGGCATTCAACACCATAGTACCCTCCAAGCTCGTCATCAAGCTCGAGACCCTGGGTCTCGACCCCGCCCTGTGCAACTGGGTACTGGACTTCCTGACGGGCCGCCCCCAGGTGGTGAGGGTAGGCAACAACATCTCCTCCCCGCTGATCCTCAACACTGGGGCCCCACAAGGGTGCGTTCTGAGCCCCCTCCTGTACTCCCTGTTCACCCACGACTGCGTGGCCATGCACGCCTCCAACTCAATCATCAAGTTTGCGGACAACACAACAGTGGTAGGCTTGATTACCAACAACGACGAGACGGCCTACAGGGAGGAGGTGAGGGCCCTCGGAGTGTGGTGTCAGGAAAATAACCTCACACTCAACGTCAACAAAACTAAGGAGATGATTGTGGACTTCAGGAAACAGCAGAGGGAACACCCCCCCATCCACATCGATGGAACAGTAGTGGAGAGGGTAGCAAGTTTTAAGTTCCTCGGCATACACATCACAGACAAACTGAATTGGTCCACTCACACAGACAGCATCGTGAGGAAGGCGCAGCAGCGCCTCTTCAACCTCAGGAGGCTGAAGAAATTCGGCTTGTCACCAAAAGCACTCACAAACTTTTACAGATGCACAATCGAGAGCATCCTGGCGGGCTGTATCACCGCCTGGTATGGCAACTGCACCGCCCTCAACCGTAAGGCTCTCCAGAGGGTAGTGAGGTCTGCACAACGCATCACCGGGGGCAAACTACCTGCCCTCCAGGACACCTACACCACCCGATGCTACAGGAAGGCCATAAAGATCATCAAGGACATCAACCACCCGAGCCACTGCCTGTTCACCCCGCTGTCATCCAGAAGGCGAGGTCAGTACAGGTGCATCAAAGCTGGGACCGAGAGACTGAAAAACAGCTTCTATCTCAAGGCCATCAGACTGTTAAACAGCCACCACTAACATTGAGTGGCTACTGCCAACACACTGTCAATGACACTGACTCTACTCCAGCCACTTTAATCATGGGAATTTATGGGAAATGATGTAAATATATCACTAGCCACTTTAAACAATGCTACCTTATATAATGTTACTTACCCTACATTGTTCATCTCATATGCATACGTTGATACTGTACTCTATATCATCGACTGCATCCTTATGTAATACATGTATCACTAGCCACTTTAACTATGCCACTTGGTTTACATACTTATCTCATATGTATATACTGTACTCGATATCATCTACTGTATCTTGCCTATGCTGCTCTGTACCATCACTCATTCATATATCCTTATGTACATATTCTTTATCCCCTTACACTGTGTATAAGACAGTAGTTTTTTTGGAATTGTTAGTTAGATTACTTGCTCGTTATTACTGCATTGTCGGAACTAGAAGCACAAGCATTTCGCTACACTCGCATTAACATCTGCTAACCATGTGTATGTGACAAATAAAATTTGATTTGATTTGATTTGTGACTGATGGAGATGAGTCAGCCTACAGGAAGGAGATCAGCGACTTAGCAGTGTGGTGCAAGGACAACAACCTCTCCCTCAACGCCAGTAAGACCAAGGAGCTTTGTGGACTATAGTTAAAAGACGGGAGAGCACGTCCCCATTCCACATCCACAGGGCTGTTGTGGAGCAGGTCAGGAGCTTCAAGTTCCTTGGTGTCCACATCACTAAGGACCTAACATGGTCCACACACACCTGCACAGTTGTGAAGAGGGCACGGTAGCACCTATTCCCCCTCAGGATGCAGAAAATATTTGGTATGGGCCCTCGGATCCTCCAAAAGTTTGACAGCTACACCATCGAGAGCACCTTGACTGGCTGCATCACAGCTTGATATGGTAAATGCACCACCCTTGACCGCAAAGCGCTTGAGGGTGGTGCGGACAGCGCAGTACTTCACTGGGGGCCGAGCTCCCTGCCATCCAGGACCTCTATATCAGGCAGTGTCAGAGGAAGGCATGAAAAAATGCCAAAAGACTCCGCCCACCCAAGCAAGGCTGCTCACTCTGCTACCGAGCCCGCTTCTACCCCCAAGCCATAAGACAGCTAAATAGTCCATTAAGGGTGCCCAAAATATCTTCACTGACCCTACGCAAACTCACTAGACTATATACAGTGCATTCGGAAAGTATTCAGAGTCCTTCACTTTCCCCCCATTTTGTTACGTTACAGCCCTATTCTAAAATGGATTCTAAAAATTGTCCTCAATCTACACACAATAATGACGAAGCGAAAACGGGTTAAGATATTTTTGCAACTTTATAAAAAATACTTATTTACATAAGTATTCAGACCCTTTGCTATGAGACTTGAAATTGAGCTCAGGTACATCCTGTTTCCATTGATCATCCCTTTTCTCCCCAATTTCGTGATATCCAACTTGTAGTTACAGTCTTGTCCCATCGCTGCAACACCTGTACGGACTCGGCAGAGGCAAAGGTCGAGAGCCATGCGCCCCCCGAAACACGACCCCGCCAAGCCACACTTCTTCTTGACACACTGCCCGCTTAACCCTGAAGCCAGCCGCACCAATTTGTCAGAGGAAACAATGTACAGCTGGCGACCGAGGTCAGCTTGCATGCACCCGGCCCGCCACAAGGAGTCGCTAAAGCGAGATGGGACAAGGACAATCCAGCCAGCCAAACCCTCCCCTAACCCGGACGATGCTGGGCCCCTACATACAGCACAGCTGTATTTTTCAGAAAGATAAGCTCAGCCGTATGTAAGGAAGTACCTCAGTCTATTACTGGCTCAATAAAATCTGTGAATGAGCAACAGAAGTAAGTGTTTCTGAACAGACTAGTTTACCCAGCCAAGAGTGGCAGTAAGTTAACAATGCTGGAATAAAATGGATTGCTCTGACAGAAGTAGGAGGTGATTTAGAGCAGGCACACACAGCTCTGAGGGCTATTGCACCAGTATATGGTTGTGAACTGACAAAGGGTTATTATCGCATAAACAGGTAAATTAATAAAAGGGGAATAAACTGGGCAGATGGAGGATGTTATTGCTCAGTGAAAACCACCAACTGACACGTAGGACCAGTTTCCCAGAAACAGATTAGGACTACAGGGGTCGGTGCTTTCAATGGCGAATATCAGTTGAGAATGCTTTTTAGTCCAGGATTAGGCTTAATATGGGTCTGGGAAACCCGTAGAGTTGACCTTTAGAGCAGAGGTGTCAAACATACGGCCCATGAACCCATTCAATCCGGTGGTTTGAGCAAACAAAATAGCACACAATCAACACTGAAATTACTAAAACTAGGCCTCCCGAGTGGCGCAGCGGTCTATGGCACTGAGGCACTTGAGGTTTCACTTCAGACCCAGGTTAAAACCCAGGCTGTGTCAGCAGCCCGTGACCGGGCGGGGTAAAATTGGCCCAGCGTCGTCTGGGTTAGGGGAGGGTTTGGTCGGCCGGGATTTCCTTGTCACACCGCGCTCTAGCCTGCAAACTGACTTCAGTCACCAGCTGGACGGTAATTTCCTCCAACAAATTGGTGAGGCTGGCTTCCGGGTTAAGCAAGTAGAGTGTCAAGAAGCAGTGTGGCTTGGCAGGGTCCTGTTTCGGAGGACTCTTGACC
Organism: Oncorhynchus tshawytscha; assembly: GCF_018296145.1. NCBI lineage: Eukaryota > Metazoa > Chordata > Actinopteri > Salmoniformes > Salmonidae > Oncorhynchus > Oncorhynchus tshawytscha. Next base: position 12,668,672 of record NC_056430.1, on the reverse strand, counting down.
TTTGCCTCTCCCGAGTCCGTAGGGGAGATGCAGTGATGGGACAAGACTAACTACCAATTGGGAAGAAAAATGGGTAAAAGTACAAAAAAATATATAGATGAAACTGAGTAGAAATGATAACGGCGCTACATTTACAGTCTCTTCACTCTGTCCAGCTCGTTAACAGTCAGGGAGCACAAAAAATTCCAAAAGCGCTGGAGAGTCATTTTTATGGTGGGGGAGATATAATCAATTTTAAGAGCAGCCCTCCAGACCTCACAGGGATATTCCCCAATGCTGGAAGGGTGGGGCCTGAGTGAAAAAGTTTGGGAACGCCTGCCTTAGAGGAACTGCACAGATGCATAGAATACCAAAGAGCTCACGTGTGTTTTCTACATCTGTTCAACTGCATAATGTGGTACGATGGAGCACGGTGGTTGACATGTTACATTTTCCTCTACTACTATTGGTTTGCATAGGAGAATGGTGGAATTTTTAGAAGAAGGTCTGTCTGTTGTGTCTGGTCACTAAGGTGACAGGTAGGCTTACTTTTGAGCCAGGTGAGGGTGCAGTAAACACTGGAAAAATGTATAACATTTAATTACTGATTAACAATACTGATGGAAAACAATTTATCTGTGCCACAATTCAGAGCAGAGATCTATTGTGATTTTTCCACACATACTGGAAAGGTAGAGTAGTGGCATCATCTGGAAAACCTGAGGGCTATTGCACCAGTATATGGTTGTGAACTGAACACTGTACTCTTTTGTGACAACAACATTTTTTATTTTGAATCGGATGTTTCAAAGCCAGCCATGAATAGAGCACTTTTTACACACATCCAAATGTGGCACAGAAATTTAACTTGTGCTCCCTCAATGTTAAGCAAAAAACAGTGAGGAGTGGACATCAGCTTGTTTCGAGGCAAGCTAACCTTGGTTCATTCATTCATTCATACATACCTGACTGTAAGTCACTACTGACAGATTGTTTTGTAGCCCATTCGATGCTCTATTTACAGCATTGTGAGACAGTCCGTTTTCATCTTGCTGGATGGCGTCCTGCCTGCCCTCCCAGGCTCCTCCAGGCTCTTTGAAGTTGTTGTCGTCTCCGGCGTCGTGTTTGCTCTTCTGTGGCGAGGCAAAAGGGTTAAAGTCTCCCTCTACGTTGCGGTGCGGCTGGGTGTTGAACTCCGTCTCAAAGCAGGAAAGCTGCTGTGTCACGCCCAAAAGGCCACCCACCTCCACGCTGAGGATCACCCAGATGACGTCTGTGTGGACAGAGAGAGTGACACACACCAGGCATTAAGGGTGACTTGTTCTGTCCAGGAGACAGCACTGGTGGTAGTGATAGGATAAAAAATCCAAAATGCTCAGTAGTCAATTAGAAAAAAGTTTACTTTACATTTTGGTCAAGTGACCAATTTCAAGACATTGATTGACTACTCAATGTTTTGAAAAAGTACTTCACACTAAAAACGTTTCATGGGTCCGAAATGGATCCGTGGCTTTCCCACCCGACCCAATATATATATAGATTATTTTTTTCCTCACTGAGACACGTTCCGAATAGACCAGAGGACAGTCAGACCCGTTCCCGAAAAGGACAGTGGAAAACAGACCCGTGCTGGTTCAGATCCGAGAGTAGAAGGAGAGAAAGAAACCTCCAACTGGGCGCTGCCAGTTTTGTTGTTGTTTCGATGTGCAGCATATTCAAAACATTAGAATCTATTCATTGCTTTATTAGTTTTTACTTTCATAAAAAAAATATTTGTCTATGTCACAGTTCAGCTGTCGGCGATTTGAGCGATAAATGCATCAGGGCATTGCATGCATATAGGCCTAAATTATATTGTATGATATTAATTACATTTTTATATTAAAAAGGAGACATTTAAGAATTTTATTGTTCGATTAAAGGAGTAAGTCTGGTTGGCCTAAAACCTTCTTCCTCACCTCAAATTCAACTGTCGAAGTCAGTTGGAGTGCCGGAGCGCACTGCCTTCATATGCCTGCAGTAAGCCTAATAATAGCCATACGCCACCAAACCTTCACAAAAGTTGCTTAACTTTATTAGGGTAATATCAAAAGTAAGTCAAGTCATTGTTTATAGGGGAAATACGAACAGGTTATTATATAGACGGATGAAATTAATGACCAACAAAAGTCGATTGCCTACCGTAGGACAATCCAGCAACATCAACACGTTAATGCTATTTATTTTACAACATGCCTAATTTCAACCTTGAACTAAATAGGGAGGACAAAATTGAAGACGGTTAGAATTTAATTTGGCCAACAAAAATGTATCTTCAAAATTAAACAAAACACTTTTTGCATAGGTTATTTAAAGAACTGATTAAATAGGCCTACAATAACAATAATGACTAAACAATTGATAAATACAAAATGCATCAAACCTAAATAGCGAGATGCACACAGTCCATTTGGCCACGCCAGCTTTCTTATCTTTGTCCACTACAATATTAAAACTTGTCCCCGGGGACATTCCCCTTGTAGGCTTCTTTTCACTCTACTCTTTCCTTTTACGTCAATGAAGAAGGACTTAATCTTAGCAATCAACTGTAGCCTAGGCCAAGGTTGTTATAATTTTTTTTTTTCTTCTCTCTCTCTCTCTCTCTCTCTCTCTCTCTCTCTTCTCTCTCTTCTCTCTCTTCTCTCTTCTCTCTCTTCTCTCTCACAAAATTAGGACAGGTCCAATTGGGTCCAGTCAGTAAATGCATTTTAATTGCACATACCCGAGACACGTGGCAATTATATCAGACCTGACCAATATCTGAGACAAAAGTCAGAATTTAGTACCCAGACCTGCTACGGTCCCGTGTCGGATCTCAGAATTTCAGGTCTGTTGAAACCGTGAAGACCTGTAGTCAGCACACAAACATGCAGGTTGACGTTTAATGTCACGAGTCTTGCCCTTTAGGCAGAACTGAGTGGTTTCTGCTAGATGGGCCAGCAGCAAAGTCAAAATTGGCTATATTGTAAAAATTCATGAAAACAAACATTAGCTTTTTGGTCTTAATCAAAAGGTTAGGCATTATGGTTAGCAGTGTGGTTAAGGTTAGGGATAAAATCAGATTGTATGACCTTGTGGCAGTGCCAGCTACTGACCACTCAGCAGAGCTGCCTCCAGAACAAGATCCATGTCGATAAACGCTAACCTGCCACAAACATGCAAAGGTTAACATGTGTGGATAATTACACACTTATAAAACATGTTGTCCACAAAACAGTGTGTCTACAACGTTTGGACCTACCTCCATAAAACAGCCCTGTGGGTGTGCACATCCTCCATTGGCCCTGGTACATGCCGGGCGCTGCAGGGCTACGCATCTGCACACTGACGTCTGAGATCTCCTGGGGTTCCAGACAGCGCACCATCACAATGTTGACGTGGCCAAACTGGTCCCCTCCAATGTACTTCAGACATACCCCAGGTGGCCAGGAATCTGCACCTGTGAAAGAGACAGACAAAAGAGATTACACACGTTTACAGGCCAGTGGTTTCCGGGTCTTACATTGCAGTGAAGGTTTTTCTTCTTGTGTGACATTACATTGATGAATCATAGGTATGGCGATATGATGTAGATGTCTGAAAGGTAACCCCACCTGTGTTCTGTATCCTCCAGGTCTTTGTGAACGGTGTGTCGGGGGGAACAGACTCTCCCTCACCAATCGTCACATCCTCCACAAAGGACATGGATGGTGTGTTGATGCTGGGACTCTCAACATCATAATAGGCACCGATGGCTGCCTGTAGATTCCTATTTTAATGGCAAAAGGCATTTAGAAGAGTGGGTGAGTCAATGCCATGTTTAATTAGCAAGTTTTCAAACCTGATCCAGTTCCTGAAACTACTTCACAACAAGAACATTTAAAAGAAGGGAAAAAAATGTAAAAGTATATCTTGCTGATAATGATTTTCCCTTGCAAGAATGAGTCGAGGTCATTTATCAGGATTGTTTTATTTGTTCAGTGATAGTCTTGATCACTAGCCTAGATTAGCTCACTACCGATTAAATTACGTCATCATATCACAAACACTTGTTAGGTGATTTAAATGTACGCCTAGAGCCTCTTGGCGCAAGCTTTAACATTAGCGGTATATCTAGACCACAACTAGTTCAAACGCTTACAACTAATGTTAGCTAGCTAACGTTACACAATTAACAAATCTGGTCAGGTTAGATATGGTGAATATTTATGTTGCAATACGTCCTTTTGTTTTTAGCAAAAGGTAGCTAGACTTAATTTGTAACAGATGACCAGTGACTAACTATGTGGCGTTAGCTACAGTTTCACATAGCTATGTACTAGCAGTAATGACAGTCCGTGCAAAATATCGACACAAGAAGCTATACATGCAAGAGAAAAAGAGAGCCTCGGGGACTACTTAAAATGTACCTAGCTAGCTACTACACAAGCAAGGCCCCACATCCCCGAACTCACCAGTTGCTCATGTCAAGGAAGAAAGCGCATCCTGCCGGGTTGACCTGGAACCCCAGCAGTCTTTGGAACTCTGAGATGAGGACGTCCTTGTCAGTGGTGCCCATGCAGTTGAATTTCTGAACGAACTCCGGGTCCAGGTCTATGTCCATGCCCTCCATTGGCAGGTCTCCCGTGGCAGCGACGAGGGGTTCTCTCCTAATTTAGTCCGAGGCCTTGTCCAGTCATAACAACCAGTTCAACAACAACAAGCGTAATACGCATGGCTGCGGGAGGGACAACGTTGGACGTCGGTGCAATCGAACGTCACCTTTCGTCACGGTGTATGGACTAGAACTAGAAATTAAAATAATTAATTTAATAGGATCTCTATGTGTGGACTTTTGTTTACGTCATCTGTTGCTATTCGAATTATTATTTTCATTGGCTTTTCTTTCGTTAATGATAAAACAGATTAGGTCATTCAATTAATGCTATTCATCCATATTTTTGTAGTTACTATACTAAACCAAATATAAACGCAACATGCAACAATTTCAAAGATTTGACTGAGTTACAGTTCATAGAATGAAATCAGTCAATTTAAATAAATTCATTAGGCCATAATTTATGGATTTCACATGACTGGGCAGTGGCACAGCCATGGGAGGGCTTAGCCCCAACCACTTGGGAGCCAAACCCAGTCAGTTTTTCACCACAAAATTGATTTATTTCAGACAGAAATACTCCTCCTCTGGGATCTTTTATTTCAGCTCATGAAACACTTTACATGTTGCGTTTATATATATTGTTCAGTAATGTTAGCTCTGGTCCATGGCACAGCTATATATTTGGATTTCAGTAACTTGGTTAACCTGCTTTTTTGTATCCCACAGATACAAAAAAGCTATGCAAGCTACTTACCTTACGGGTGATACGTACCTTACACATGACTCGCCAGCCTTTCATTTTCAGGTTTTGACACACACACAAACTTTGCAGGTCCATCAACCTATTTAAATACCTCACACCCTACAGTAACCTGCAGGTCATGAGAGAACCTTCATAAATCCGCAGAACGTTAATAACCTATTTATTCACACTTTATGTAGTATCCTGTACTACTTAGTCCATATCGCATGACTCTGTATTTAATTTAAAGTTATTCCCCTTTGGTAATTTATAACGCATACATAAATGCCTTGTATCATATGACGCTGTATTAACTATGAAGTCAGACACCTTTGGTCATTCATAACACAGACATAAATGCCTTGTATGTGACTGACCGGATCGATTCGATCTTAAGTAGCAACATTTTAAATAGTGTTTTTTACATTGGATAAAAATAGAGACTTAAAGCTAGAAAATAGTATATCATACACTACAGTTGAGGAACAATGAGAAAGTAATTCTGCTTTGAAAGTTGATCAAATGGTAACCTCACTTTTGAGAAAATGGCCTTTGAATGTTTTGGTAGACCTACTGGAGAGCTCTTCTTTGTCTACACACATTCAGCATCGTTCACACACTCTTAAGCTTTAGCCCCACCTATCTCTTTAAGGGTTGATCCAAGCGTTCTGTCCTAACAACAGCAGCCAAGCACTCAAGCTAACATGCCAGCTACCTCCAGACACAATGAGAGAACAGCTCACTCTGACCATTTTATTCGCCCTAACAGATCTGGTTAGGCTGTTTTTATGTTATCCAGAGCATTGGTGACTGCAACTGTGCTGCTGGCAACAATTTATTATTTTTTGCCAACGTTAACTGACACCGGCCATATTCAACGGGTGTTGAGCGTTCGTAAATGATTCTGTGCTCGGGCACACTCAGGCAAGATTGCTCTGAAATCTAGGTAGATAGCCAGAGAGAATTTACCAGCTTCGTCTATCAACAGCTGTCACAATGACATCATGAACATTCTATTGAAATGGATACTTGCATTGTGGAGTCTTTTGTTAAGACATGTAGCTAGCTAGCTAAACAATTAACCATAATCCCAACTCACAATGTTATTACTCTGCATGAAGATAACCAACCAGGTTCAATGTTAGCTAGATAACATTAGCCTATAACTAACAAAGCAAATGGCTCTGAGATACGAATAATATTACTACACAGATCATACATGTAACGTTAATTAGTGAGTCAACCAGCTAACATTAGCTAGCTAGCTAACAGTACACTTTAACTTGAAATGAAAATGACTTTCCGACAAAATTAGAGATGTCTAATATCTGAAAATGTAGCTAGCTAGAACATCTTACCCATATACGTGGATGGACGTTTCTCCCTCTCTGTTACGGATGTCATGGTTGCTCTTAGTTTGAAGACGTAATCCGGACTCTTTTTCTGTGACTAAACCAACTAGGCTCGTAATTTAAAAATTGTATTCGTATTTACAGATGGCATACAATTTTGTTATTAAGGTACATGACAATTCACATGTTCCAGAAGGGATTTCTGCCAAAAACGCATTTTGATTTAAAAAAAAAGTTTACTTTCAAATGGCTCTCCTGTGAAGAAGTGACGCTTCGACATACGCCTAGTTTCCTGAAACGAGTCACATATCATATGATGCTGTACTCGCTATAAAGTCAAACACCTTTGGTAATTCCTAACACGTACATAAAGGCCTAATGATGAAAACACAAATGTATTAACAATTAGGGAATTATCATTAACAGCTGAAACAAATACATATTAAACCATACATTTCCTTTTATTTTTACATTTTTAAAACAATACAAATACATGAAGTTTCAAAACAATCCAGCAATGTAATTACATTGAACATTACACATGGCTGTGAATAATGTAGCTTGACCCTGACCTGACAGGTGAATGGTTCTTGCCTTTCTGCCTGCTGGAGGTATAGCATGTTGGCTCCAACCTTAAAAGTAACAACAAAGAAAGTTAGGTCTGTTAGGAAATGCCTTTGTCACACCATCAGGGTAAGGGTAAGGCATTTCTGTGCAGTGACAGAAACTAAATGGGGAGATGGGGAAACTGCATTAAATTCGTATTATTATATTCCTCTTTCATTTACAAATTTCATGACGTGACTATGAGACGTGGCTGCATATAGGGGGATTTTAGCTAGCCATTGCTGTGAACTCACCGATATTATTTAAAATAATGATTGAGGTAGATACAGTATGTAAACTAACTCAACACTCAACTACTACAAACTATTTAAAATTACAATAAATAAAGGTTAATAAAGCCGTGACAACAAAAAGACAACAGTCACGCAGTGGCGGAATAATTCAACTACACATAGTGTATGTTTGTTTCATCACAAAACCGGAGAGCAACATCTGTCCACAAAGCAAATATTGCATGTAACAAACAGTATATGACTTGCAGCATGGTCAAGCAAGTTAATGTTTCACAGTTTACTAAACAACTAATGATTTAGAACCACAGAGTTACTGCAAGTCAGCACAAAGACAACAGGAGGACTATTTCAGCACCATTTATACTTAAACATTTAAACATCATCAAATCACAAGGCTATATATGCTTAGTTTAATACATTGAAAACAAATGTAAAGAAACCAAAAACAATTTATTCCAATCAATGTTGCTGAATATCATGTGGCTGTCCATGGTACTGATTTCTGTCTGTGTGTATGTGTGTATATGTTTGTGCATTTTTTGGACTCACCCTAGATGTAGACTAGTTGAACACCAATGCCATCCTACTCTCCTTCATGTTGGCAAAACGGTCTATGGCTCTGTATGCTTTTAGTTTTTGTTTTCTTAGGCTACCTAGCTAAAATACTTGCTAGCCTGATATCCTCGCATTGGCAACAATGAATCAGCTAAGTTAGCTAGCTAGTTTGCGTGACCCTACTAGGCTACATCCAGGCTACATATTGAATTTCAATCATCTCAGGCCAGTGGCACAATATATGAATTTAGGGTTAGATCAGAATCACTGTCATAATCATTGACCTGTACAGAGAATTAATTCAAAACCACAAGTCCAAATCCCCATCTCCATCCATGGCCGATTTAGCAAGCTAGCTACTGCAGGACATCAACATAAGCAGACCAGAAACTGACAGGTTTTCCTGACAATGATGACGTTTTGATTAGGATGTGATTTGATTGGTGTGAAGCCAAATCCAAACTGGCTTCCCTTTGGGGTCATTTTGCTGTGCTAGGACAATCCACAGTTGATCTCAGCTTAATGCTGATTGTCTAACAAAAAAAAAAAACAATATCAAGGGAGGCCAAATGCTTGCTGGCATCAATCAATGAAATAATACAGTGGCAACATGTCATACTCTTTTGTTCCAGAGAGCATCAGATAGATTGGCAACACATACTGAGACAGAGGGGCGCTCTGAAGATTTCCCTGTGAGATTCAGCCACTTGCGAGTCGACGGAAATTATGAAAACACAGAGTGTCGAAAGTTAAATTAATTTATAAATATAATTTTTTTATTGGTCAAATATTTAGGGAAGCCTGGCTTCCCTTGGCAACCATGACTACACCACTGCTGAAAGCAATAACTATTCTGGGTGCCACAGTAAAAGTATTGTAGGGAATCCTCAATAGGGTCTCTAGAATGTATATATGGTGTCATTTCATGGGGCTCTGAATATTGAATACATTATCATCACATATGGCTTACTGCACTACAGAAAACCCACTAACCACACAACAGGGCAGGACATGCTAACTGGATTAAAGGTCAACTACTATCTACTGTCTAAGTAGCTTAGATTTTTCTTCTCCCAGATCTCAGAAGTAATCCCCTGATGGGGTTTATGCAATTTTGTGAAAAAATAAAATGAAATGTTGTTTTTCTATAAATATTCTGTGTAAAAACAACTCAAAACCTGGAGAAAAAATTACAAAGAAAACGGTATTTGGGGGAAAAAGTAGGCATCAATAAAAACAAATACAGATTTTAAAAGGCCCTCCCAACGTTTTTTGCTGTGCATGACTGCACTTCAGACTGTGTCATCCTGCAGCACAGTATTTTAGGAAAGGTTGAGGTCAGGTCCAATATTGACTGTTCACCCAAGAGGGAAAGAAGTTGGCTATGCCACCTTTAATAAAGCAAAGGTTTATGTCATATTTGACATAGGTGGTTATGTTACACAGTTATGTCACATTTATGAACCATTCATAAAGCATGACATACAGTTATAGATGATTTGTATATCATTTATGTAGTGTTTATGAAGGCTTTATGAAGCCTTTATAAGCTGCAATTCATTTAAAGCAGGACCGTATTGTGTCGTTGGCCCACTTTCACAAATGAAAAAATATATACAGTGCCTTGCGAAAGTATTCGGCCCCCTTGAACTTTGCGACCTTTTGCCACATTTCAGGCTTCAAACATAAAGATATAAAACTGTATTTTTTTGTGAAGAATCAACAACAAGTGGGACACAATCATGAAGTGGAATGACATTTATTGGATATTTCAAACTTTTTTAACAAATCAAAAACTGAAAAATTGGGCATGCAAAATTATGCTTAAAGCTAGTGAGGGAGATAAGTGTTTCCAGTTTCAGAGATTTTTGTAGTTCGTTCCAGTCATTGGCAGCAGAGAACTAAATGGAGTTGCACCTTTACAACTTGCCTCGATGTTGGAGAATTGCACACTGGGAGTGCACACACTTTGTACATTTATTGAGAACCAGTTTTTAAGATTCCTGTACTCCTCAGCATCTGCTGTAGCGGTACAGTTGATGGGAATATGGCATTCCCGTATTCATAGAACCTTATAGGTGGCTTGGGCAGCAGCATCAGGGACCTTTATGTAATTGTATTTCAGTTCACATATAGCATTGCAGACTTTGTGGAGTATTCTGCATACAGTCTGTTCACTTACACCACACAAATCTCCTGTTTCACAATGGAAGGTTCCAGATGCCAAAAAAAGGTGATCAGTACTTGAATGGAAGGAGTGATGGGTCTTCCCAGAAGAGAGTCAGATTAAAGCCTTGGCTCAAGCAAACAAATGTCAACTACATTTTCTTTGGACATACCGAAACGGTCACAGAAATGAATTTCATTAAAATCCTTCAGTGGGTTGCTCTTGACTATAACCACCCTTCTGTCTAGCCTTGGTTGTGCTCTTTGATCGTCATTGAAATAGTCAAGGTAATCCCTTTTCCTCCATTGCCAAGGTCAACCTAGGGGCCAACATCGGTGAGAAAGACCCACTGCAGCTCATGAAAACATAAAGAGAATGTGAAAGACTACTACCAGAAATGGATGGAGGAGAAGGCACAGAGCCTCATCGATAAAACAAGCAGGGTTGGATAGGTTACTTTTTAAATGTAATCCGTTACTAGTTACCTGTCCAAAATTGTTATCAGTAATGTAACTTTTGTATTACCCAAACTCAGTAACTTAATCCGATTACATTTAGTTTATTTTAGATTACGTTCCCTTTAAAAGGCATTAGAAGAAGACAAAAATGTATGTTACCAATTGAACAACATTATTGCAGGATAAATCAATGTTAAAGTTAACATAGCTTGTCATATATGGATGTTACATTTTACATTATGTTTTTTTTAATGTAGGCTTCTTCTAACCCATCGCTTTCTATTTCATTTTATACAATTAAATGATATCTTTACATTAATAGATATAAATTTAAAAGTCCAAAAAGGGACAACTACAGATTGCCTCTGTAAGTCTATCAAAAGTGTGCGAGTTTGAAAATATGGATTTATTTATTTAATCAGCATGAATTAGATTGAGCAATAAAAGCCCCACTTTTATTCCATAGGCTGGGATCCGCACTATGCAGCTGTTGCAAGAGCGCATTTTTCACTGGATGTCCACTGGTTTGAAAAAGAATGATTGATAAGCAGCTTAAACTTCTTGAATTCAACCATTTTGGGTTCAAATACAGATGTGTGAACAGCCATCCACAACAACCACAATCCGTAAGGCGCAAATAACTAAATGAGAGAGCAGCAGTGTGATTCACATCAATGCGCTATGTAGATATCAATAATAAGTTATATTCGTAGTGCCGTAGAATACAACACTGCTGTCATTCGTACCGCCAATTCTTTATTCATGTTGGATAATCTTTGGAAGCCGACAGCAGTCGCACCATTGGAAGACAGAGCTTGGACTGTAGCCTACAAAAGCCTATTCCTGAGCTATGTCCGAATACCCGTACTAACATACTGTATACAACATACTTAATGAGTATATACTACATACTATATACAATTAGTTAATTTTATTTACTATAAACAAACAGTATGCTTTCAGTTGAGCATACTAGCTCTTCACCTGTCTACCGGAAGTTGATGCTGTTGCTATGCAACCTCTTGCTAGCTAGTTAGCATAACAAATTACTAGTTAGACATTCGGGTGTGTTAGAAAGAGGAGGAAGGGAAGCGCTACTAAGGTACACAATAGTACATTTTGGTTGACAGAAGATGCTCTTTGGTAAAAGTGGTGAATTGGACATGAAAAACAAAGGAGGACCAAGGCACTTCTTAAATTCAATCTGGAGTGCCAGAGTGCGCTCGTAGATTCAGAACATTGTCAGATTGTCCATTTGTAAATTCAGAGCGTTTCACTCTCGGAGTGCACACTGGACGCTCAGGCCTAGGAGTAGGGTTGGTTTGAGCATTCTGACCTTACAACGGCAGTCAAGCACCCAAGCTAACATTGGCTAGCTTGCTAGCTACTTACAGACACAAATGAGACCACTCTGACCATTTTACTCGCCCTAGCAGAGCTGGTTAGACAGTTTTCATGTTACCCAGAGCATTGGTGACTGCAACTGTGCTGCTGGCAACAATTTGATTAGAGGTTTACTGACACCGGCCATATTCAACAGGTGTTGAGCGCTGGTAAATTCATTATTCTGCAGTGAAAGTGCTCTGAAATCAGAGTAGATAGAACGCACAATGACTATACCATTTAGCTAAGCTAAGAATGACGGGAATAATCAAGTCAATAAACATTGGGTAGTTAGTTAGATAGCCTATACTGTCAAGTTTGATGTATAAGTAGCCAACTAACGTTAGGTAGATAACTAACAACATACCGGTAATGATACGCTATGCGGTTCGTAAGGACAGCAAATTGTCAGCCAATATAACGTGTGCAGTAACTTATTTGAAAAGTCATTACTTTATTATATTGCTCAACATTTTCTTAACATTTGTCATAATTAGTTAAAGCAATGAATTTGTATCTGCTCTCGTTGTACTTTGACTGCATATTTTCCTTCATTTTCTTCAAATCTGGAAACAATGTGAAGCCACACCCATTTCCAGAAGAATTGCATTATGGGCCCTAAAGTATGGAAATAGTGTCCTCTGCATGTATACTTCATATTTTGGCGAATTTAGTACGACACCCCGGAACTTTTGGTATACCAACTATATCCATATTATGACCAATAAGCATACTATATACTCAATTCACGTCACAAATAGTATGGTTAGTGCGGTTAGTATGAGTATTCAAACACAGCTCTGCTCTTTTCCCGCGATCCATCAAACCCATGTGGTGTGTCATCATAGTGGTCTTTGACTTGTGGTCAGACTTGCTCAGGTGGAACAAACTTAAATTTGTGTTATTTTTCAATGCTAATTTGAATATCAGAAAACAGAAGTGTCAAAGATTTTTTTTCGCAAACATACTTTCTGAATTTAAAAGTAATCCTCTAAATAATCATCTAGTTTTTCAAAAGTATCTGTAATCTGATTACAATATTTTTGCTGGTAATTTAACGAATTACAATTACCCTTTTTTTTGGTAATCCCTTACATGTAACCGATTACATGTAATCTGTCACTCCCCAACCCTGAAAATAAGTAAGCACATATGAAGGGGGATAGCTAAACATTCAGCAGATTCCATGCAGTTTTGTTTATAAGTAACAGCTTGTGCAGATACAAAACATTCACAAGCCCCACACACCCATAATAATCATATAGTGTGAATAATGTAGAGAATTCAGAGGATTTGAACTCCAGTCCAGCAACTGTCAGCCCAACACCTTAGCCCTTACGCACTAATCATCAAGGGCAGAGATCCCAACCTCTTTTAAGGTCGCGACACTACCCCCTTCCTTTGAGTCCTCACGCGTCTTTATGCCAAGACCTTCACTTTAACAAACGCCTCTCCGATGGCCTCACTGGCACCATCCCACGTTTCACACCAATGTAGTGAATTGAGGGGTAGCCCCGACCGGGACTCAAATCAGGTTCCAGCCACTGTCAACCCAACACCTTAGCCCTAGGTGTTGTTTGTTTATGTGTTGGGTCGCTACAATAAATTAACATGTTGCCTTGTGTTTTCCTCCTCAGCGGATGCCTTTCAATCGGGGGAAGATCCCGCCGAGTCCGTTCACTGGTTCCCTAGTTCGTTATGTTTTTATCGGCTTGTCAAAAAAATATCTTCAAAAAGTAGGTTAACTTCGCACGTTCATGCGAAATAATTCCAGCATCCGAACAGTGCACTGTGCACCTGCCAACTTTCCTTGAATTTGTAAGTGGCTGAAACAATTTCACTGAAGAAAGCATTCAAGCGAGCGAAACAGCGTCCCTCTGTCTTACTATGTGTGGCCCATGTATCTGATGCTGTCTGGCAAAAAAAGTGTATGACATGCCTTGCTCTTTTTGGCCAGACAGCATCAGATTAATGGGCTACACATACTGAGACAGAGGGGCACTGTTTTTCTCGTTCAGATGCTTAAATCTGGGATTGATGCGTCATTATTTCGGCTTGCGTCTCGGTCAAATAAATGATCAATATTTAAATGTTTTATTTGGATGGGCAAGGAGGTACGGTACGGAGGGCCAGGCCCCCTAAGGGGTCGGCCCTATACTGGGGACTGAGCTTTTGCAGCGTTCATAACATCTCCTACTATTGTAAAAATGAGCATGAGACTGCGAAACGCCCCTCCAGCTCATAATTACTAGTGGGATCCCTGAGCTCTGACTTCTCTTACATGCTGAACTCTGATCACTACTAAAATAAATTACCCTTGATAACAATTTCAGCAGTTAAATGCAACAACAAAACATTATTTATAAAAAGCAATCTATTGATATTGTTTTTGAACACTATAATTTGTTTACAAGCATGATAGCTGTTGTTTTAGTTTATGGTTGACAAAGCTTGTTTGCCATTAGCCAATTTGTGTTTCTCAACCATTTCACTGTGAAAGCATTCAACTGTTTTTTTATGACTTCACAACTGGTAATTACCCCCTTCCCACTTGGTTATGAACACAGCAATAAACCTTTGATTAGTGAACCGCAGGTGGCCCTCCACACCCAGGCATGCTACCAGTGCCCGGGCCCCATATGAATGGTCATGGTCCTCCTATGATGCAAATGAGGGGCCCCTCACCACATGGAATGATGCCTGGAGGTGAGATTGTTGCCCCAACACTTAAATTATATATTGGTGATGTAAATATATTTTTGATAGGCATTGGATTAAAGATATACAAGTTCTCACCTGCATTTACAAAATGTATCTACTGCTGAGCACCAATATCTTCATTGAACAAAATACAGTAGTTCATGCATGGTCAAGGTCATAACTTTGAGATGTATTTTTCACCAAGATTTGATAGAATGGATTCATAAGGGACATGTATACTCGACCATGATTAGGATCTAATGTGAATAACAAGTGAAACCAGTTAAGATATCTGTGATGTTTGCTGTCCTGTAGGCCCGGTATGCGAACACCAATGGGCCACATGCAGATGATGCCTGGCCCACATTAGATGTGCCCCCATCGGCCAATGATGCTAATCAGACCGGGTATGGATACAGCCAGACAAATGAGACCCAAAATCAAGTGGTGCTGCATTGCAATACATGCTCTTTGGAGGTCACTGCTGCCCAAAATGCATTGTTTGGGTTTTTGAAATGGCCACCTATTGTCTCGACTGTAAACCCTTTTGGTGCGAGTGAACACTGTGTTTCAGCGAGCTCCCGTGGCATTAGTTAATTTTTCTCTTTATATTAATTTCTTAGCTAGAAAAGGTAGTACAATTTGCAAAACAAGTTACTCTACAATGAGTCTTGACGGATGTGTCAAAAGTTTCTGACAACATGCCCGGCAGAACTACTAAGAACTCGACCAAAACCACCACCCCTGTAGGGCTCCCGAGTGGTGCAGCGGCCTAAGGCACTGCATCTCACTTGGACTATATTAATTGGTGCAATGACAGATAACAGACTGTGTTTATGTAAGTGGAACATTAGAGGGAGCCATAATCCCATAAAAAAAATGTTTTTAAAGTACCCTCTTTAAAAAAAATATATATATATATATATATATATATATATATAAACACAGATTTTTTTTCCCAAAATTGGTGGATGTTGGCTTTAACCTTTGGATTAATAAGGGCATAGGCAGACTAAATGATGTATATGCTGACAAGATTCTAATGTCATTTGAGCAGATGGTTGAGAAATATCGGCTCCCAAAGCAGGACTTTTCATGCTTTCTACAAGTCAGACACGTTTTCAACCAACAACTTGGTTGACAACCCTGATGTATGTCATTGAAAGAATGCTTGTTTTCTTCACAATGCAAAATGTCTGTAAGTTTATTTTATGACACTTTAAGGTCCTTTTCTACTGTAGACACACAGGGGGTCAAACTAGTGTGGGAGAATGAACTGTCTGTTACTATTGTTGAGGAGATGTGGGAGGACATTTGGAGATATGCAAAAACAATATCTATCTGTAATCGCATTAGAGCAATCCAATTATGAATAATACACACATTGCATATATCTCCAAATCGCAGACATGCTTTTAACCCTTTCTCCTCTCCTCAGTATCTTAAATGTAAAACTGATACATGCACCCTTACACATTTCTTATGGCCATGTTCCAAATTACAAAGGCACTGGTCTAAAGGTACTTCAAGAAATTCCATGGGTCGACCTAGAATGAAACTCAATTTCTTTGCTGTTAGTTCTCCCTAGTAAGCATGTTACTTCTGCGCGTCAAAGAAGGCTGTACGACATTCCTACCTCCGCAGCGAGGAAAAACATCCTCTTGCAGTGGATTAGTGACATCTATTCAAGATTGGCACATGCAAAAACCTCTTATCACTTGGGTTTTGTTATTCCAATGTAAAATGGGATTTTTTTTAGACCCACAGACTATTTTTTTCAATAAATAACATTAGTAGACTTGAACATGTATGTTGGTCTTCAATCATTTTGTTTGAATAATAGATGGATGACAGAGGCTCCTAACTATCTATAGCTTCATAAAATGAGAACACCTGTTGTTTAGTAAATGGTCAATTCATTTATTCCTTCAAATATTGACTCATATTTTATTAAATTAAAAGGGCATTACTTAAGTGTGCCATGTAGATAGAAGGCTACTTTTCAGACAGACTCTTTCTCCGCAGGTCACTTGTACGTTCTTTTCTTCTTGTGAATGTGCAGCATGTGATTCGTAAGGGCATTTGTACGACTGAAGCATTTGCCACAATCATGACAGCTAAATGGTTTCTCCCCAGTGTGTATCCTCATGTGCTCCGTCAGGGCTCCTTTCAGTTTAAAGCATCTTCCACAAACATGGCAACGGTGTGGCCTTTCCCCTGTGTGAAGTTTCAGGTGTGTCTTTAAAGTGCCTACCGCAACAAAGCCTTTGTTACATAAAGGACATGTAAATGGTTTCTCTCCTGCATGACCCATCATGTGCACGATAAGACTTTTTTCCCTCTTGAGGAATTTGCCACATACATTGCACTGAAATGGTTTGTCTGATTCTGCATTGCCAATTAGCTGATTCATATTTAATGTGCTCACGGAGCTGTAAGGGGTTACTACAGAGAGGGTTTGAGAGTCACTGGTTGGTTCTGATACTCTGTAATCCTCTTCATCTGGTTCTATTTTGATCTCTTCAATTGTGCTGGTAGGTAGTGAGTCCCTCTCTCTGTTCTCTACAGTTTGTATGTGGTAAAGTTGGGAGGACTTATGTGGTTCATCCTGATCACAGTCACTTTTCACAAAGGGAGGAGAACATGTTAGAATGTTGGTATCAGACTCCAGCCCCTGAAGCTGCTCTTCCTCCTGATTGGTCCTGAGTTCTTCCTGTTCTTCTTTAATCTGTGTGGGGTCTGAGTCCTCCTGCACCAGACCAGGGGTCCACTCCTGCTCACAGTGCTGCTGCTCAAGGGGAACCTCCTCAGGGACAGGGAGAATGAGCTGCTGGGTATCTGGCAGAAAGGACAGAGGATGAAAGAGTTGTCTTGATCTCCATATTCATAGTGGTGACAAGACGAGATGTAATCTGTCCAAGTATTAGGCACTAATATTTTAAAATATTCACTTTGATTATAAATGAATGGGTGTTGTAAAAACTCTAGGGGCTTGCACAGATTATTTAATCAGCCAACAATATTCGCATGCCATGGTAACTTTGTTGCAGTCGATCTGTGCGTCTCAGAAAATAGCTTAGTATATTTGCTTCCTGAGATATTACACTAGCATGTGCTTCCTTCCCGCAAGTTGATATCAGATAATCGTGCACAGCGCGACACCAATAGTCTATCTGGAACGCAATCAATGTGTAATTTATTGAATTGTGTAGCATAATTAATAACTAGACCTATCTGTAATGGTAGGTAGGTGGCCACAAACCTGCTTTATGTAACTTTATCTTCGGTTGGGTAACGATGTGCAGTTGCCTTCGTAGACGATCGATCTCCTCCTTTGAACGGGAGATTTCTTCCTGGTACTCCGTTATCGTTTTTTCCACTGCCCCAAATATCTCAACAGCCGCTGCAGTTAATCGTTCGGTGAGAAACGAATTCAACAGCTGCAGTTTGGACATTTTCAGATAGATTAATGCTCTTAATCCACAGAATCAACAATATTTATTGCATTTCTTCTCTGAAATGCAAATAAACGGATACACATGCGCAGCCTCTATAGCTCTTGCCCTGGGAAGTTATTGGCTGTGAAGACCAGCTCGCTACATTACCGCCACCTGCTGTGCAGTATGACTGACTTAGAGTGAATAATTATTTCATCTTTTTTGACCAGAACATTTGACACATTAAACTCCAACAGTAGGCGATGTGAGCCACAGGATATCATAATAGCCAAGTTCATTATGCATAAAATGAAGTTAATAAGAAACAAACCTAGATGATTGAAGTGGTATGTCTCCTCCATGGTCTCTCATAACACTGAAGTCAAAAAATGTATGTCTCCACTATAGCCTCTGCAGTGACAGTAATTATCAGATGGTTTGCTATGCAAACCCGCCGGAGCACGGAGAATATCTTATTAAACACGCATTTCCTATTTGAAATTATTTGCCAACCGGCTACCTGGTCCACAACGATTTTCATCATTCATGGACTACGCACCCTGTACTATCATCCTAGAAATGCACATTGCTCTTTGCAAATCATATGCACCGGACTCTTTTTCAGAAACATATTTTCTCCACCGCACATCATCCTGTAAAAGTGTTTTTTTTTATTCATACATCTTTACATACATAGTGTACACTGTGTACAAAACATTAGGAACACATCCTCTTTCCATGACAGACTGACCAGGTGAAAACTATGATCCCTTATTGATGTCACCCGTTAAATCTACCTCAATCACTATAAATGATGGGAGACCGGTTAATTAAAGGATTTTTAAGCCTTGAGACATGGATTGTGTGTGGGCCATTCAGAGGGTGAATGGGCAAGACAAACTATTGAGGAAAGGGGGATGTCAAGTCAGTTGAACAACTGAAATATGCCTTCCACATTTAACGCAACCCCTTTCGGTGCCTTTGCACAGGGTATGTCAAGAACTGCAACGCTGCTGGGTTTTTTCAAACTCAACAGTTTCTGGTATGTATCAAGAATGGCCCACCACCCAAAGGACAGTCATCCAACTTGACACAACTGTGAGAAGCATTGGAGTCAACATGGGCCAGCATCCTTGTGGAATGCTTTCGACACCTGGTAGAGTCCATGCTCCAACAAATTGAGGCTGTTCTTAGGGCAAAAGGGGGTGCAACATTATTAAGGTGTTCCTAATGTTTTGTACAATTAGTGTTTAATGTAGCCTGTAGTTGTTCAATTGGAGTGCATATCGCATGTGGATTTGTGTAAACTCTGCTTCTATTATGCTGTCTGTTTATCATCGTCTGTTTACTGTGGCAGCACTATTTCACCAAGTCAAATTCCTTTAAAATGCAAATGTATTTGGGGAATAAAGGTGATTCTGATCGATGATATCTATGGATGTTGTGTGCGCGCAAACTCAAGGAGTAGGCTATTTCAAGAACAAAAATGTACATTTTTAATGAATGGTAAATGTAATGGACAAATATTCATAGGTTTCACACAAAATGCTGATGTTAGGTCAAACAAAAAGCTACACATTTAATTTGGGTGTCAAGCTAAGGAAGTCCATTACAATAAATGACAAAACATGTACACAATTCTTTGTTATTGCTGCAACAAATACTTTCATAAGATGAAATCAGGCCGATACCGATGATATAGTATTACATAGATCAGCACTGAGGGGAGGACAGCTCAAAATAATGGCTGGAACGGAGCGACTGGAATGGCGTCAAACATGTGGAAACCCTATATTTGATACCATTCCACCGATTCTGCTACAGCCATTACCATAAGCCCAATTAAGGTGCCACCAACCTCCTGTGATATAGATGCATTAATATCAAACGCATTAGCCTTAAAGGGATAGTTCACCCAAATTGGTTTCCTCACCCTGTAAGCAGTCTATGGACAACACATGACCTTTTCCATATGCTAACGTTTTAGTGTTTGTGGCGCAAATCCCATTCAAGTCATGCTACCGATATTAGCATTTTTCACGCATCATGTCCAAATCATCCGAAAGTATCTGAAATGGATTGTGATCCTCAGTCACAAATAAATCAGTCCCATGACTCCACAAATGCTAAAAAGTCAGCATGTGAAAACAGTGCCAAGGAAACTAAACCAAAACATGGATTGCCATTATACCTTGTCCATAGACTACTTACAGGGTAAGGAAACCAATGTAATTTGGTTGAACTAACCCTTTAATCAAACAAAATAAGTTTTGCTAATAGAAGATAGACTAAATTGTTGTGACATTTGATAAATTAGCTGGGACTGTTGCTTCTGCCTTAAAATCCACTCAAACTACAAACTTGTCAACAATTTTCTGCATGTTTATTCATGCATACCCTAAGTTTATTCTACCCAGTCGTCCTCTAAGGTTCCTAATGGTATATAGAGTACAATGTGCTCTCAAACTAGGTTCTAACCTCACATTTTCCCCACACAGGTCTCTTTCAACTTTTTGAACTGTGGTGGTGTATTGTCAATTTCTCACACCAGAAAACGACAAAAATAAATTCACAATGAACGGAGGAGTTTTTACTCTAAGTGCTCTTCTCATTCTCTCACGATTCCCATTTGATTGAATCATTTACCACAGTCATTGAACCGGTTGTTTCTCTGCCGTGTGTTTCATAATGTGGCTAGCCAAGTATGCCTTCTGAGTGAAGGATTTGTCACAAACATTGCACTTATATCTTTTCTCCCCCGTGTGTGTCCTCATATGAATTTTCAGGTCTGCATTCAAAGAGAAACATTTGCCACATTCTTCGCACCTGCATGGTTTCTCCCCTGTGTGTCTTATCATATGGGTGGTCAGATTTCCCTTCAGACCAAAGCATTTGCCACATTCAGGGCAGGGATATGGTTTCTCCCCTGTATGGGTCCTCATATGTTCTGCCAGTTTTTCCTTCCGACTGAAGCTTTTCCCGCAATCGTTGCACTGATAGGGTTTCTCTCCTGTGTGAATTTCCTGGTGGCGACTTAGATGAGTCGTTGATGAGAAACATTTTCCACATGAAGTGCACTTAAATGGCCTCTCCCCTGTGTGAGTCTTCTCATGGTCTTCCAGGGATTTTCTCACAGTGAAGCCTTTCCCACAGTGTTTGCACTGAAATGGCTTCTCCCCTGTATGGATCCTCATATGCACTTTCAGATTGGAACTACAAGTGAAGACTTTAGCACAGGCGTGGCAGAAATGCTTCACTCCCATGTGGGTTTGCAGATGCTTCACCATACTATCTGTGGACCTAAAATCTTTCCCACAAACCCCACAAAGATGGTATTTATCCTTTAAATGAATTTTTTGCACATGACTAACAAGATAAGTCATGAAAACAAAAGACTTCCCACACATCTTGCAACAATGAGGAGCCGTATGGTTTTTATTGGCTGATGTTACCTTGGGTAACTTGGAGATTTTCCTGACTCCACCACTGGTAAGATAACTTTGTCTTTTCTTGTGGGGTAACTTTTTAGTTTTCCTCGCTTCAGCACTGGCAGGAGAGCTTTGTTCTTTCTTGACCCGTGCTCTCAATGTCCGAACTAACCCCAGTGCTGACCGTAGTCCTCCAGTCTCCTCTCCTCTTATACGTGGTGACTTTGAAGTTCTCCTGCCTACTGCACTGGTATTGGGGCTTTGCACAGTCTTGAGGGGTAACTTGGCAGTCTTCCTGCCTACTGCACTGGTATCAGGACTTTGCACTGTCTTGAGGGGTAACTTGGTAGTCTTCCTGCCTACTGCACTGGTATCAGGGCTTTGCACTGTCTTGAGGGGTAACTTGGTAGTCTTCCTGCCTACTGCACTGGTATCAGGGCTTTGCACTGTCTTGAGGGGTAACTTGGTAGTCTTCCTGCCTACTGCACTGGTATCAGGGCTTTGCACTGTCTTTAAGGGCAACTTGGTAGTCTTCCTGCCTACTGCACTGGTATCAGGGCTTTGCACTGTCTTGAGGGGTAACTTGGTCGTCTTCCTGCCTACTACACTGGTATCTGGGCTTTGCACTGCCTTCAGGGGCAACTTGGTTGTCTTCTTGCCTCCATCACTGGTATCTGGGCTTTGCACTACCTTAAGGGGTAACTTGGTAGTTTTCCTGCTTACTGCACTGGAATGGGAGCTTTGTACTTTCTTGTGGGGTAATTTTTTGGTTCTACGGCCTCCAACACTTGCTTGCATACTGGTTGTCCGTATTAACCCCAATGCTGACAGTAGTCCTCCACTCGCCACTACATCAACACTTCCACTGGTGTTGTTCTGAGCTGCAGGGGATCCTGGATTTTCTACAGAGAGGGACTGGAAGTCACTGGTTGTTAATGATGCCCCATTTCTCTCCCCCTCCGGTTCGGCGTCCATCTCTTCAGTTGTGTTGGTGGTCGGTGAAGGCTGGGGTGGGTCCTGATCATAGTCACTTTGCACACAGGGAGGAGTAAATATGAACTCTATGTCGGGCTCTAGTCCTTGATACTGCTGCTCCTCCTGACTGGTCCTGACCTCCTCTTCCCCTTCAATGTGTGTGGGCTCTGGCTCCTCCTGGCCTAGACTGGGGCTCCACTCGTGCTCACAGTGCCGCTTCTCAGGGGGAACCTCCTCTGGGACAGGGAGAGTAAGCTGCTTGGCATCTGGGTGGGGTAAATTATATGAACATTCAGTTTGTGGCAGAAATAAATGTTTATATATTTCATTACATTTGTTTACAGTTGTTGGCTGCCTGGCTGCAACAATTGTATTTGCAACAACTCTAGCCATGCCATTGATCTAGTAACGTTAGTGATAAAGAAATGAAAAGCCCGCACACGTAATACAGCTAGCTAGCTAGTCGCTCCCCAGTGCGTTACCGCACCCAAAAACATTGGGGAGCTACTACCGGGTGCGGGACTTTCAATTATTTATCTATATACTTGTTTAGCCCAGCAACGTTAATCTAGTTTAGGATGTGCACATCAACCACCTATTTTTGTATAGTCTAGTTAGCAGTGGCCACTACTAACCTGACTTATGTAACTTTAAGTCGGGTTTCAAAGCCAAATCCAGAAGCCTCTGTAGACGTTCGATCTCCTCCTTTGAACTGGCAATTTCTTCCTGGAACTCGGTTATTGTTTTTTCCACTGCTCCAAATATCTCAACAGTTGCCTCCGTCAAGCGCTGTGAGAGAAACACATTCAACAACTGTAGTTTGGACATTTTGAGGGAAATTAAAGTGAATACGTTTATGCTTTTCTGCTCACTCCGTAGCCCTGCTTAAACAAAGATGGCGGAAGTGAAACCACAAGGGCGGCCAGAGTGACGAACCAAAGATTGAAACTCTGTGGACGACCTACTCTGCATTTAGTCACGTGGTATACAAAGAGTGACGATCTTGCGGTACCGAAACCCTACCAACAGAGGGCTTTAAGCGCAAGAGCAGATGAATGTTGGTCATTTTTTCACAGAAAACAAAACATTTATAGACACAGGCCCTCATTCGAAGTAACAAAATGTCACGACACTGTATCTAGGTTTCCATCCAACTGGCGACAGGTTTTCCCACTAGTGGTGTTTCCACCAAACGGATTTAGTGCGGAAAAAAATCGGTGCGTGATGACATTGCTACTTTTTTTGTGAACTCTCTCTTGCTTAACTTTTCATGTACCAAGTACAAATCTAAAGTTAATGTGTTTCCATCACATTTTCCTATAGTTCTGTCAAAAACTGTTGTGTTAAATAGCCAAGTGCCTACTCTGGTTTTAGAACTTGCGATCTAGCCAACAGATAAGAGTATATGTATACGCCATATGCATTGAATTCAAAATAAAATAAATCGTGGACATGAAAAATAAAGTTAAGAATGTAAACATTTTCGAGTACGAGTGTATTTTAATGGATATTGAAATCAAAAACCAAAACAATTGAAAGCAAAATGTATAGAATTGTAAACAAAGATAAGACATCAAAAGCAAAACCCAAAAACTTGTAATCAACAAATTTTAAAGCGAGAGCAAAACTCTGACAAATTAATAAAAAAATATATTTGAACATGATAGACATGTTTTTTTTTTAAACCTAGTTAAGTGGGCGATCTGACGTCACCACTACGCGCCAAATCTCCCACCATGCCCGCATGTTCAGAACATTCTGACACATGGGGGAAAGAATTGGCGCGTAGTAGTGACGTCAGATCGTCTACTTAAGTAGGCAAAAGAAGAAAAAAAGCAATTGACCCTGTTGACTCATCAGTAGGAAAGATTTGTTTCTCTTTTGGTCCATTCAACAACAGAGCGATACGATCCTTGTTTCAGCAGGATGTTGTATCTATACCTTATGTCATGCCTTATTGGAATGGATTTATTGATAATATCTGTTGTTAACAAAATTAAGGAAGTTTCCTTTAAAATTATTCATAAATATTATCCTGCCAACCACTATATGAAGAAGTTTAAGGAAAACATCAACTCCAATTGCTCCTTTTGTAATGACCACCCAGAAACAGTTGTGCATCTTTTTTGGCATTGTATGCATGTAAGAAAACTGTGGCAAGACATCAGTAGGTTTATAATTGAACACATTTATGAAGATTTTACACTATTGTGGAGAGATGTACTGTTTGGATTCTTTACATACAATAGAAATAAGCGGAATCATTTTTATGTAATTAATTTCATTATTCTTTTGGCCAAATTTCATATACACAAATGTAAATTTACAAACAGAAAACCACATTTTCGTACCCTACAAAAAGAAATTGAACTGTATTTTAAGACGGTTAAATGCTCTACTAACAAAAAAGCTGTTAGAATTGTAAGTATATGCTTGTCCCTTAATTAAGGGACATGCGTAATGTGAAATTGTAATGTGATATTGTACCCCCTAGCGCGATTGTCCATTGTTTGTAATCTATGTATGCTTGTGTTCCCTCATGTGCTTTATGTATTGATTTGTTGTTCATAAAACAATTAAAAATAAAAATAATAATAATAAAAAAAGCAAGGGAAAAAAATAATAAAAAGCAACAAAAAAGGTTAAAATCAGGAATAGATCTATTCTAGATTTACGTGACATAGTTTTGGTTGTCCAACCCTTAGCATCTGGATTGAAATAACGTCAGGCATCCTCAACAAAGAGATCCTTGCATAATATAATGATGTTACTATTTTGAGGGTTATGACTCGTTCTAGGCGGAAAACGATCAGCAGATGCATCAGGTGTTTCATTAAAATGCCCTGAAATAATTAGAAAAGCCTCTGAGTATTTGTTGCTTAAATCCTGTACTTTCCTGGTAAATTGGGTAAAAAGGGTCTTATTAGGAGCATGTGAGTTATGTCCGTATACATTACAGATAATGAAAATAGCATTGTCAAGTTTAACAGTTACTATGACCCATCTGCCGCCTTGTGAAGATGTGGATTCTAGAATGTCACCTTTAAACTTGTGAATAAGTGTCAAAACACCAGCAGAATGATTTGATCCATGACTGAAATAGGCCATATCTCCCCATTGTGCTTTCCAAAATATCAAATCACTTTCACCCGAATGAGGTTCCTGAAGGACAAAATCTGCATTACTGCGTTTACAGCATAAAAATACAGCTTTTCTTTTTGTAAGATTTCTCAAACCCCTAGCATTCAGACTAACGATAATGAGTGAATTGAAAACGAACTCCTGCATTAAAAAAGAACACAAATAAGATAACAAGTATTAATGTGAACAATAAAACAAACAGTGAACCTTGAGAGGATTACTCCGACGGAAAACTACGCTCGGCAGAGGTAGCGGCGGTTAACAGAATAACAACTC